>NC_141098.1:28687785-29050285 GCF_041138505.1 Cibotium barometz
AGAATATGCATGTTGAAATTGGGGAACGTCTAGGTGGATGCAATGGGTAATGTAAAGAACAAGTCGATTCTCTAAAAGAGCGAGTACGTACATTAGGCTTGGAGGTATTGAGTCTAAAAATATTTGTTAATTGACTCAATGCTATTATGAAAAAGGTGAGCCATATGTTAGAAGCCAGGGTAGTTGTTGCCTAGAGATTTTGTGACAGTAATGATGTTTTTGCTCAAGGGACAAATTGTATTACAACTTTTAGATTTGGTAATATTTATGAATTTTCTATTTTCGCAAATTGAATACTTCTCTCTTCTATTTTGTTCTTGCGCTCTTCTTTTCCTTTCTCTCAACATTTATATTTCTGTTCTTTCTCTAAAGAGAGAGAGAGAGAGAGAGAGAGAGAGAGAGAGAGAGAGAGAGAGAGAGAGAGAGGAGTCTACATATCAAAATACCCTTATATCTTTTCCTATCTCATCAAGAATTTTAATATTGATAATTTGTATTGCAAATGTTAATGTAATATTGATATGCTTGGCTGCCTAAGCCATAAACATTTCATTTATTAGGCAACTATCTTTGAGATTGTAGAGAATATATGGGTCTTAGAGAATAAACAAACTATAGTAGCCTTGGCGAATATACACATGTAGTAGTCCTATATTAGTTGAGAAACATCTTCAAAAAGTAAACAACTTTTTTATGGTTTTGCCAATACATTAATTTTAGAGAGACAATTATATGTATCAATAATAGTTATCATTGTGTACTTTTTTTTGGGGATATGTCTACATATATATAGTGTTGGTATATAGGTAGGTTACTAGGGTTAGGTATATGTTGGCAAAGATACATAGTACTCAGCTTCACAACTAGAAGTGGCCATAGTAGGTTGCTTCTTGCTCAACCAAGATATGCATGAGCTACCAAGCATGAAACAAAAACCACTTGTGGACACTCTTGTGTCATGGCAACCAGTCCAATCTGAGTCCGAAAAAGCATGTAAATCTGGCGGCAACGATCCCCCCTTGGGATAAAATAACCCAAGATGTATGGTGCCACTCAAGTAGCGAAAGATGCATTTAACTGCCTTCCAATGCTGAGACCCTGGGCTATGCAGCATAAACCTGCTCACCTGTGAGACTACAAACTGAATGTCCGGCCTCATAATGCATACATAAATGAGGCAATCAACAACTGTCTGATAGAGTGTGACATCGAAGTGATCTCCAGCATCATGAAGACTCAACTTCAAACCTGTCTCCATTGGAGTAGCAATAGGGTTGCAGTCTTCAAGGCCAAATCTTCGCAACAATGTCTCAATATACTTTGTCTGACACAAAGCAATACCTCCATCACACTGCTTAAATTGTATTCCCAAATAATGATGCAAATGCCCCAAATCTGACATCTCAAAAGAGGCATTCAAATCAGCCTTAAAATCAGCAATATGACTCTCATTTGGTCCTGTGAGCAGCATGTCATTGACATAGAGAGCAATGATTAGATGTACATCATCCACACGTTTAACATACAAAGTGCTTTCTGTTGGACTATTCTGAAAACCATGTGCAATCAAATATGCATGTATCTTTTCATACCAAGCTCGTGGAGCTTGCTTTAAACCATATAAAGCCTTTTTCAACCTGTACACTTTGTTTTCTTACCCTCTTTGAACAATACCAGGAGACTGTGATACATACACCTCCTCATGCAAATCTCCATTCAAGAACGTAGTCTTTATGTCCAACTGATGTACATTCCAACCATTATGAGCTGCCAATGCATAAATGCTACGAATGGTAGTCATACGACAAGTGGGAGCAAAGGTCTCATCAAAATCAATGCCCTTTTCTTGAGCATAACCCTTTGCAACAAGTCTAGCCTTATAGCGATCAACACTGCCATTTGGCTTTCGTTTCAACTTAAAAACCCACTTACATCCAATGACCTTTTTACCAATAGGTAAATCATACAAAGACCATGTACCATTCTTCATTATAGCATCATATTCACTTTGCATTGCAGCCAACCAATTTTTTGATTTTTATGCCTCATCAAATGAAAGAGGTTCTTCCTCTTCACACATACTAGACACGGCTAAAGCATAACAATCTGATGCATAAGAGGCATGCTGAAAACCTGAACGAGTATGACTAGACATAGGTGCATCAATTTTATTATCACGCAAGGTTTGCACTAGCCATTTAGGCATACCTCTAGCCTGCTCATTTTCAGCCCTATCCTCATAAATTACATCCTGTAAATTTGCATCAGAAATAGGCTGATCTATGATGTCGTTTGAAATCTGCATAGGCTGAATATTTGCCTCATTATAGGACTTACATTTGAATTCCCACCTATAAACAGAGGCAACAACATATCAAATACATCCCGTGAGCTCACACCTGTCTCTTTGGTACATGATAACAAAGGCTGCACAGCATCTTCCACAAAAACAACATCTCGACTAATCAAGATACGCTTTGACTGCGGTTGATACAATCTGTAACCCTTGCTCTCAGCACTGTAACCAACAAAAATGCACTTGACAGCCTTATCATCCAATTTTCTACGTTGTTGCATAGGCACTAAAGCATAGGCCAAGAAACCAAAGACACGCAAGTGACCAATAGAAGGCTTCCTGCCATGCCAAGCTTCATATGGAGTAATAGACTGCAAGGCCTTAGTGGGACACCTATTGAGTACATATGCAGCACACATGACAGCCTCAAGCCAAAACGCATGTGGCAAAGCTTGGCTCTTGACAATACATCGTGCCATCTCCATAAGTGACTTGTTTTTTCTCTCAGCAACACCATTTTGCTGAGGGGTATACGGCACCGTACATTGGTGTTTTATCCCACGGCTAGCCAGAAATGCATCAAACTCTTTAGACATGTACTCCCCCCTCGATCAGAACGAAGGGTGCCCACAGTACAATTGGATACAAGAAATTTATTTTTATTTCAAAAGAGTTATTCTCATCAATTTTGATTTTATGCATAGAAAGATGCATAAAGAAATTTATTTTTATTTCAAAAGAGTTATTCTCATTAAAATTGAATTTTTGCATAGAAAGATACATAAAAGATTTATTTTTATTTTAAAAGTGTTATTCTCCTTAAAATTGAATTTATGCATAAATAGATGCATAAACGGATTTTTCTAAAAGTGTTATTTTCCACTAAAGTTGTTCTTATACATAAATAGATGCGTAAAGAATCTTTATATCAAAAATAAGAATTCTCTTACATTCTATAAATAGATGTGATATGAATCAGATAGATGGGAATGAATGGATGGATGGATGTGATGAGAATAGAAGTGATGAGAATGAGAGGTAAACAGATGTGATGAGATGGGACACGAATCAGATAGATGGGAAAGAATGGATGGATGGATGTGATGAGAATAGAAGTGATGAGAATGAGAGGTAAATAGATGTGATGATATGTGATGCGAATCAGATAGATGGGAAAGAATGGAAGGATGGATGTGATGAGAATAGAAGTGATGAGAATGAAAGGTAAATAGATGTGATGATATGTGATGCGAATCAGATAGATGGGAATGAATGGATGGATGGACGCGATGAGAATAGGAGTGATGAGAATGTGAGGTGAATAGATGTGATGATATGTAATGCAAATCAAATAGATGGGAAAGAATGGATGGATGGATGGATGGATGGATGTGATGTGATGAGAATAGAAGTGATGAGAATGAAAGGTAAATAGATATGATGATATGTGAGACGAATCAGATAGATGGGAATGAATGGATGGATGGATGTGATGAGAATAGGAGTGACGAGAATGTGAGGTGATTAGATGTGATGAGATGTAATGCGAATCAAATAGATGGGAAAGAATGGATGGATGGATGTGATGAGAATAGAAGTGATGAGAATGAAAGGTAAATAGATATGATGATATGTGATGCGAATCAAATAAATGTGAATGAATAGATAAGATGTGATGTCATGTGAATCAGGATGTAAATGAATGATATGGGATGTGAATGAATGTGATAACATGTGAATCGGGATGTGTATGAACGATAAGGGATGTGAATGAATTGTTAGCATGTGAATCGGGATGTGAATGAATGAGATGTGATGTGAAATGGATGTGATAAGATGTGATGTAAACTGGATAGATGTTAATGTATGTGAAGTGATGAGATGTATGGGTAGATGCAAGTAGATGTGATTTGATGAGGATAAATGAGGAAATAAGTGATGAGATAGAAAAAGATGTGATTAGATGAGAATGGGAATACTTATGAAATGAATGTGGATGGATGTGTGGGTAATGTGGATTGATGTGGATGGATGAGTGGATAATGTGGGTTGATGTGGATGGATGTAGGGATGATGTGGATTGATGTGTGGGTAATGTGGATTGATGTGGATTGATGTGTGGGTAATGTGGATTGATGTGGATGGATGTAGGGATGATGTGGATTGATGTGTGGGTAATGTGGATTGACGTGTGGATTGATGTGGATGGATGAGTGCATAATGTGGATTAATGTGGATGATGTGGATGGATGTAGGGATGATGTGGATTGATGTGTGGGCAATGTGGATTGACGTGTGGATTGATGTGGATGGATGAGTGAATAATGTGGATTGACGTGTGGATTGATGTGGATGGATGAGTGAATAATGTGGATTGATGTGGATGATATGGATGAGTGAATAATGTGGATTGATGTGGATGGATGTATGGATGGTGTGGATTGATGTGTGGGTAATGTGGATTGACGTGTGGATTGATGTGGATGGATGAGTAGATAATGTGGATTGATGTGGATGATGTGGATGGATGTATGGATGATATGGATTGATGTGTGGGTAATGTGGATTGACGTGAATAGATGTATAGATGATGTGGATTGATGTGTGGATAATGTGGATTGATGTGGATGGATGTATGGATGATGTGGATTGACGTGTGGATTGATGTGGATGGATGAGTGGATAATGTGGATTGATGTGGATGATGTGGATGGATGTATGGATGATATGGATTGATGTGTGGGTAATGTGTATTGATGTGAATAGATGTATGGATGATGTGGATTGATGTGTGGATAATGTGGATTGATGTGGATGGATGTATGGATGATGTGGATTAACGTGTAGATTGATATGGATGGATGTATGGAAGATGTGGATGGATGTGTGGATAATGTGGATTGATGTGGATGGATGTATGGATGATGTGGATTGATGTGTGGATGATGCGATTAGATGTGATTTGATGTGGGAATGATGTGATGTGATAGGGATCCATGAAGAAAAAAATTTTGTGAGAAGATGAGAAAAGATGGGGACTAATGTGAAAGGATGTGGAGTGATGAGAAAAAATGGAAATATTGTTGAAACTGTATTTGTATGTGAAATTTGTTTCAACAACTTCACCTAAAGTTCGACAAGAATGGAGGCCCAAGAAACAGCAAGCAAATCACTCAACCACTCTCGTGCATTCAGCACCAACACAAGAGCTTGTCTGTTCAAGCAAACAATCAGTAGTCTTCCCTACTGCCTCGACATCATTTTAGCAACAAATTCAAGAAGCAATATGGAGACTTAGGAGCACATCAAGGATAAAATAACAATGCTCTTGTCACCCCTCTGGAAGTAAGAAATGAGCGTATAAGAAGCTGTTGCTTGCAAATCATAACCTAGATGACCCATAAAATAAAATCAAATAAAAAAAAGAGGGTCAAAATCTACAAATTCACGGAAATCTATATCACGGAGTTCCATCTCACGGCTTAAGAACCTGCACTTTCACATTTAAGCCTCATCATAGATTAAGCCATATCACACAATAGCCACTATATATTTGTTAAGCTTATTGCTTACTATTATTTTGGCTAAATTAATGTAGCAACTGCTCCATGAGTACATATCCATACTTATGCACTAGATAACATTTGCACCAAAGCCTCACCATCAACAACTTTGAGGTACATCTCTGGATGGGGGGGCCATGGTGGGCGAAAGCCTGGTCAATGGTACAACCCATCGCCTGGAATTTTCCTTAAAATTACAAACCTCTCCAAACGATGCCACCATCTTCACAAATCAATAATCTTTAATCCTTAGTGAAGATATCTATATTACCCTCGCAAGTCGATGTAATTCAATCAATCCTCACCAACAAGTGGTTACTTCAACACAGAGCAGTTCAATAAGAGTCTATATGACTCAATTCTTGTACTTCATGTAAATCTGCTTCATAAGAGCACTTAAATATGCATAAAAACATAAAAAGCACATGGATAGAAGAAGACAAGATCAGATCCTACTCAACAACATTTGATAAGAATCCTGCCGCCACACACAAAGGAACATCATCTCACAAGCCAATTACTTCAAATGATGAATGTCGCTCTTCAATGAATCAAATGAGGAATTGAGAATCACCATCTCGTCTGATGATTAAGTTTACATTCTTCCGGATCCTTCTCTCTCTTCTCTCCCATTATTAACATCTCTTAGTGTCCCCACTAACAAAAATCACATGTAACTTTGCCGATGATTGCCAAAAACAAAGTGGGCCAAAAAAAAGGGCTCACACAAATATAAAAATGCAATCATTTGCAAAAACCCCCCACCCCTTAGGAATTTCCAATACAAAACTAACCTCTTTATTCATTAACTAGCTTTTCTTATTTCCTCCGGAGGAACAAAGACCATTGAACGTCATTCAACATCAAAGCCATCGACAAGCTTGTTCATTCTCCCCACATAAAGGTCTTCAACGTGATCATGTGGACGTGATCGCCATTAGTAAGGGGGGAATGTTAATCTAATTCTAGGATTAACAAGAGCTACCGATATTATCTTACTTCAAGGAGTCACGGTAGATACATCAAAGAGTCATACATTCAAGATATAAAGCAATAGTGTCCAAAGCTACAACTTGGACGGGCACCCGTAATGGTGCGATGGAGTATTTATGGCAATTCCCGCTTCAAGAGCACGTGATAGCAAGTTAGGATGAAGTCCTAAGTGATGTACTTCATGGATATATTATGAGAGTAGTCATTGTGATAGCATTAGGCCTCTTATGAGCCTAAAGTGCCCGGTCGGCCACAGTTCAAGTGAGTGTGAACACTTATGGCCATGTATATAAGTGAATTTCTCTCATAATACAACATACTCTCCCATTGTGCAATTGAGTCTTGCTCTTGCTAATCTCTCTCCCTAATCCATGCTAGTGAGTGTGTGTGAGTGAAGTGAGGTGAGAGGAGGGACGAGGACCTATAGTGCAAAACGGTGGTGTGACAATGATCACAGAGACGCGGTGGAATTGCTTCTCAAGGAGTTGTAGAGCTTGGAGACCTCAAGGGTTACGAGCTCGGCCATTGGAAAGATGCTCACAATAGTTGCGGTTCACTAGGTAATCTCTTTTTGGCAAGGAGGGTTAGGGTGAGCCATAACATGGATGTGGAATTGGACTAAAAGGAAAAGGGAAAATATGATCATAAACAGTGAATGGACATTTGTATCCCTGTTTTAAGGTTGCATGTGAAGCCAAAGAAATTCTGGAGAGTAATGAGGAGTGGTATATGTGTCTCCAAGAAGCTGTATTTTAGAAAATTGGATTCTAACTGTGTCAATTGTTTGTCATTATAATGGTTTTTTGTGAGCCTATATACCCTGGACAACTTTGGAATAAATTCTCCATTGAACTTTCAAATGATTTTTTCCATTCCTTACAGCAGAGAGGGTATGTCGATGTTGGTGTTTGTCACTCTATAACTAAGAATCAAGCTCTGTTGCAAATGCAAGACCTCTTACAACAGTATAGAAAGCGACTACATAATTTTGAAGGGTTGCCTATTCCTGATAGATCAAGCGTTGCCACTGTCAACAATGGTTTGCTGATAGAAGAGATGATGTTTGATTCAGTTCAAATGGCTGATTTTTCCATTTCCATGGAAAGGAATCTAAACAGTTGTCAATCAAGAGCATTTGATACTATCCTTGAGGTTGTTTCTTTGAACCAGTGTGGTGTATTTTTCCTTGATGGACCAAGTGGATCAGGCAAAACATATCTTTATAATGCCTTGCTGTCTCGAGTACGTGTGGTGAGAATCAGGTTGCATTGGCATCCACATCATCTAGAATAGCTTCATTGTTATTTTCAAATGGTCGTACAACGCACTCACGTTTCAAAATTCCATTGGTTCTCAATGCTTCTAGCACATGTGGTATCAAAGCTAATAGCCCATTGACTGAGGTGTTGAGGCTTGCAAGGTTAATCATTTGGGATGAGGCTCCAATGATGCATCGGTACACATTTGAAGCACTGGACATGACATTGAAAGACATTATGCAAAGTGATATAGTGTTTGGTGGGAAAGTTATGCTCTTTGGTGGTGACTTCAGGCAAATCTTATCGGTTGTGCCAAAGGGATCGTATGAGGATATTGTTGATGCAATGTTATGCCGGTCATATATTTGGAGATATGTGAATGTTTTAAAGCTCACCCAAAACATGTGGGTTAGATAGAGTGCTTATGATTGTGCAGAACAAGAATTTGTCAAATGGACATTGCAAATTGGAGATGGCTCTATAAGCCATCCAAACAATGAAGGCAAAGTGGTAATTCCACCACGAATGTTGATCCATGGGAACTCCATTTTGAGTTTGGTAGAATGGGTATACAAAGATCTTCAGAGAGTGGAGGATTATGTGCATTGCCTGGACTTGAAAGAGAATACCTCAGTGTAAATTTGGTTATTTCTTCTGAGAATGACATAATATTGTATCCAATTGATTACTTGAACAGTTTGAACTTGGGTGGTGGTTACCCTTCTCACCACTTGCTTCTAAAGATTAATGCTCCTACCATGTTGCTCCACAATTTGGATCCTCGACGACGGGGACTTTGTAATGGTACTAGATTGATATGCAAGCAATTTCAGTCAAAGGCAATAGAAGCAAAAATCATTACAGGTACAAACATTGGAGACAAGGTCTTTATTCCCAAGATAACATTCATACTTACTATGCTTTAATTTCCTTTTGACATGAGAAGGAGAGGTTAGCTTTTGGTATGTCAATAAATATGTCCCAAGGACAAACATTGAGTGTATTGGGACTTTATTTGGCCACACAAGTATTCACACATGGACAATTGTACATTGCTATGTTACGTGTTAGATCATCTGATGCAGTGAAAGTATGTGTAAAGCATACTTTGGAACAGGAAAGTAGCATAGAATGCTTAAACGAAGTCTTCACAACCAATGTTGTCTACAAGGAGGTTTTCCAAATGGCATGCATCAGAATGTAAATGTAATCCATGCCCAAAAGGTAGAGAATAAGCTATTGATACATCAGATTACAAACACTAGAGATTACATTCATAGATATCTCTGTATCAATGAAGTAAGCATTTGAAAAGATAATGTTTGCAAAGATGTGACATGTGTAATCTATGTTGTCTTTCCGTGCAATCTTTCACATTGATGCTACTCTCTTTGGTAATATCGAATTCATGTATATAAATCTACTTGCATTGAGCTAAAGCTACCATGTAGATCCACAAAAGGGAGTGCCCCATCATTGCTCAAGAGGTGGTTCAAATTGTTGAGATGGTTGAAGAGGCTCGGTGAGTTCCTGTTTGTTTTTTAAAACATTTGGATAAGCAAATGTTTGCTTTTGACTTGCTTTTATATACAATGGCATTATTTATTTTTCTTGCTTGGCACAAAATATTAAACATATATATATATATATATATATATATATATATAGAGAGAGAGAGAGAGAGAGAGAGAGAGAGAGAGAGAGAGAGAGAGAGAGAGATCTTAAAGTGTTATGTAAATGATTAGTGTAGTGAGTGTTATATTTGATATTAGGGGTATATTGCTTAGGATGGATGTGGCAAGGAGATCATTTTCATTTGTTTATGGTGATGGAAAAGATAATGAAGGTAATATTTTTTGACAATTGCTATAATATAAGTATTATTGTTTTTCATAATCTATTTAATATTCATGGCTCAGTTGTAGACTCGCCATTTTGGGAAGGACAAGCAACAACATCTCTAATTAACGAACTGTTAGAGAGCACCGGTGTTTTACGGCATATATAAAAACTTGCTTTTTATGTAACTTTTGTATTTTATTTAATAAATTTATATTGCTTGATACATTCTTTTTCTGCAAAACAAGGAATATATTTATTTTTTAGAACTTAGATTATTGCTAGGTTTGTATGGTCAAGACACTTACAAACGAGATCTTTGGGCTCCTTAGAATTTACAATCTAAGATTGCAAAATTGCTAGGTTTCTATGGTCGAGACACTTACAAATGAGAGCTTTGGGCTCCTTAGAATTTACAATCTAAGATCGCGGATCAACTTCATGTACATGTAATGTTTGTGGACCATAAAAAGCTTGATAGGTTAGATTTTTGAGTCATAGGCATTGGACAATACAGAATTTTTTGATTTGTTGTCTACAAGCTTGTTCAAACCCCATTCATCTCAAATATTGATCCACCAAATGAGTTTTGTAAGGTTTTGTCCTTTTCCTTCTTTTTTTCTTCAAAAATTATATCTTGTAATAGCTAATTTTTTTCCTTAAATTTATTTTGCTAGATGGAGGTGTGGAGTATAGGCTTCCAAGGAGAGATAATCTAGTTGCCTGAAGATTGTTTTTTAAATCTTTGTTCAGGTGTGTTGAGATTGTCAACATTATATTGGGTTTAAATGCTAGATGTATATTTACACCAAGTTTGGTGCTTTATTCAAAGAAATGTAAGTGCTTTAGGAGCTTCTACATGGATATATATGGCAAGCATGGTGTGTTTATATATAGGTTGGCAACAAGTTGAGGACTATGAGGCCCATCATGGGCTTCAAATATAAGGCTTATCTCTACTCACCCTCTGAGGATGAGCTTTTTTTTTTTTGGAATTGGATGGAATTAGAAAGTGCAACACAACACACACACCCATGTGTGCCATTGCTTGCGCAATGAGGGCTTGAACCCGTGACTTTGGGACTCTCGAGGAACACCTCTCTCCATTGGACTAATTTGCGGTCGACAAGGATGAGCCCTTTGTTTTTATACATGCAAGAATACTCTTGCCCGTCAGGGACGGGTCAAGCCACTAGTTTCCAGAAGGGCCCTAAAAACAAAGCGCTTGCAGTAGCAAAATAAACATGCACCACATAATTAGTTCTTTTCTTTTTGCTACCTAATCAGCCTTTTTTCTTGTGTATGATATGACTGCGGATTTGAAACTCGAGCCCACCTCTCCTCCAAGATGTGTGGTCAAAGTAAAAAACATGAACTCAAGTGGTAGAGCCTGGTAGAGTTTTGGATTTGGTTTAGCCTGGTAGAGTTTTGGATTTCGTTTGACGAGTCATGTGGTACGATTCTAGGACCATATTAGATGACCTCATCACTTAGACTTTTGAAGAGATCACGGGTGTGATACAAGAGAGTAGGACCCTTGGACTAGTTGGCCATGACTATCACGGAGTGAGATTTTTGAAATATTTATCATCCAATTTTTGTAAAAAGAAAGCTTGTAGAGCAAGCTTGGGCTAAAATAGCCATGTAACTTTTTTTTGAAGTAATAAATGGAGAGTAGCCGACCGGCAAACAACGATGGCGCACAACGACATGACACCCGAGGACGACACACAAGCAGCGAGTGTATCCTTAAGAGATAAGAACAAAGAGTGACACATTTCCTCCTTTATAACTTCTTTGCGTCGGAGACTTAAAAACGCTATATGGGATAATACAAACGCTACGTGGCAACATTAGGCGAGGTGCAAGAGAAGAAAAGGAGGAGGGGAGAAAAGGAAAGAGAAGAAGAGGAGGAGGAGGAGAGGAGGAGGAGAGAGAAGAAGAAGAAGAAAAAAAGAGAAGAAAAACAAAAAGAAAAAGAAAAAGAAAAAGAAAGAAAACAAGAATAAGAAAAGAAAGAAAAAGGGGAAGAAAGAAAGAATTATTCTAGTAACGATTAGTGCTATACTCTCACGACCAAAATTGTTTAGATTTTGGACCTAATGACTTAAGATGCGCCAATAGATCTGCATGGATTCGTGGCTGGGCTAAATTTTCAGCTTATGCACCTAGCTCAAGGCCAACATTATTTTAGGCTGTTTGATTATTTCTTAAGCAATTTATGTCGTAATTATGAAGATAACAGTCTTGAGTTTGTGCACAAGGGTATGCATGTTGGTATGTGTGGTGTAAGCATGATGTGCAAGTTATTCCGATGATTTCTATCATGGAACCCGCATTGAGCTTCCAACAATTATTATCTCGACTTACACACGATAATCCTCATCTTTACGGAATAATTACATTTTCAGTTATTAACAAGTTGTTTTAAATTATCTATTTCTCTTAACTTTTTCATTTTTGTAGCCAACAATACATCAAGGTAAAACTCTCTTATTTTTGGATTTTATTTTGTCATCAAGTTTTCTTTAATATTTTTTACTTTAAGTTTATTTCACTTGGACTTAATATGATCGACGATGATGAAGAACAAGACTACCACAACGGTTACTTCAATCTTAGGGTAACATATTCATTTGATTATCTCTACAACAAATTTTATTTAAGACTTTTTGTAAATTTCAAGGAGAGTTCTTATGCATCAAAAGTAGAACTTCTTGGAGGAACTGGCCCTTCCATCTTGAACTATACTTTATAAAATTTTCACTATGAATTAGTCTTGTGGTATGGGACACGAGATTAATCCTATGTGAAGTATTCTGATGCATACTTATCTCTAGATTTGTGTGGGATAATTTCTGGTGGTACGGGACACTAGAATTTATTACATATAAAAGTCCTTGATACAATGTCTCTTTTACATGTCTGTGATATAAGTGTTGAGAGGGTGACCCAAGTTGGTTGTGAGTGAATCCAACCAGTTGTGACATGTGTGATGCATGTAAGGAATGTGTTGAGAGGGTGACCCAAGTTGGTTGTGAGTGAATCCAACCAGTTATGACATGTGTGATGTATGTAAGGAATGTGTGAGTTTGATTATGAGTGAATCTGATCAACTCTTTTGAATTAATTCTTGATGAGGGTGACCTAGTGTGATATAAGAATTAAGAGCGAATCTGATTCTTTAGACGGTGACCCTAGTTGGTTGTTGTGAGTGAATCCAACTAGCTCTCTAACATGTGTGAGATGTGCTATGAATACGTGCGACGCATATGAAGACATTGTGAGTGAATCTAATATGGGAATTTGATTGTGAGTGAATCCGATCAACTCTAAGACACATCCTCGCCATGTACCCTCTGCACCACACGTGTCACCCATGCTTGCCAGGTGGTGCTGCCATCCCAGGCTAGCCGAGTTTTCAAACTCCCCCGAGTTTACAAACATGGCTGAGTTTATAGTAGCCTCAAGATCGACGGTCATCCGCCCTCTGTCTTGCGCCCAGTTCCTCACCCATTAATCTTGCACCTCCACCCTCTTAAACATCCCGTGGGATTTAGTCTCATCTTCTCCCTCATCCAACATTGGAGTCAGAGCTAAGGTTTACGGCCTTGGTTTTAGAGCCATGTTTAGTGTCTTGGTTTTAGAGCCTACGTCCGCATTTGATTAATGGCACCCAACACCTGCCACATCAACGTTTGCATCTACTCTCGCCTCGACTTCCTACTATTGGCCTTATTGCCTTTCCCTTGTTGGCGTCACCTCCTATTGGGATTTTCAAAGAAGCTAGTTTCAAAGCTTGACTGCAGAGCCATTAGCTCCTTGCCATTAGTCTCTAAAAGCAGTGAAGCTTGGTGTACATTGCTGGTGTTTTACATCTACGCTAACGTACATTGCTTGGTGTACATTGCTGGTGTTTTACATCTATGCCGATGTACATCCATTCATCTTCATTTTGCCACAAGCTTGGGTAATCTCTTGCACTTTGCACTTTCCATAGATCTAGGTTTTTTGCCTCCTATGTACATTGGTCAGCTTTCTTTTCTGCTACCGTACATTCAGGCCAACCCTGCACACTAGCACTACACTCAACTTTCCCAAGCTCTCAGCATCATCGGAATTCAGTATCCGTCGAGTTCTATTGTTTCAACTGTCTTGTTGCTATAGTCTGAGTATCAACATTCCTTTCAGCATTGGACTTTTGAGTCTTTTGATTCTGCCAAGTTATCCATTCAGGACTCCTTTTGGCATTGGACTTTTATGCTTGTCGATTCTGCCTAGTCAGCCATTGAGTTGTGTCCATCAGCTTGGCATGGTCAGTAGATCAACCTTTGGCTTTCCTCAGTCAGCATTTGCACATTCAGCATTCAACTTCAGTTATATACTTGATCAACCATTCGGCTACATCCGTCGGTTTTTCCCTATTAATGATTGAACCTTCGACTTTCAGCTCTTGGTATCAAAGTTCCTCGTCCATCAATTGTACCAATCAACTTTGCCCAATCATCCATTCAGTGTTTGGCTTTTCTCGTTCAGCCATTCTGCATTAAAGCATTTTACTTCAGCATTCATCCATTCAACTTTAGGATTTCTACATTCAGCCATTCGACTTCAGCACTCAGCCATTCAGCTTTAGGCTTTCCACATTTAGCTATTTGGCTTTAGTACTCAACCATTTAGCCATTCGGCTTCAGGCTCTCCACATTCAACCATTCGGCTGTAGCCTTCAGCATTCGGCACTTGACTTTTCTCTTTTAACATTTATCTAGGCTTTCCATAGTTAGTTTTTAGCGCTTGGCTTTGGCATTCAACTTTTAGCCATAATTAGTTTTCAGTGCTTGGCTTTGGCATTAAACCTTTAGCCATTAGTGTTTGGCATTTGATTGTGGCCTACACATCAACAGCTTGGCTTTTAGCTCCCTACATTCAGCACAATCAGCTTTTAGGGCTTGGCATTTGGCATTCAAATTTTAGCCACCATCAACGTTCACAGCATTTGATTACGATTTCCATGTTAGCAGTCAACTTTCAGTCTTTCAATTGTCTACATTCAGCAGCAGTTGACCGGGTTTACTTCCTTGGCCCGGTTTACTTTCTTGGTCGGGTTTACCCATTCAACAGTTGCCTTTCCGCTTTGGCACTTTGCTTTTGCCATCTGGATTTCAAACTTCTGCCTTCGACATTTGGCATTTGAATTTCAGCGTCCATCCGTCAGCCAATTTAGATTATGTCAGTTAGCTGGTTTAACGTCCATCCAACAGTTGGTTCCGCGTCTGTCAATCAAGTGATTCTGACCTGATAACTCCACCTTCATCTTTTGACCTAATGATTCCAAGTCAACCTTTGACTTGATAACTCCACCTTCACCTTTTGACCTACTGATCCAAGTCAGTCTTTGACCTGCTGATGCCACATCAACTTTTGACCTGCTAATGCCACGTCAGCTTCTGAGACATGCACACTTGTTGATGCCATGTCAGCTTTTGACTTGCTAACTTGTTGATGCCATGTCAGCTTTTGACCTGCTAACTTGTTGATGCCATGTTTGCTTCTGACTTGCTAACGTCACATCACCTTTCAACCTGCTTATGCCACATCAACTTCGACCTACTGACTCCACGTCAATAGATTTCGACGTGCAAATTCTGTGACCACCGATTTTGCCTGTAGATTGTTTATTTGGTAAGTTTGCACATGTATCGAGTAGACATTTGTTGATGTACTTGAAGCTACTACTTGTGTCAGATATACTTCAGTTTTCCCATTTCTTTGTTGTGTAAAATGTTTAATGACAATCAGATGCAATGATTTATTTGCTTCTTGTATGTCATTGTTAGATGTTGATTGGTCCTTTGATTCGGGTGCTACAAAGCACATTTCCTCCTACAAGAAGCTGTTTACCACCTTGAGAGATGCTCCATCAGGTGTGGTGCAATTTTGTGTGCTAATAATGCATCCTATGTCATTAAAGGCATTGACAATGTGGAACTAACATCATGTCATGGGGGGACACATGTACTCTTGATGCCACTTTGCGTTGTACCTGGCATCTACAAGAATCTAGTTTTTATCTCAGCACTTGCAAAAGCTACTCATTTAGTTTTATGATCATTGCTGCTCCATTTATGATAGATGATTCCGATGCACTTCTGCTTTCTGGTACATTTGTACAAGGACCTTTACAGGCTCGACATGTCTAACAGGAGTAGTGACTCTCGACATGTCTAACAGGAGTAGTGACTCTCATGATGATGTAATGATTACTTCCACACTACAAGTTATGCATGATACCGAGTTCTGGCATGCTTGTTTTGGTCACCCTAACTTTACCTCTCTTATGTGGTTACAACGTTAGTTTATGGTTCAAGAGTTTCCACCTATGCAGCTCCCACACAAGCTCCTAACATTTTAGACCGATCGAAGGGGGGAATACTTGTCACATGTAGGATTGTCAGTTGTTGGTTCATTTGATGCGCAGAATTGCATGTTGCTACTATGCTTGACATTAATCTTGGAGATGATCCGTAGTCTAAATTTGGATTGTCAATTGGTGCTACGCCTAACATTGACCCTAGTGACGATTTATCCTCAGCTGATTATGCTTTATAGCAATTGTCAGTAGAATTGTCTCTATGGCTTTTACATTTGAGAGGGGAGACATGATGTGTATTGTTGATGGTGATGTCTGTGGTCACTTATGCACTTGACCTCTCAATTCTGCTCTGTCTTGGAGACATACCTATATGGAGTGATGTTTACTTGGTGAGATGTATTACTTATGTTGAACCAACTCCTTGTTTAAGTTGCCTCGCCTTTGCAGCTTATTGACATGGATGCTAATGGAGTCAGACTGTTGCATTGTCTTCAGCTTGGTTTCCTTGTCATTATGCATAATTCAAGGTTTCTTTACATCAATAAATGTGGGATTTTACATCTCCTTTACATTCCCATGTTGAGAGGCTGCCTTATACTCTCATGGTGTAGCTGCATGTATACCTTGCTACCCCCACTTGACAGATTGTTGTATCAGCACTTATTTGGCTGGGTTTACTAAATCAACCTAGTCTGACTCGCTGATTCCACCTTGTCGACTTGACCATCGACACATGTTATTTTTCTAATGTATTGGCATTTGGTGGACCTTGAGAGCTTATACATTGTTGTTGTTCACAGTGCTGAAATCTTCTACTTATTGCTAACTAAGATAAGCTCACTTTGGCTCTAAATCATCCCTGTGTTGCTGACAATCAGTCAAGTGACCAACCCCACTTTCCCATATTGCTCTAATGCCATGGATGATGCATTAATTGAGGAGAATGCGACCATTGTGATTTCATGTTAACAACATCCTGACACACGCTGCCTCTGGACATGCATCTTATTATGGTGATATTGTCTTCATTGCTTCCGCATATTAAATGAGGAATCACTTTCTCCTTTTTTTTGCTTTAGAATGTGATAATGGGTTACAACTTCTGACAGTCTTCTGTTGGCTACACTACTGACATTCAGTAGATTCAATAGAAATTAGCCTTGATGATTTGCTCATGATGTTACAGCATGTAATTGCAGTTGTAGACATAGGGCTTTTACACAACTATTTGGGTATTTAGTTTATACCAATTGAGAGGGGCCTCTAGCTATCTTATAGACACTTTTTGATGCTTCCCCTTATCGGCAAAATGTTAGATGCTTTATTATCTATGCAATACTATCATCTGTTCTTCAGTATGCAGTGTGACAGTTGAGTAGATGTCAGCATTGCCTCAGCTTTGGCATTGGATAGTAGTGAAGCAAAAATGTGTTTTCTTTATGCTTTTCCACCTACACTAACAAATATTGGGCATGATTTCTAACACTAAGGTGTCAAACAGTGGTCATTGTTTTCGATAGTAGCCACTTCAGGTTATGAAGCTGAGTATTACAACATAGCATTCACAACTATTGAGGAAAGTGTATGGCTTTGTCGTCTATCGAAAGATCTTGGTTTTGGACAACTATCTTCTACCACCATTTTTTACTGACAATCAGAGCGCATATGCACGCACAAAATTAATTTATTTTTCATATGTGGGCACGACACATTCAGGTGCATTATCATTATGTTAGGAAGAAAGGCTCCATGGAGGAGAGATTTCCTTGACCTATGTGCTGACACATGCCAATGTAGCAGATGGGCTTACCAAATCCCTTTTCAGGGTAGTCTGCTACACCCTATACACATTCACACCATTCACTTCAAGGGGGTTTGTTAGCCTTGGAAGTCTCTATGTGAATAGCCCTACACACGGGCACATTTTACCTTGTGCTGGCAATGGTTTTTTCCTCATGTGAACACACTCTTGTGTGTTAGCCACATCAACCCTAGAGCTAGGGCTATTTGTACTCATATACTCCACTCATTTCATATCATTATCATTGTAGGATTCCTCCCTCCGGCTTTTAAGGTGTGCAGGTGTAAGAACCTCCCCTTCTGATCTTATAATTATTCCCCTCTCTAAAATAAAAGAAAGATTCTATTTTACCCTGTTTTAGCCTAGAGAGAGAAAATGTCTAGAGGGAGGTAATTCAAAATTGAGATATTTTTGTATAAAAATCCTCCTAGTGTCTAAAATGGTTTCCCCTGAAACAAAAATTCAAAAAGAACTTTCCAATGTGCAATTGGAATTAATTAAAAATAGGTATAAAAGACCTTAGCCAATCAAGGTTCTTATGGACCAATAAGATTAATCCAAATGTAGGGAGGAGATAAATTTAAGAATAAAAGAAAATCCCCCAAAAATGAGTGAATGCTCACATAAGATGAAGAGTTGACTAAGGACAAGGTTTATTAGTTAAAAAAAGAAGAGATATTTATAGAAAATGATACATTTTTGACACCTCAGTGTGGGGATCTCCCCTCATGAAGGAGGTACCTATTTCACATGTGTGGAGGAGTTTTAAACTCATAAATAATTAGATATTTTTATCTCTCCTCTCTCCTGTTTCAACTAGATCCAAAAAGTAAGCTAAACTGACCCAAAAATGGTCAAAAATTGACCAAATTGATCTGGAAAATTCTAGAATCAGTTTGCTTGGTTAAAGGCTCATTTTTTGCTATAAATAGAAGCCTCCCCCTTTGTAAAAGGTTAATAGTGCACTATTACTCTACTCCTTTCCATAGAGCCAAATACATTGAATTCACTTGATAATTCAATTATTTTTGACTAAATCCTCTCCAAAAGAATTGGTGGCCACTCTTGATCCAAACAAGAGTAGAACCCTCAATCCCTCAAGCCAAAGGAAAGCTCATAAAACTCCATGTAAGCTAAAAATTCTACTTTTTAATTTCTAATCTATGGTTTTCTGATTTCTTTGCTTTTTGTTGATTAAAGTGAATCTTGATGTTATGCGTTGATGAAAAGGCCACCCCTTTCTCTTTCTTAAGAATTCAGCCTTTCTTTATCCTAAAACGAGTAACAAATAAATTGATTTAAACTTTTCTTATTGTTTACTCTTTAGAAAGTGAAAATTGAGTAGATTAGAGTACTTTACTTCAAATTGGGATTAATTTTAAATTGATATTAGAGTGTAAAAATTGAGAAATGGTCAGCCATACAAAGGAGGTTATGGTAAAGTTTTCTTAAATTTTATGGAAAATAAAGTTTATCTTTATGTTATTCTAAAAGAGTAATTTTCTCCGTTTGTGCATTCTAAAAGAAATATTTTTATTTAATCCATGTACATATTCACCTATGAATATCATGGATATCATTCATATTAATTATTGAAATTAACTACTATGCATAAAAAGATGCATATTGGAAATCTGTTTATTATAAAAGTGGTTTTTTCATTGAATTTAAATTCTATGCATAGAAAGATGCATAATGGAAATTTTTATTATAAAAGTATTATTTTTATTAAAATTAATTTTATGCATAAAAGATTTATTTTTATTTCAAAAGTGTTATTCTCATTAAAATTGATTTTATGCATAGAAAGATGCATAAAAGATTTATTTTTCTTTCAAAAGTGTTATTCTCATTAAAATTGATTTTATGCATAGAAAGATGCATAAAAATTTTATTTTTCTTTCAAAAATGTTATTCTCTTTAAAATTGATTTATGCATAGAAAGATGCATAAAGGATTTATTTTCTTTCAAAAGTGTTATTTTCATTAAAATTGATTTTATGCATAGAAAGGTGCATAAAAGATTTATTTTTATTTCAAAAGTGTTATTTTCATTAAAATTGATTTTATGCATAGAAAGATGCATAAAAAATTTATTTTTCTTTCAAAAGTGTTATTCTCTTTAAAATTGATTTTATGCATAGAAAGATGCATAAAGGATTTATTTTCTTTCAAAAGTGTTATTTTCATTAAAATTGATTTTATGCATAGAAAGATGCATAAAAGATTTATTTTTATTTCAAAAGTGTTATTTTCATTAAAATTTATTTTATGCATAGAAAGATGCATAAAGGATTTATTTTTCTTTCAAAAGTGTTATTCTCATTAAAATTGATTTTATGCATAAAAAGATGCATAAAGGATTTAATTTTCTTTCAAAAGTGTTATTTTTATTAAAATTGATTTTATGCATAGAAAGGTGCATAAAAGATTTATTTTTCTTTCAAAAGTGTTATTCTCTTTAAAATTGATTTTATGCATAGAAAGATGCATAAAAGATTTATTTTTCTTTCAAAAGTGTTATTCTCATTAAAATTGATTTTATGCATCTAGAAAGATGCATAAAGGATTTTTTTTTCTTTCAAAAGTGTTATATTCATTAAAATTGATTTTATGCATAGAAAGATGCATAAAAGATTTATTTTTCTTTTAAAAGTGTTATTCTCTTTAAAATTGATTTTATGCATAGAAAGATGCATAAAGGATTTATTTTTCTTTCAAAAGTGTTATTCTCATTATAATTGATTTTATGCATAGAAAGATGCATAAAGAATTTATTTTCATTAAAACTAATTTTATGCATAGAAAGATGCATAAAGGAATTATTTTTCTTTTAAAAGTGTTATTCCCACTGAAGTTGATTTTTATGCATAAATAGATGCGTAAAGAATCTTTATATCAAAAATATTCTCTTAAATTCTATGAATAGAGGTAACGAGATATGATGAGAATCAGATAAGTGTGAATGAATGAATGGGTGGTTGTGATGTGAATAGAGGTGATGAGATGTGAGGTGAATAGATGTGATGAGATGTGATGTGAATCAGATAGATGTGAATGGATGGATGTGCTGTGAATAGAGGTGATGAGATATGAAGTGAATAGATGTGATGTGAATCAGATAGATGTGAATGGATGGATGGATGTGATGTGAATAGAGGTGATGAGATGTGAGGTGAATAGATGTAACGGGATGTGATGAGAATCAGATAAGTGTGAATGAATGGATGGGCGGTTGTGATGCGAATAGAGGTGATGAGATGTGAGATGAGTACATGTGATAAGATGTGATGTGAATCAGATAGATGTGAATGAATGGATGAGATGTGATGTCATGTGAATGAGGATGTAAATGAATGATATGGGATATAAGTGGATGATATGTGATGAAAATGGATATAAATGTAAATGAATGATATGGGATATGAGTGGATGATATGTGATGAAAATGGATATAAATGTATAAGTGAAGATGGATGTGAATGTATATGTGAAAGAATTGATGTGAATGAGTATGTGAAAGAATGGATATAGATGTGTATATGAAAGAATGTGATGTGATGGAAAGAGATGTGATGTGTCATAAATATATATGGATGTGAATGTGATGGATACGAATGAATGTGAATGTGTGATGGATATGAATGAATGTGAATATGATGGATATGAATGAATGTGATGGGATGGGATGTGAATCGGGATAGATGTGAATGAATGAGATGTGAGGTAAAATGAATGAGATGTGTGTGAGTGAATGTTATGTGGTCTGAATGGATGAGATGTAAATGAATGTGATGTGATGAGATGTGGATATGGGTAGATGCGAGTGGATGAGATCTGATGCGGATAAATGTTTTTAGAAATTTTTTGAATTATGTTCCAATCAAGGTTCCTATGGACCAATAAGATTAAACCAAATGTAGGGAGGAGATAAATTAAAGAATAAAAGAAAATCTCCCAAAAATGAGTAAATGCTCACATAAGATGAAGAGTTGACTAAGGACAAGGTTTATTAGTTAAAAAAAGAAGAGATATTTAGAGGAAATGATGCATTTTTGACACCTCAGTGTGGGGATCTCCCCTCATGAAGGAGGTACCTATTTCACATGTGTGGAGGAGTTTTAAGCTCATAAATAATTAGATATTTTCATCTCTCCTCTCTCCTGTTTCAACTAGATCCAAAAAGTAAGCTAAACTGACCCAAAAATGGTCAAAAATTGACCAAATTGATTTGGAAAATTCTAGAATCAGTTTGCTTGGTTAGAGGCTCATTTTTTCCTATAAATAGAAGCCTCGCCCTTTGTAAAAGGTTAATAGTGAGATTTATTTTCTTTCAAAAGTGTTATTCTCTTTAAAATTGATTTTATGCATAGAAAGATGCATAAAATATTTATTTTCTTTCAAAAGTGTTATTCTCATTAAAATTGATTTTATGCATAGAAAGGTGCATAAAATATTTATTTTTCTTTCAAAAGTGTTATTCTCTTTAAAATTGATTTTGTGCATAGAAAGATGCATAAAGGATTTATTTTCTTTTAAAAGTGTTATTTTCATTAACATTGATTTTATGCATAGAAAGATGCATAAAAGATTTATTTTTATTTCAAAACTGTTATTTTCATTAAAATTGATTTTATGCATAGAAAGATGCATAAAAGATTTATTTTTCTTTCGAAAGTGTTATTCTCATTAAAATTGATTTTATGCATAGAAAGATGCATAAAGGATTTATTTTTATTTCAAAAGTGTTATTGTCATTAAAATTGATTTTATGCATAGAAAGATGCATAAAGGATTTATTTTTCTTTTAAAAGTGTTATTCTCATTAAAATTGATTTTATGCATAGAAAGATGCATAAAGGATTTATTTTTCTTTCAAAAGTGTTATTCTCATTAAAATTGATTTTATGCATAAAAAGATGCATAAAGGAATTATTTTTCTTTTAAAAGTGTTATTCCCACTGAAGTTGATTTTTATGCATAAATAGATGTGTAAAGAATCTTTATATCAAAAATTAAAATTCTCTTAAATTCTACATTTAAATTCTTTGAATAGATGTAACGAGATGTGATGAGAATCAGATAAGTGTGAATGAATGGATGGGTGGTTGTGATGTGAATAGAGGTGATGAGATGTGAGGTGAATAGATGTGATGAGATGTGATGTGAATCAGATAGATGTGAATGGATTGATGTGATGTGAATAGAGGTGATGAGATATGAAGTGAATAGATGTGATGTGAATCAGATAGGTGTGAATGGATGGATGGATGGATGTGATGTGAATAGAGGTGATGAGATGTGAGGTGAATAGATGTAACGAGATGTGATGAGAATCCGATAAGTGTGAATGAATGGATGGGTGGTTGTGATGTGAATAGAGGTGATGAGATGTGAGATGAGTACATGTGATAAGATGTGATGTAAATCAGATAGATGTGAATGAATGAATGAGATGTGATGTCATGTGAATCAGGATATAAATGAATGATATGGGATATGAGTGGATGATATGTGATGAAAATGGATGTAAATGTATAAGTGAAGAATGGATGTGAATGTATATGTGAAAGAATTGATGTGAATGAGTATGTGAAAGAATGGATATAGATGTGTATGTGAAAGAATGTGATGTGATGGAAAGAGATGTAATGTGTCATAAATATATGTGGATGTGAATGTGATGGATATGAATGAATGTGAATGTGATGGATATGAATGTGAATATGATGGATATGAATGAATGTGATGAGATGGGATGTGAATCGGGATAGTTGTGAATGAATGAATGTGATGTGATGGGATGTGAATCGGGATAGATGGGATGGGATGGGATGTGAATCGGGATAGATGTAAATGAATGTGAATATGATGGATATGAATGAATGTGATGTGTGTGATGGGATGTGAATCAGGATAGATGTGAATGAATGAGATGTGAGGTAAAATGAATGAGATGTGATGTGAGTGAATGTGATGTGGTCTGAATGGATGAGATGTGAATGAATGTGATGTGATGAGATGTGGATATGGGTAGATGTGAGTGGATGAGATCTGATGCGGATAAATGAGAAAAGATGGGATGAAATGGAAAATGATGTGATGAGAATGGGAATACACATGAAATAAATGAGAATTGATGTGGAATAAAGTGATGTGTGTGATGGGATGTGAATCAGGATAGATGTGAATGAATGAGATGTGAGGTAAAATGAATGAGATGTGATGTGAGTGAATGTGATGTGGTCTGAATGGATGAGATGTGAATGAATGTGATGTGATGAGATGTGGATATGGGTAGATGTGAGTGGATGAGATCTGATGCGGATAAATGAGAAAAGATGGGATGAAATGGAAAATGATGTGATGAGAATGGGAATACACATGAAATAAATGAGAATTGATGTGGAACAATGTGGAAAGACGAGAGTTCCTTATAGAAACTGTATTTATGACCTGTTTTTAAATGGTTGTTTTATGTCAAGAATGCTAGGGAAGCATTTTGACCGTCTTGTGAATGAGGTAGTGGAGACCTAGTCTGATAAAGTTACAACACCTGACCAAAAGTCAATGGAGGACGTCTCGCGTAGCAAGGTCGGCCGAGGTCTTGACCAGCCTCGGTTCGATTAAAATGGTGAGCTTTCGGTACGGTGGATGAGGGACTAAGGAAGCAGCCTCTGAGTGAAGCGCTAGGTTACCTACGAAGGATCCTAGAGGGTGTTGACCATACAGTGCTCGGGCTCTGGGTCACCGACGATACCCATGCGTGCGTCGAGGAAGATATTGAAACAAGGAGTAAGAGTTGTTTTCTGAATTCGGGCATGGATCTGGTTGATTGATCTTGCTGGTCCTCAACGGATGAGTCCATGGCTCTTTTATATATATCCGTTGGTTGACCTTGCTGATCTTCAACGGAGATTCCATTTTGATATGTGAATATATTGCCGGTTACTATGAGCTAGGAACTATTGAAAAGACCCCCTGAGTGGACAGGTGGTGAGTGTTCTGGTTTTGCCAATGATGCCATAGGTACACCGATGAAAGAATGATTGGAATTAAGGATTCAACCTGAGATTTTGAGGATTATGATTAGTGACTCTATGATTTCATTAAATGATTGTTTTAAAGACAGCTGATTTTGTGAAAAAGGCAATTTCATATTGGGTGTGTAAGTGGTGTGACTAATTTTAAGTTTGCATGAATACTCGGCTAGGGGGCCTGGGAACTCTTTTCCCTAGTACTTGAGACAAAATCTAACCAAATTCTTAATTGGATCCCATCACTACAGTGGTTGGGCGGTTGGCTAACCCACGTGACTGGATGGGGTTAGGGTGGACTGATGGATCCCTAAATTGAGACTCAATTCTGTTATGGTACAGTAAATCCTGGACAAAAATTGTTCTATGGAAAAGAATCAATGGATGTGCCTCTCAATGAGGAAAAAAGCGTTGGTCTCTATGATCCAAGTGCAATCTTTTCCCTGATCTGACTATGGGACTTACGGGTTCGGTCAGATCAGTTCAGTTAGTTAAGGCTTTTGACTATGTTAGAGAAAAATTCATCTTGGAAGAATCGCTCGTGCTTTTCGGGCAAGGGAAGTTTTTTCGGGTTCGGTTTTGGAAGAACCGATGGATTAGTCTCTTGTCCGGATATCTGTGGGGGCGAGGCCTCGAGTGAGGGACCCTACCCCGTGCAAGTAGTGGTACTTTCGCTGCTAGCACCCCTGAATTCGTTGCGTGGTGGGGACAGGGATCTCACAAGCATTGAGTACTTTCCAGCATCGAGCTTCGTCTCTCTCGCTCTCTAAGCTTGTATGCCATCATTGTGTGTGCACATGTGTCTGTGTGAGTGTGTAAAGCATCTTCTCCCTCATCAAAGACTTTTGAGCTCAATGTAAATTTGAAATGTATCCTTGAATTAGTACCATGGGCTATGAGGCAATACGCCATCTATAGTAAAGGATTCCCTTCACAAGCATAAAATCTCAAGTATCTTGTTTCCACCTCCAAAAAAAGGCTTAAGTTGCTAAGAAAGTAACAATGATGATGTCAAAGAAGCATGGGAAAGTATATCCATGACAAAGGCACATTAATAATATGAAGTCCCAAGGGAAAGGTCAACAGTATTTTATTATGATTATGATTCCTTCATCACCCCTTTTTGTTAGAATGATTATAACAAGCCATGTTGAAATCCTATTGCTTGCCCTTGCATGCCAAGTTTCTTTTCTCTTACATTTTTACTTTGAAATTTACTAGCATGCCTAGAGTGGTAACTTGATATTCATCTATGATTTATAGTGCTAGGAGACACACTAGCATTTGTGTTCAAATTAGATGAGTGTCAGATTGTCAAAGAGAGAAGGTTGGAGCATATGAGCATCACTTTAATGAATGAGGCATTGGCACATGGATGAGACAAAAGACAAAATAAGTCAAAAAAGAAATTTTCATTTAGTGTTGAATCAAAGAAGGAGATATGATGGCTTAGCATTTGAGGTATTGAAGGAAACACATGAGGTCTTAGCTTAAATATTTAATAGAACTCTGTGCATCACAAAGGTAATGAAGGATTAAATAAATGGCAACAAGAAGTGGGAACATTTAAAATGTAAAGGAATTTTGGTGGATACTTGAAGTCCATTAAGTACATGCTTGGTTGTTCCCTAGCGTGCCTCTACTCGGTCTCCTTGCCCATTTTGCATGGGTGAAGTAGAAAGAAAAAACAAAGGAAAGGGTGTAGGAAAAAATATGGGGACAAAGGCATGGAAAAGGGTCCAAAGGATAAAAACAAGCACATGGCCATTAAGAAGGGAAAGGGTGGTAGAAATAGAAAGGAGAATTCTAATCAAGTGGGGGTTAAAGGAAAGGGTGAAGTAGAAAGAAAAAACAAAGGAAAGGGTGTAGGAAATAAGGAAAAAGATGGGGAAAAAGGCATGGAAAAGGGTCCAAAGGATAAAAACAAGCATGTGGCCATTGAGAAGGGAAAGGGTGGTAGAAATAGAAAGGAGAATTATAATCAAGTGGGGGCCAAAGGGAAAAGGAAGAGTGAAAACCAGAAAAATGGAAAGGAGATGCTTATTTTTACGATGGGGTCATGATAATAATGGTAGCAGAGGCTATTATAGCCAAGAGGCAACCATATAGCAAAGGTGACAAAAGTGAGGAAGAAGAGACAGATGCACAATGGGTTTGGTGAAGTCATGTCGTGCAACATGTCGGGAGTGCTCAATAATAAAGACAAGGAAGATTCAAAGCTTGTCATTCTATATCTATTAGGAATATCCACTATTGCCTGATCCATGCATTTATATGGTTCTTTGATTGCTTACTATTGGGGTATTTATTATGCTCAAGGAAACCTTAAATAGGGGTTTTTGTGAGGTCCATGCATGCAGGTGACATATTCCTTTTATAGGAAATAAATCCCCTATTTTGATGTTTTGATGTGGGGACCATGTTTGGTCATGCCTTGTTGAGGTGGGTGGGGAGAGTCTTTAGACCATTTCCCCACTAAGAAGTCTAAACTTTTCTGGTCAAGAGGGCCCATATAGTGGGTAAATCCTTCTTTGAGGTTGGCCTTTCAGCAGGGTTTTAATCCTATTGGGACTGCTTGGTTTTGGATCCTTTCTAGTTGGGTACATGATGGTAGCAAAGCAACCATTAGCATGGGAGGGAGGCCCTAGCTGGTGGTGAACTGGCTCGCACTAGCAAAGTGTATTATGCCTAGTCCGTAGGTGAGTGGGTGGATGGGTAGCTCCAAGATCAGAGGCTCACTTCTGTTATCTCATGTTCAGTCCTGTTGGTGGGATCGGGGACTACTGTTTTGTTTATGCACAGTCCTAAGATCAAAGGCTCACTTTTGTTATTTCATGCTCAGTCCCAAGATCACACGCTCACTTTAGTTATTTCATGCTCAATCCTATTAGTGGGATCGAGAACTATTGTTTTGTTTATGCACACTAGTAATAGTTACTTTTGCGGATATTAAAATAGTATTACCTCTAATTTCATTGCCTATTATCTTATGAGGGTTTGTTGTCAAACAATACAGGATAGCCTAGCATTCGGAACCTAGTCCAAATGAGGGTATGACATTCTAGTAGGTCTTCTTTGCATGTAGGGACCCTATCACGGGAGTGAGAATTTTCAGAATATTTTATCATGGGAATGAATCCAATTAATTATGTGTGATGCATGGTTCATGTGTGAAGCATGGTAGTGAATGATTTCCATTTGTTAGAATTAATTTTTGTGAGTTTCCAAAGTAATTGTGATCTAACATTGTGGACTATGTTGAGTATAGATCATGAGTTTGGGACAACCAAGATGGACTGTGGACAAGATTATCTAGCCAAGCACATGTGTGCTAAATATTTAATTTTGTATGGTTTGGCTCATTGTACATATATTGGGCAAGGTTTATTTTTGATGAGAATCTTTAAAAGCATTGGACTAAGGTTCAATTTTGTAAAAACCCCAATTTTGGAAAAGCTATGCTATTTATGGCTCCAAGGGCTAAATTTATTAATATGATTTAAATACCGCGTGTGGGAGTAGAGCCATACACGTCGAGAGGGAGATTGCACCTAATCTTGTGTTCTTTGATTTTCATGCTCTTGATTTATGCTTTGATGTTATGGTTTATTTCTTTTATTATTTAATTTGTGGAATAATTTAATCTCCATGTACCATGGTCTTGTAATAGACCCTTTACCTTGTGCATTGTAAAGGTGTTATTTTTCTAGTAGGAATTTAGGCGGGGGTCTCTTTGGAACAACTTGGTGCACCTAAGGTAGAGGCCACTGATATTCATGTCAATGACATCAAAAGATGAAATTAAAACTCTCATGTATTTTAAGTGCTTCAATCCTTGTAAATGATGTGCAATTGTATGGAAAGTTTGTAGTTATGCATACACATCAATTGAAAGAGTTACTTGTTCTTGAATGACCATTCATGAAGCAAACAACATTCACCATCAATTGGGCAACATCAAATGTGAATATGGAAATCACTTCCAACTTTGAAATCTCCCATGTTACGCACACTACACTCCAAAAGCATTCACTCCTTGGGTTTTGCAAGGAGGAAGCCTCTACATCAACAAGTTCCCAACCTTCTAAAGCTTCCCCTTCATCAAAACCATCTTTGACCACCATCCAAGATGCTTCTACCTCCAAGAAGCCGACCACTTGCAACACAAAGGCTGCTAAGAAAACACCTACCCAACCATAAGTGGGTACCAAAGACTACATCTAAGCCCCTAGCTCACCCCACTCCCTCCTCGATGTTAAAAAACATGGATCTAGGGCAGCTCATAGCAAGTAATTGAAGGCATGATTAAGAATAATAATGAGATAATTAAGAAATTAAATAAGATGTTAACAATAAATTGATATTCTCACAAAATGTCACATAATCTATCTTATCTTAGAGTTGATTTGGGTACATCCTGTTATAGCTCTCATGGAGATCCCGCTCACACTACATGTGCCTCCTTGCACTTTCCATGTGCTACCTTTTTGACCTTCGACTTCACCTTTTACAAATGACCATACAAATCAACCGTTGCCAATGTACCCTTCGTTTACTCCTTTTCTAATGTGCATTCTCCTTATCTTGCTCATGTGACTCACTCCCTACCTTCCTTGTGCTCCATGGCACCACATTTCTCAACACTCGGCAAAGAAGCCTTGTCGAAAAAGAAAGCCACGGAATCCTAAAGCTTCATTGTCCCAGCCCCCACCAAAGGTCATCTATCATTGGGTGCATACATCCAACATCGAGTCCATTGAGAAAGACATGAAGGCTAAAGCCTTAACATTGGCCACTCCAAGGCAAAATAGAAAAAAATCCCCTATCATAGGTGGTAAAGTAGGCAAGTACAGCTAGATGGATCCGAGTTAAGTTGCTACGTATGCAAGCCTTCTAAAAGGCTGTAAAATGGATTTTGATTCCAAAGCCCAAATCATGCCAAGAAAAAGTCCCCTTCACAAGCCTCATCTTCCACAAAACCTAAAGCTCAACTCCTTGTTCCACAGATGGTCTGGTGATATATAGAAGTCTCCCATTTTTTACCAAGATTAGGAAGGAGAGAGTGCAAACCACAAGATGCCTTTGAGGCACCTCTTATTACTACACCATCCCAAATCACTTCACTACCAAATTAACAACCACAAGTAACTTGGTCACGTTGGTGGACCACCTTCAGCTATCCATTAAGCCTAAGGGGATGAAGCTTAAGGTTGATTAGGAAGGGGTGCCCATGCTTGAACACTTTAACTAACTATTTTTTAAAGTTTGAAAGATAGACTTTGAATGCTACCTTTAAAAAAAAATGAGAGTTTAGAGAAGTGGAAAAAATTTGAAATTCAAAACAACCTTAGAATTGTCTCTCCTTGTCATGATGGGAAAAATTATCTCCATTCTCAGAGAATAATCTCTCTCTCTCTCTCTCTCTCTCTCTCTCTCTCCCCTTTATTCTCGCTCTTCCTCCTTGTCATGATGGGAAAAAATTATCTCCATTCTCAGAGAATAATCTCTCTCTCTCTCTCTCTCTCTCTCTCTCTCTCTCTCTCTCTCTCTCTCTCTCTCTCTCTCTCTCTCTATAAAATATGCTTCTTATTCTCCCCCTCCTCCTTACATTAATGCAGACTCTATTTGAATCTTTCCCTCCTTTATTTTATTCAACATGACTACTTTGTTCAAAAGCTACTCTCCTCTCTGTGTTTCTAATTTCAAGGAATTTGAATGGCTCCTCAAGCTTCAAGTAAGTGACCATTCATCATTTATACTTTTTTCAATGGCACACATAGCAAGCAATCTTCACACACATCTCTTAATTTAATCTATGCATAATAAATATGGTTCTTATATTCAATAGATAAATATGGTTCTTATATTCTTATATGGTTTTTCAATGGCACACATAGCAAGCAATCTTCACACACATCTCTTAATTTAATCTATGCATAATAAATATGGTTCTTATATTCAATAGAGCCACCATTAACCCACACACAATTTGATGTTTTCTATTTGCTTCTTCTCCACAATACCAATTTTAAGCATTTATGCTTTTCTCAAAACCATGTACACCACCTACCCATGTACCAATCCCCCTCTCCTCCCTCCACACACACAATTACCATAATCATGATCTATGCATAATACATGTGTTAACCCATTCTTAGGGTTAACAAGAGCTACTACCATTATCTTATATTAAGGAGTCAAGGTAGATATACTGAAAGGTCATACATTCAAGATATGAAATATACTTACAAGCCCAATATCCAATGCTAGTGCACATGGACTATGTGGGGTTGCCCATCCTTGCCAAGCATTGGTAGCTTTGGATCTTAAGCCAATATTTTTGAGTCAAAAGAAGGTTTACCCACTGAGCCAAATCGTTTTACCACAACTAGAGGTGTAGATCCACAACCCTAGCCCCCCTACTCTAGCTCTATCCCTACCGCTAAAAAATATGGCCCTTTGACTAAATCTTTACTTGGCTAAATAAGATTTGGCTCTTCAGCCAAATCTTCCTACCATAAGCTAGAGATTACACCCACAACCCTAGGTCCTCAGGCTTTAGGGCTAAAGTTTCACTTTGATCTAAAGTTATCTCATGTATTAACAAGAAGCAACCTACAGTTGCTCTTTCCTCTATTGAGACTAAGTACAAAGTGGCATTGCCTTTTGTGAGACACTTTGGCTGAGGAGGCTTTTGGGAGACATGGGGGCAATACAAGAGAAACCTAAAAAGATACAATTTAACAATATGAGTTGCATGGAGATTGCCAAGAATCCTTTGTTTGATGCTTGCACAAAGCATATTAAGGTTTAATATCACTTTATGCATGAGCTTATCCTTGATAGAGAGGTGGATTTGATCTATTGACTAGCAAAGGACAACTATGCAGCTATCTTCACCAAAGCTCCATGAAAGAAGGCCTTGGAGCAACATCTTCATTGGTATTACATTGGACGTAGTTCACCTTTGGAGTGAACATTGAGGGGGCAGGGGGAGGGGGGGTTGGGTATCAGTATTCCACCCTTATGTTACTACATAGGTATCGGCTCACTCTATCTTGTAGTCCTCCATATGAGAAGAAGGCATTTATAAAGGAGCACAATTATTTGGTAGGTTCTCATTTAAAGCACATTGAGGTTTAATATCACTTTGTGCATGGGCTTATCATTGATGAAGAGGTGGTTTTGATCTATTGGCCACCAAAGGACAACTGTTGTGCAGCTATCTTCACCAGATATCCATGAAGGAAGGCCTTGGAGCAACATCTTCATCAGCATTGCATTGAACCAAAATGGTAGTTCCCATTTGGGGCGAATTTTGAGGGGGGGGGATGGGGGGAGTTGATATCAATCCTCCTCCACCCTTAGTTTACTACATAGGTATCAGTTCACTTTATCTTGTAGCCCTCCCATATGAGGAGAAGGCATTCATGAGGATCATAATTGTTTGGTATGTCTTGATTTAAGTGTTGCCATATTTCTAGAGAAAATTTTTGGAGAAATCTAGCACATAGATAGTTAGGAGGCAATTTTCCGACATGCAAATGCACCAATAAATGGTACCCTGGTTAATAGGGTGGCTCCAGGGGTTGCAAGGAACAATATGTCTCACGATGGTGTTTGGGAGGATTATCAATCCCCCTAGCCCAAAGGGGCATCATACAACGGCCTTTATAGTTTCCATGGCCCAATTATCTAAGTGGTTCTTTGGTGGTCATTTAATGAGCATGTGCCATTAAAAGCATGTGCAAGAGCTATATTAGGGCATGATTCTTTTTGTCCTATATTATCACTTTGCCCTTGGTTTTCTACGTAGTTTTTATGGCCCTTTTTCCACTCAATAATCAAAGATTTCTTACCAAAGCACACAATTGGGAAGCAACTGCTATCTATTGTAATGTGTTTAGAGTAATTAGAATTTTTTATTTTCCATATTCTCTTTGTTACTTTTTAACAAAGATTCTATTTTCTATTGTATATAATTCTTACAAGCCAGGCCACATAGAGCTTTAGCTTGGGAGAGGTATGCCCAAGTGGGGAGGCCAAACCTCAAATGTAATATGAATGGAAGAGGTCCTTACTATATAAGTGAACATGAGAAACCTCATATGATATCTTATCATGACATACACATGTATCTTTGAGAGCTTAAGCTCCCTAGCTATAGTGATGACTCCCTTAGTCTTCTTGGTGTGAGTACACTCAAGTGGTGATCCCTTGTATGAGCTACATTCTCCCTTTGTTATAGCAATGATCCATCCATTTGAGATAGTCCTCCATTCAAGGCCCTGTCCACATCTATGTAATATGTGTATATATGGGATAATAAATCATTGGGCTATTGCAAGAGGATAACCATGTGTGGAGAATTGAATTGTTAATATCTAAGTTCTTAATGACAATGCATGTGATCACTTCTACATCAATGCCAACATGTGTTGTTAGAGGTCCTTCTTACAAATGGAGAGAAGGACCCATGCATCTTGAAGTTTCAAGAGACCTTGAAGCAATTTAGAAGAACACCCCAAATAGAGTTAAGGAGCGTAAGAAAGCCTTGTTGTCAGTTGAAAGTCTTGATGTGGGAAATGTAGCTTGAAAAAGGAGAACTCATGCCACAAAGTAGGTTTTGCACTATCTTTTAGTTCATTGGTTCTTACTAAAATAGTGTTATGAATTTTTAAAAATGATTCTATAGGAATTCCTTTAAGAGACTTTCGGGTATAACAATGATGGGTGGAGAGGTTTGTTGCGTGCTTGCGTAAAGCGGTTGGACCCTATGGCCCTTCTTTGTGATCCAACTTGTGTAAAGCGGCGGTTGGACCCTATGGCCCTTCTTTGTGATCCAACTTGCAAAGTAATGACAAATGAAGTTATGTTGGAGTTCATAGACCTTTTGAGCTCAATGTACATTTGAAATGTGTCCTTGAATCAGTACCATGGGCTATGAGGCAATACACCATCTAGTAAAGGATGGCCTTCGCAAGCGTAAAATCTCAAGTAACTTGTTTCCTCCACCTCCAAAAAGAGGCTTAGGCTGCTAAGAAAGTAAAAATGATGATGTCAAAGAAGCATGGGAAAGTATATCCATGACAAAGGCACATTGATAATATGAAGTCCCAAGGGTCAATAGTATTTTAATATGATTATGATTCCTTCATCACCCCTTTTTGTTGGAATGATTACAACAAGCCATGTTGAAATCCTATTGCTTGCCCTTGCATGCCAAGTTTCTTTTCTCTTACATTTTTAATTTGAAATTTACTAGCATGCCTAGAGTGGCAACTTGCTATTCATCTATGATTTATAGTGCTAAGAGACACACTAGCATTTGTGTTCAAATTAGATAAGTGTTAGATTGTCAAAGGGAGACGGTTGGACCATATGAGCATCACCTTACTTAATGAGGCATTGGCACATGCATGAGAAAGAATCTAAAATAATTCAAAGAATAATTTTCATTTAGTGTTGAATCAAAGAAGGAGATATGGTGGCTTAGCATTTGAGGTATTAAAGGAAACACATGAGGTCTTAGCTTGAATATTTAATAGAATTCCGTGCATCACAAAGGTAATGCAGGATCAGATAAATAACAACAAAAGAAGTGGGAACATTTAAAATGTAAAGGAATTTAGGTGGATACTTGAAGTCCATTTAGTGCATGCTTGGCTGTCCCTAAGGTGCCTCTACTTTCTCTCTTTGCCCATTTTGCATCGGCGAAGAAGAAAGAAAAGACAAAGGAGAGGGTGTAGGAAATAAGAAAAAAGATGGGGAAAAAGGCATGGAAAAGGGTCCAAAGGATAAAAACAAGCGTGTGGTCATTGAGAAGGGAAAGGGTGATAGAAATAGAAAGGATAATTCTAATCAAGTGGGGGCCAAAGGGAAAGGGAAGAGTGAAAACCAACAAAATGGAAAGGAGATGCTTATTACGATGGGGTCATGATAATAATGGTAGAGGCTATCTTTAAAAAAAAAAATAAAGTTTGGCTGGAATTAAATAGAACAACACACACACCGTACATGCCGCTACTTGGAGAGCGGGGACTCGAATCCATGACCTCGGTACTTCCGAGAACCACCTTAACCGGTGGTCAGAAATGGTAGAGGCTATCATAGCCAAGGAAAAACCATATAGTGATGGTGATAAAAGTGAGGAAGAAGAGACAAATGCACAATGGGTTGGTGGAGTCATGTCATGCAACATGTTGGGAATGCCTGATAATAATAAAGACAAGGAAGATTCAAAGCTTGTCATTCTATATCCACTATTTCCTGATCCATGCATTCATATGGGTCTTTGATTACTTACTGAAGTGCCACTTTAACTTGGTAGCTTGAGGAACCATAAATCTAATGGATTAACAAGCATCCATTATCGGAGCGGAGGTTTTAGCCTTTATGTAGAAGCAAGCACACTTTCTCTCTCATCATTTACTCCTTTCATCATCTCTCTCTATTGTAGCAAGAAAAGGGGATATTGCATTAACACTCCACTAACTGTTCAACCAATCGGAAACTACTCTAATTTTTCATTTATTTTAATTTTTACCAAATCTTATGCTTATTCATGCTACGCAAGAGTAAAAACCTTAAAAAACAAGCAATACATATCTGACACGTATCTTTTGCGCCTTGCATATCTAAGATGTCCCAAAAGGCTAAATTCTATTTATGCCCTCATATATATATATATATTTATGCCCTTATATATATATATATATATATATCCAGAGCGTTAACTAGGCGTGGCTAATAATAAGCAATGCAATTTTTGCCAAATTTTTCAAGCGTGTCCTAGTTACCTGTTTAGCGAGCAATGCGCAAGGGTTTTATTATGCTAAATGCACCTAAATGCTTTTAAATGCTGCTTAGTGCTGTTACATGCTATGGTTAAATCTTGTAACATGTCCTCTTGTAACACTGTTAAATGTTGTGCCTGGGGGTAGGCTTGATCCAAGATGGCCTCAAGAACGAGATAACACACCTGCAAGCAATTTGCAGAAAGCCTTAGCCCCTCTTTAGATTGAGAAAGCAAGGCAAGAAATCAAGGATGCATGCTCAGTGGAGCCATGTAAAAGAATTGACATTGAAGGAGGGGAGAGAAGAGAAGTCCACACATGCACAGACAGTGCCATCTAAGGAGGGTTCCGCTCCTATCGAAAGAATCCCTAGGAAAGCGTGTGCATCCCCCCCAAGCCCAAATGCAGTGCAAGGCAAGGAACCCTTTACTCCATCAACCCCAAAAAAGGGCCTAAAAAGCGGCTCAGTTCCATGGCACATGATGCCGTCAATGATGCGGGGCTAAGCACTCATCCCCCCCCCCCCCCCCCCCCCCCCAGGTTTAGAAGTGCCCCTAGAACCTCAAAATCCAGCAAAACATGAAGCTCAGCCTCAAGGCAACAGGGGCAACAAAGGGGATGTGTGGCCTTATGTGGGGGTATACTTTCCGGACAGAAGGCTTGTACGCCAATGCCGGGCATCCTTGACATGTCCAAAGAGGTTAACTTTTGAGCAATAAAGGACTCGCATGATGGACCACCTTAAAGAACACGGGTTGCATGTGTACCACCTTAAAGAACATGGGTTGCAAAAGATAGGTCGGCCTCCTAAGGGAAAGGATCAAGCAAATGGGAGGATGCTCCCAAATCTTGATAGTGAGGCTTGGCATAAGCAAGCCATCCATCGGTTTGGTGATAGAGAAAGGAAATTCGCATGCAACTTTAAGACATATCAAGCAAGGCACCACGCGAGAGCAGAACTCCTTTGGGAAGATGGTGGACATAAGGTTGGAAGCATGACAAAAGAAGATTTCATCACTGATTACATGAAGACGGTGACAGTTAGATACATGTCTAATAAGGCACACCATTTAGACCGCATACAGAGGCGTATCGATGAGAGTTATGAAAAACATGTAAGTCACTTTGTCTCTTGTTGCTCTTCATTTGAGCCTAATTAAGGGTCCTTTTAGTATTTGTGAAGATAAAACATGGCATTCACTTTCTTTCTGTAGAGTCAAACTCAGAGACTACTACCTTGGGTCTAGTTTGTCATGGAAGAGATTGAGGAACAAGAGTTCGAAGATGCTAATTCTTGCCACACACAGGACCATCCAGCATTGCAGAAGGAAGATGTGCAGGAGGATGAGTCTCTTCATTTCATGGCAGCTTTGAATGTTGGGCATACCAGTGAGGTACGCACATGCATGGCATACGTTCATCCTTGTCTCGTAATAATGGGGAAGAGATTGGTATATTCTGTACTAGGTAAAATGATCATTGATCTTTTGCTTGTTTATTAAGAGGAACACGAAAGCCCTGTAAGGATGTAGTTGTCAGAATATGTAGCGGAAATGATAACCAAACTTGGGTTGACAAGAGCAAGTAGAATGCAGAAAATAGACAGCACAAGAAACACAGAGAGATAGGTGTGTAAACTCTTCTCTATACACAAGATCCCGCAAATAACTGAATGAGAAAGTGGTGGGGGGGATGGGGCCTATTTATATGCCCCATGCATGTAGTCGGCCAGCGCTGGTGGCCCTCCACGACTGCATGAAGCAGTCGGCCAGCAGTAGATAACTCCACGACTGCATACAGCAAGTCGGCCAGCAGTAAAATACTCCACGCTTGCTGATGGGCAGTCGGCAAGCCACACGACTGCTGAATGGACAGTCGACCAGCCACCAAGAGCTCCTGCCAACATCTGGCATCCATCCACACCACCGAAAAATGGGAAAAAATACGGGGAGTGAGGAAAAATGATAAAACACCTCATAAGGGCGGGCACACCCACAACAAAGGCCTTGGTATATAAAAGTAGACAGGAGATGGCTTCTAACACCCCCTCTCAGTTCTTGGCTGTGAAATCAACCCAAGGGAGCTGGAGTGCCGCCTGAGCGTAGCTTGAGGTAGAGACTTCGTGAAGAGGTCCGCCGCATTGTCCTCCGTCGAACAATAAAGTAGCAAGATGTCACCGGCCAAGATCTTCTCACGTACAAAGTGATACTGTATCTCTATGTGCTTGGTCCGGGCATGGAAGACCGAGTTCCGAGGAATAGCTATACAACTCTGGTTATCGCACTGGATGACTGTGGGCTCCTTCTGTGTGGAAACCCAATCTCGCCTAGCAGCCTCCGCAGCCACACAACCTCACAAGCAGTACCACAAGCAGCCCGGTACTCTGCCTCTGTTGAAGAAAGGGCAATAGTTGGCTGCCTCTTGCTGCTCCAAGAAACTGCTCCTGAGCTGAGGGTAAAACTGTATCCTGAAGTAGATCTCCTCGTGTCTGGATCTCCTCCCCAATCTGAGTCACTCCAACCTTGGAGCCTGACTCCATCCCCTCCTGTGTAAAAGAGTCCTAGATCCTTCGTACTCTGCAGATACTGCAAGATCCGCAATCCTGCGTCCCAATGAGACTTCAATGGCGTTTTCATAAAAGAGCTCAACAGCCCCACGGAGAAGCTCAAGTCCAATCTGGTGTTCAGCAACCAGATCAATGAACCAACCAACTTCCGGTACTACGAGGTATCAATTGGCTCACAAGGATCAGTAACGGTTAACTTTGTGTTCGGGTCCATCGGCGAAGTAATAGGCTTGCAGTTCTCCATCCCAAAGGCCTCAAGCAACTCATGAACATACCGTTGCTGAGAGACGAAAAACACCCTCTGGGTCTGCCAGATCTCCAATCCCAAAAAGAAGTGGAGTAAGCCTAAGTCGGCTTCTTTGACAAGGCAGCCTTTGTCACTCTAATGTGCTCCACATGACCGCCAGTTAGAATGAGATCATCCACATAAAGGATGATAAGCGTGACCATGCCGCGTTCTCGAAAGAGATACAGGTTTGGATCTGCAACCGATCTCTGAAATCCAGTCCGAATAAAGAAGGAATCAATCTTTTGATTCCAAGCCCTGGGAGCCTGCTTAAGACCATACAAGGCCTTACGTAACCTGTAAACCATCCCTTCAGATCCTGGATCAATAAAGCCTGGAGGCTGCTCAACATACACCTCCTCCTGCAGGTCACCATTAAGGAACGCAGATTTTACATCCATTTGATACACGGGCCACCTCTGAGAAGAAGCAAGGGCAAGAACGGTCCGAATCGTGGATATCCGTGCTGTCGGTGCAAAGGTATCCTCGTAGTTGATGCTTGGCCGCTGAGCATAACCTTTAGCCACAAGTCTGGCTTTGTGTTTGTCCACCGACCCATCAGACGCATATTTGGTCTTAAAGACCCATTTGACACCAACGACTGAATGCTTCGATGGCCTCGGTACCAACTCCCAAGTGTTCTTCTTCTCGATGGCATCAAGTTCCACCTGCATGGCTCTCCTCCAAGTATCCTGAGAAAGGGCTTCCTTTACGGAAGTGGGCTCTTTGTCCCGCATAATACGAGACATCAAAGATTAAGCTTCAAGCTAATATAAAAGGTGATCTTGTCCACAAGCTCTCGCTACCCTCTCTCTTGTCTTGTTTATGCGTCCGCATGTGCATTCTCCCCAACAGTAGTTTCTAGCAGCAGCAGTAGAGTGGGCACACCTTGATTGGCTTACCTAGGGTGAGTGTGCTTGACAGCTTGAGCCAGAGTGGTGGTACCTTTGAAGGATTCAAACCAGCAGGTAAACTGTTAAACAGCTTCAATAGTAGCAGACCAGCTTCTGCAGTAGCAGTGAATTCTCCTCAGAGGGGGACTAGACTAGCAGCGACCGAGTTCTCCTTCAGCGGGAGACTAGACTAGCAGGAGCAGCTTCCCTTTTAGAGGGGGAGTTTCTTCAGATGGCACCCTATTTGGGAATTAGACCATCTAGCATCGGTAGCAGTGGAGTGGCATCTAGGATGGAGGCAGGCCACCCAGCAAACAGTAGATAGGTGGCACCCTTTGGGAGTTAGGCCATCAGCAGTAGAAAGATGGCACCCATATGGGAGTCATGCCATCTAGGATAGGGAGCAGTGGAGTGGCATCTAAGATGGAGACAAGCCACTCCGTAGTAGCAGCAGCAACAACAGGATGGCATCCAGGATGGAGGCAGGCCATCCAGCAGTAGCATCTGTGGCATCCATGATGGAGGCATGCCACAAAGCAACACCAATGGGGTTCCTTTCAAGACTCAGTAGCAGCAACACTAGCAGCATCTGTACGAGCATCATCAGCAGCTGTAGATGTCCTTCAAACCTTTCTATGATGGAGATGTCAAAATATGCAGCGGAAATGATAACCAAACTTGGGTTGACAAGAGCAAGTAGAGTGCAGAAAATAGACAGCACAAGAAACACAGAGAAATAGGTGTGTAAACTCTTCTCTATACACAAGATCCCGCAAATAACTGAATGAATAAGTGGTGGGGGGCATGGGGCCTATTTATATGCCCCATGCATGCAGTCGGCCAGCGCTAGTGGCTCTCCACGACTGCATGAAGCAGTCGGCCAGCAGTAGAAAGCTCCACGACTGCATAAAGCAAGTCGGCCAGTAGAAGAAAACTCCACGCTTGCTGAATAGGCAGTCGGCCAGCCACACGACTGCTGAATGGACAGTCGGCCAGCCACCAAAAGCTCCTGCCAACATTTGGCATCCATCCACACCACCGAAAAATGGGGAAAAAATACGGGGAGTGAGGAAAAATGATAAAACACCCATACAGGGCGGGCACACCCACAACAGAGGCCCTGGTGTATAAAAATAGACAGGAGATGACTTCTAACACCCCCTCTCAGCTCCTAGGTGTGAAATCAACCCAAGGGAGCTGGAGTGCCGCCTGAGCGTAGCCTGAGGTAGAGACTTCGTGAAGAGGTCCGCCGCATTGTCCTCCATCGAACAATAAAGTAGCAAGATATCACCAGCCAAGATCTTCTCACGTACAAAGTGATACTGTATCTCTATGTGCTTGGTCGGGGCATGGAAGACCGGGTTCCGAGCAATAGTTATAAACTCTGGTTATCGCACTGGATGACTGTGGGCTCCTTCTGTGGAAACCCAATCTCGCCTAGCAGCCTCCGCAGCCACACAACCTCACAAGCAGCACCACAAGCAGCCCGGTACTCTGCCTCTGTCGAAGAGAGGGCAATAGTTGGCTGCCTCTTGCTGCTCCAAGAAACTGCTCCTGAGCCGAGGGTAAAACTGTATCCTGAAGTAGATCTCCTCGTGTCTGGATCTCCTCCCCAATCTGAGTCACTCCAACCTTGGAGCCTGACTCCATCCCCTCTGTCAAATTCCCACGGATCTCCTCGTGATCGATCTTGGTTCAAAACTCGAATCCTGCAACAAACGAACAAACAAACAAGCAAGGGGGTGCAGGCCTGACTCACCTCCCAACCATGAAAGCCGTGGGCAAGCCCACAGTCTTGGCTGTCCCCACCGAGCCACGAGCTGAGCTAACTAGGATGACGTACCGACCAATCTCCTCCTCGCGACGTCCCATACCACCACGAAGCTGCCCTCACGGGCCTCGAGACTGCTGCCGACCTCGGCTGCGTGAAGCAGGTGCACGTTTGTACTAGATCCAGGCTCCAAGACCATAGAGCTCTCACAAACTCGCGAGACTCTCTATATCCCAATAACTAACCTTGGCCACCCTTTTATAGGCTCTTGGCCGGTCATCAGGCGTCCACACTTGGGCGCCCGCCCGTCCATACTTGGGTGCCCGCCCGTTAGTATTTCCCTAACTCAGCTCGTCAATCAGCCTGCCTAGTTCCAAGCTTCCCCAAGCCTCGAAACTAGTCTTGCGTGCGTGTAGCACACGGTAGATACACACTGTGCACATGACATACTCCCCTTCCTCTAAGAGCTCACTCCTGAGCTCACTAAAAAGCCAGGGTAATCTCTCTGAAGAGTAGTCAACGTCTCCCATGTAGCGTCCTCCTCAACATGATCAAGTCTCGGAATCTTTCGGAACTCGCAAATACACCATCGTTCCTTCAGAGAACTCTCTGGGTGAACGATGTCTATTAGAATAAAACCTGTCTCGGTCTTGAGCATTTCTAATAGATTCCTTCGCAACTTGTAACATTTCCTGCATATCTTGCAAAAAATTACGTGCTGCATCATGCTGAAGTCCTGAGAATCCTACTGTAACAGGTGATCTAGGTTGAAAACCATACATAAGCATGAAAGGACTAAACCTTGTACTGGTATGCTTAGTACTGTTATATGCAAATTCTAACACAGGAAGATAATCCTCCCATGAACTCTGTCTTTTGGATACATATGCTCGAAGCATATCCGCCGAAATTTGATTCACTCTTTCAGTCTGGCCATCAGATTGAGGATGATCAGAGGAACTCAAATTCAAAGTTGTTTCCAACTTCTCAAAAACAAGTTTCCAAAAATCACTCGTAAACTTGTCCCTATCACTGACTATGTCCTGCGGTAACCCGTATAGTCTAAACAATTGCTCGATAAACTGCCGAGCTGATTGCGTAGCTGTAATAGTCTTCCGGGTTGATAAAAATCTAGCCATTTTTGTCAAGCGATCTACCACAACCCAAATAGAATCCTGGCCTTGATGTGTTCTTGGTAATCCGGTAATAAAATCCATGGAAATACTTTCCTATTTATTACCTGGGATTTGCAAAGGATGCAACAACCCAGCCTGTCGAAAGCGTTCAGCTTTATTTGCCTGACAAATTTGACACTTGAGAACATAATCTTCTACATACCCTTTCATCTTCGGCCAATAAAAAGTGTGTTTCACTAACGATAGTGTCCTGTGTACCCCAGGGTGTCCAGCAGAAGGGGCGTCGTGACACTCCTTAAGAATCTTGGACCTAATGTTCGGGATTTGTGGTACACAAATTTTGTCATTACGGAATAGTAAACCATTCCGAATCATCCACCACTGGCCTCCTGCAGCCTGAATGGTAGACTGCTGAGTCATCGAGTCTTGGTCAATCAATGAGCTCCCGTCGTGGATCTTCTGCCAAAATGGACCAAAATAATTATCAGTCCTACAAAGCCCTCTCAATGACTGAAATAAGTCAGTAGAAATCTCGGTGAACGACAAAGTATTCACCTCTCTAATCCGACTAAGCGCATTTGCAAAACTATTCATGGACCCTTTCCGATAACGGATCTCAAAATCAAAATCTTGCATTAACTCTGCCCAACGAGCTTTCCTGCCTCTCGCATCACACACATACTTGATTGATTGATGATCAGTCAATACCACAAACTTGGAGCCATATAAATAATATCTCCAAACCTTGAGAACATGAATCACAGCATAAAGCTCCTTCTCAAGGGTTGGCCAACGAGATTGAGTGTCGTCTAGCTTTTTACTTTCAAAAGCAACCGATCTACCATCTTGAAATAAAGCAGCCCCGATAGCATAGTCATTGGCATCAGTTTCAAGAACATAAGGCCGACTAGGATCAAGCAATGCTAAGATAGGTGCTTTCTTGACTTTATCTTTCAAAAGTCTGAAGGCCATGTCCAAGTCGTTATTCCAAGTGATAGGCTGATTTGACTTACGTCCACGACCTTTCAATAAGTCGGTCATCGGTAGTGTGAGCTGAGAGTACTTCTGGATAGATTTCCGAAGAAAAACAACAAAACCGAGAAAAGAACGAAGTTGTTTCACTGTTCGTGGTATAGGCCAGTTCAAAACCTTCTGAACTCGGTCATAGTAAATGCTCAATCCATCTCTAGTGATCTTGTGTCTCAAGTAAATTATGTCGGTCATAAAGAAGTCACATTTACTCAACTTAGCATATAGTCGATTCTGTCTTAAAATAGATAAGACAATCGTGAGGTGTCTGACATGATCCTCAAGAGTACGACTATATATCAAAATATCATCTAGGAACACCACCACAAATTTCCCCAAATGTTCATGAAAAAGATCGTTCATCATTTGCTGGAAAGTGGCTGGAGCATTGGTTAACCCAAAAGGTAATATGAGAAACTCGTAATGGCTATACCTAGTCCGAAAGGCGGTTCTTTCGACATGCCTTTCATGAATATGTATCTGGTGATAGCCAGTACGTAAATCTATCTTCGTGAAATATTTCGCTCTTGCTAACCGGTCAATTAGGTCATCTGAATTAGAAAGAGGATAACGGTTCTTAATGGTCAGCTTGTTCAATCTCTTGTAATCTATACACATTCTTCAGGTATTGTCCTTCTGCACCCCAAGGTGATTTACTTGGATGGATCTGGCCCATCCTCAAATAATCTTCGAGTTGTTTAGCCAACTCATCTTCCTTAGCTTGGCTCATCCTATAAGGTGGAATACTGACAGGATGAGCACCAGGAATCAATTCAATACGATGATCTACTGCCCGTTCAGGTGGTAAACCCGATGGCAGTTCCTTAGGAAATACGTCTTGAAATGAATCAAGTATCTTCTATAATTCTTTGCTTTCAAACACACTTAATTCATTTACATCCAAAGAAGGGATGAGAAAGGAAGAAAGTGAAATCAATATACAATGGAAAGCAGTATACAAAGAAGAATCCATTATATTTCCAAAATCAATTGTATTTACAAGAGGTCCCTGAGAGGGATGAATACAATCACCTAAAATACTATACTTATGCTGAAAAGAAAAAATATGACTAGACCAATCTATCTGGACGTCAAGAGTCTTAAACCACTCAATCCCTAATAACAAGTCTACATTTTCCAGATGCATACCATAGCATTCCAGAGTGTCTTTGTAGTCCTGAATCTGGATTGGAAGCATCTCCACCTTGCGATCCCAAACTTGCCTTCCCGCAGGTAGGCGTACCTCATAGGTATGGTCGCTGAGTTCATATCAAGACTCAATTTCTGCACAAGTTTGTAGTTAACAAAATTATGCGAACTACCAGGGTCTAAAAGAATTTGAATTTTATGGCCATTCACTTCTCCATAAACTCGGAGAAGATCATGCAAGCCAAATACCTTAGAATTGAACAAACAATCAGAACAAGTATTAGGGCGAGAAAGTACAGTAATTGACGTACCTCAAAGACAACTGGTTAGCTGTCTTTGGCTTGGGTCCTGCGTTTGACTTGGTACCCTTTTGCTTCGGGCACTCGTTACGCATGTGTCCTTTTTCTTCGCAGATAAAACAACGTCCTTCCTTCTTGAGCTTCAAAGCCCTAAGGAGTCGTTTCTTCTTCGCTGGTGTCGAACTTGAACTCTTCGAAGGTTGGTCCGAAGACTTTCTCTCTGTCGTGTTAGCCATAGGTGCGGAGAACTTTCTTTTATGCTTGTTCCCCTGCTCGGTAACGGGTTTCGACTTGGAAGAGACCATCGTATCATCATAGATACGAGCTGAATGAATGGCCTCGTCCAAAGTTTTACATTTGTTATTTTTAACCTGTAATCGGTACGAGTTTGGCAAACCAGCTACGAAAACCCCCAAAAGAGTAGTGGGATCCATCTTTGTAGCTTTCATCTGCAAGTCACGAAACTTCTGGAGGTAGACCTCATAAGTGAGGTCATAAGTGAGGTGCTGCGAGGTCATGGTCAAAGCTGAAAACCGGGCAACAACATCATAATCATTCTCTTTCTTGAGGAATTCTTTCTTGAAGACGTCTTCAAATTGTGCCCAAGTCGTTGGCTTAGGGTTGAGTTCCTTCCACCAAAGCAAAGCTTTGCCGGACAGGAAACCTGCTGCTAATTGGATCTTCTTTCCATTATCATATGGATGAAACTGAAAGTGAACTTGCCACTTATGTAGCCAAGTGTCCACGATCTCCTTGGTGCGCTGCTTTTGCTCGCCCCCGAACGGTTCCGGAGTAATGTTGGGGCCTAAAGCTGAAGCCAAGGTATCCATACCCGAGAAAGTAGAGAGGGTAGTGGTCAATAGAGCGATGGAGTTCTGCAAACCTTGCATCTGGGCTGCGATTTATGCCTGACGTTCCGTCGAAGAAGCTTCGAGAGCTACTTTGAACTCTTGGAAATCTGATTTTGACACAAAATCATCAAAAAGATCGGCATCGGTACCTTCCGTAGCCGGCAAGCCTTCGCGTTTCACGAGGGGCTCCAACTCCGATTCTTGGGTCGACATCGGAAAGAGGGTACGTGGAGAGAAAATTCGATCTTTGCACAATGAAAGTGCGAGTGAACTCGAGAGCTTGAGAGCTTGAAAACTTGAGAACTTGAGAGATGTGTGGCAAGAAGCCCACTTGAGGGGGTTTATAAAGGTTTCCCAAAAAAACTAAAAGCCCCCAAAAGCTAACTTTGGCTTTTGCCCTTGCTTTTGTGTTTTTTTTTTCTTGAATATATATATATATATATATATATATATATATATATATATATATATATATATGGATATATATATATTCCAAGTTCTAAAAATAAATAAATAAACACTCTTAAACCTTGGAGAGGGGATGACTTTTAAACCTTTAAAAAAAAAAAAATTTAACTCCCAAAAAAAACGAAAGCACTAAAAAAAAGTGGCTTTCCTTGTTTTTTTTTTCTCCTGGAACAGCCATCGGTTGGAGATGCCGTCTACCTTGTTGACGTCGCTGGAGATGCTGTCGTCGCCTGCGTCATCCCCGCATAGACCTGGCCAGGGGGGCCACGTGGGCATGGGCGCCGGCCGTACTTGGCCTGGGCTGGCTACGCAAGCCTGGCCTGGCCTGGTGCTGGGCCGGCCTGGGGTGGCTGCGCAAGCCGCCTGGCTGCCTACAGGCCTAGGCCGCCTGGTTACGCACCTGCCCGCCTGCCACGTGAACAAAACTCGGCCAGCAAACCCACTCGCCAGCGAGTATGCGATCCAGCACTTCTCTCGCTCTCTCGCTCTCGTGCGCCAAAAAGCAACGAAAAGCAAACATGCTTTTTTTCTTTTCTCTCTCTCTACAGTACATGCGACTGCACAACAAAACATGCCTCTTCTTTGCAAAGCAATCAACCCTACTTAGACTACCACCTCCCATCAACATGGGTTTCTTTGATGAAGGAAAACACATACTATTCTGAAATCTGCAGTATGCACAGAAAAAACAGCAAGCTTTTTTAACACATACCTTTCTTCAACCTCATCTTCTTTACCTACCGACTTGCTCGTTCACGAGGTATGCTCTGATACCACTTGCAAATCCCCACGGATCTCCTCGTGATCGATCTTGGTTCGAAACTCGAATCCTGCAACATACGAACAAACAAACAAGCAAGGGGGTGCAGGCCTGACTCACCTCCCAACCATGACAGCCGTGGGCAAGCCCACAGTCTTGGCTGTCCCCACCGAGCCACGAGCTGAGCTAACTAGGATGACGTACTGACCAATCTCCTCCTCGCGACGTCCCATACCGCCACGAAGCTGCCCTCGCGGGCCTCGAGACTGCTGCCGGCCTCGGCTGCGTAAAGCAGGTGCACGTCTGCACTAGATCCAGGCTCCAAGACCATAGAGCTTTCACAAACTCGCGAGACTCTCTATATCCCAATAACTAACCTTGGCCACCTTTTTATAGGCTCTTGGCCGGTCATTGGGCGTCCACACTTGGGCGCCCGCCCATCCATACTTGGGTGTCCGCCCGTTAGTATTTCCCTAACTCAGCTCGTCAATCAGCCTGCCTAGTTCCAAGCTTCCCCAAGCCTCAAAACTAGTCTTGCGTGCGTGTAGCACACGGTAGATACACACTGTGCACATGACACCCTCCTGTGTAAAAGAGTCCTAGATCCTTCGTACTCTGCAGATACCGCAAGATCCGCAATCCTGCGTCCCAATGAGACTTCAATGGCGTCTGCATGAAAGACGCAACAGCCCCACAGAGAAGCTCAAGTCCAATCTGGTGTTCAGCAACCAAATCAATGAACCAACCAACTTCCGGTACTGCGAGGCATTAACTGGCTCACAAGGATCAGTAACGGTTAACTTTGTGTTCGGGTCCATCGGCGAAGTAATAGGCTTGCAGTTCTCCATCCCAAAGGCCTCAAGCAACTCATGAACGTACCGCTGCTAAGAGACGAAAAACCCCCTCTGGGTCTGCCAGATCTCCAATCCCAAAAAGAAGTGGAGTAAGCCTAAGTCGGTCATCTCAAACTCCTTTGACAAGGCAGCCTTCGTCACTCCAATGTGCTCCGCATGACCGCCAGTGAGAATGAGATCATCCACATAAAGGATGATAATCGTGACCATGCCGCGTTCCCGAAAGGGATACAGGTTCGGATCTGCAACCGATCTCTGAAATCAAGTCCGAACAAAGAAGGAATCAATCTTCTGATTCCAAGCCCTGGGAGCTTGCTTAAGACCATACATGGCCTTACGTAACCTGTAAACCATCCCTTCAGATCCTGGAACAATAAAGCCTGGAGGCTACTCAACATACACCTCCTCCTGCAGGTCACCATTAAGGAACGCAAATTTTACATCCATTTGATACACGGGCCACCTCTGAGAAGAAGCAAGGGCAAGAACGGTCCGAATCGTGGACATCCGTGCTGTCGGTGCAAAGGTATCCTCGTAGTTGATGCCTGGCCCCGCTGAGCATAACCTTTAGCCACAAGTCTTGCTTTGTGTTTGTCCACCGACCCATCAGATGCATATTTGGTCTTAAAGACCCATTTGACACCAATGACTGACCGCTTCGATGGCCTTGGAACCAACTCCCAAGTGTTGTTCTTCTCGATGGCATCAAGTTCCACCTGCATGGCTTTCCTCCAAGTATCTTGTGAAAGGGCTTCTTTGACAGAAGTGGGCTCCTTGTCCCGCATAATACGAGACATCAAAACATAGTTTACCTTACCTGAAGAAGCTCCGTTGTATTGCTTTTATCTCGGACTCTGTGTGATCTTCGAGGGCCGTCCTCTGTGGTCCACTCGGAGGGTAACTCCGTGACACCTGACTCCCGAAGGGTGTCTAACAACCAGACCACAGGAGGCTCTACTCCAGCTGGGCTCAACCTCCTGTAGTGACTGAGGTTGATCAACTGAAATGATGGTTTGGGAATCATCATCAGACTCCTTTGGATCTCCAAGAAGTGGCGGCTCCTCCGACAGTGGATACTGGAACATGCTCGTCAAAGACCACATCCCGGCTGACAACAATCTTGTTCCTGTCTGGATCATACAATCTGTATCCCTTGGAAAGAGAATTATACCCCACAAATACAAGCTTGCGGGACTTGGAGTCAAGCTTCCCCCTCTCCTTCTTCGGAATATGTACATATGCGTCACTCCCAAAGACACGGAAGTGCGAGACATCAGGTTTCCTGCCAAAGTATGCATCAAATGGAGTCATATGGGGTACTGAAGTCGTCGGAGATCTGTTGAGGGTATGGACAGCCGTTGCCACAGCCTCTCCCCAAAGTGGACGAGGAAGATCACGATGCTCCAGCATGGTCCTCGCCATCTCCACCACAGTCCTGTTCTTGCGTTCGACAACTCCATTCTCCGAAGGCGATCCTGTATTGGCCAGTTCCCTTTTGATGCCATGATCTGCACAAAATCTGAGAAATACAGTCGAGGAGAATTCACCTCCTTTATCAGCCCTGAGAGTCTTGACTTGAAATCCAGACTCTTTCTCCACCATCACGTGCCAATCCTTGAACCGTGCAAAAGCTTGGTCCTTCTGGGAAAGAAAGTAGACCCACGTGAATTTGGTACAATCATCAACAAGCAGCATAAAGTAGAGAGATCCTCCCAAAGATGGTGTTTGCTGAGGTCCACACAAGTCAGTGTGAATCAACTCCAATGGTTTCGAAGCCCACCTGGAAGCCTGCTTCGGAAAGGATTCCTTGTGCTGCTTACCACGTATGCAAGAACTACAACGCCCTTGCCTACTACCAACATGTCAAATCCCCACGGATCTCCTCGTGATCGATCTTGGTTCGAGACTCGAAACCTGCAAACAAACGAACAAACAAACAACAAGGGGGTGCAGGCTTGACTCACCTCCCAACCATGACAGCCGTGGGCGAGCCCACAGTCTTGGCTGTCCCCACCGAGCCACGAGCTGAGCTAACTAGGATGACGTACCGACCAATCTCCTCCTCGCGATGTCCCATACCGCCACGAAGTTGCCCTCGCGGGCCTCGAGACTGCTGCCGGCCTCGGCTGCGTAAAGCAGGTGCACGTTTGCACTAGATCCAGGCTCCAAGACCATAGAGCTCTCACAAACTCGCGAGACTCTCTATATCCCAATAACTAACCTTGGCCACCCTTTTATAGGCTCTTGGCCGGTCATCGGGCGTCCACACTTGGGCGCCCGCCCGTCCATACTTGGGTGCCCGCCCGTTAGTATATCCCTAACTCAGCTCGTCAATCAGCCTGCCTAGCTCCAAGCTTTCCCAAGCCTCGAAAAACTAGTCTTGCGTGCGTGTAGCACACGGTAGATACACACTGTGCACATGACATACTCCCCTTCCTCTAAGAGCTCACTCCTGAGCTCACTAAAAAGCCAGGGTAATCTCTCTGAAGAGTAGTCAATGTCTCCCATGTAGCGTCCTCCTCAACACGATCCTTCCACTTGATCTTGTATTCCGTGATAAGCGTATTACGCAATCTTCGTTCACGAAATCCAAGAATCTTTTCAGGTTCGTGCGGAACAAATGTCATGTCCTCGACATCTATAATTTCTTGAGGAGTAACTAACTAATCTGCTCCACCCAGTACTTCCTTAAGTCTACTGACATGAAATACAGGATGAACTTTCACATGAGAAGGCAAATCCAATTCATATGCAACTGAACCAATCCGTCGTGTAACACGAAATGGTCCACAGTATCTAGGGGATAATTTCGGAGATCTACCTGTCCGTAAAGTCTCGAAATCTTTCGGAACTCGCAAATACACCATCGTTCCTTCAAAGAATTCTCTGGGTGAACGATGTCTATTAGAATAAACCTGTCTCGGTCTTGAGCATTTCTAATAGATTTCTTTGCAACTTGTAACATTTCCTGCATATCTTGCAAAAAATTACGTGCTGCATCATGCTGAAGTCCTGAGAATCCTACTGTAAGAGGTTATCTAGGTTGAAAACCATACATAAGCATGAAAGGACTAAACCCTGTACTCGTATGCTTAGTACTGTTATATGCAAATTCTAACATAGGAAGATAATCCTCCCATGAACTCTGTCTTTTGGATACATATGCTCGAAGCATATTCTCCAAAATCTGATTCAGGTGTCGCATGGCATGAGATGTGCAAGGGTACCGATTGAGGTGTCACACTATACGAGGGTACCGATTGAGGTGTTGTATGGATGGTGGATTGAGCGGTGGAGTGAAAATGGAGATCATTTTGCTAGATCATGTATTAGAATTTCATAAATCATTTATAGCCTTTCATGTGTCTAGGTTATTTTATGTGCGAGTGTGTACAAGGTTATTTCATGTGTAAAGGCCTATTTTTTATATTTGGGCAAAGGTTTTGATATGTACAAACCTTAGGAACCTTGATATGGTTATTAATAGGTAAAGCAAAGCCCAAAAGTGGGAAAAGCAAGCCCAAAATTAGATGCACCACTATTATTAGCTCCTTGGGCTATTTTTATTGAATACAATTCTCTAAATACTCAAGTCGTGGAAGTGGGAGCTACACCTTTGAGGGGGGAGAGCAGGTGGAAGAGGCCAATTCAGAGGCATGGGAAGTCAAAGAGGTCGTGGAAATTGGCAAAGGCTTTCAGTCTGGCCATCAGATTGAGGATGATCTGAGGAACTCAAATTCAAAGTTGTTTCCAACTTCTCAAAAACAAGTTTCCAAAAATCACTCGTAAACTTGTCCCTATCACTGACTATGTCCTGCGGTAACCCGTATAGTCTAAACAATTGCTCGATAAACTGCCGAGCTGATTGCGTAGCTGTAATAGTCTTCCGGGTTGAAAAAATCTAGCCATTTTTGTCAAGCGATCTACCACAACCCAAATAGAATCCTGGTCTTGATGTGTTCTTGGTAATCCGGTAATAAAATCCATGGAAATACTTTCCTATTTATTACCTGGGATTTGCAAAGGATGCAACAACCCAGCCTGTCGAAAGCGTTCAGCTTTATTTGCCTGACAAATTTGACACTTGAGAACATAATCTTCTACATACCCTTTCATCTTCGGCCAATAAAAAGTGTGTTTCACTAACGATAGTGTCCTGTGTACCCCAGGGTGTCCAGCAGAAGGGGCGTCGTGACACTCCTTAAGAATCTTGGACCTAATGTCCGGGATTTGTGGTACACAAATTTTGTCATTACGGAATAGTAAACCATTCCGAATCATCCACTGGCCTCCTGCAGCCTGAATGGTAGACTGCTGAGTCATCGAGTCTTGGTCAATCAATGAGCTCCCGTCGTGGATCTTCTGCCAAAATGGACCAAAATAATTATCAGTCCTACAAAGCCCTCTCAATGACTGAAATAAGTCAGTAGAAATCTCGGTGAACGACAAAGTATTCACCTCTCTAATCTGACTAAGCGCATCTGCAAAACTATTCATGGACCCTTTCCGATAACGGATCTCAAAATCAAAATCTTGCATTAACTCTGCCCAACGAGCTTTCCTGCCTCTCAAATCATCCGCATCACACACATACTTGATTGACTGATGATCAGTCAATACCACAAACTTGGAGCCATATAAATAATGTCTCCAAACCTTGAGAGCATGAATCACAGCATAAAGCTCCTTCTCAAGGGTTGGCCAACGAGATTGAGTGTCGTCTAGCTTTTTACTTTCAAAAGCAACCAGTCTACCATCTTGAAACAAAGCAGCCCCGATAGCATAGTCATTGGCATCAGTTTCAAGAACATAAGGCCGACTAGGATCGGGTAATGCTAAGATAGGTGCTTCCTTGACTTTATCTTTCAAAAGTCTGAAGGCCATATCCAAATCGTTATTCCAAATGATAGGCTGATTTGACTTACGTCCACGACCTTTCAATAAGTCGGTCATCGGTAGTGTGAGCTGAGAGTACTCCCGTACAAATTTTCGAAGAAAAACAACAAAACCGAGAAAAGAACGAAGTTGTTTCACTGTTCGCGGTATAGGCCAGTCCAAAACCTTCTGAACTCGGTCATAGTCAATGCTCAATCCATCTCTAGTGATCTTGTGTCCCAAGTAAATGATGTCGGTCATAAAGAACTCACATTTACTTAACTTAGCATATAGTCGATTCTGTCTTAAAATAGATAAGACAATCGTGAGGTGTCTGACATGATCCTCAAGAGTACGACTATAAATCAAAATATCATCCAAGAACACCACCACAAATTTTCCCAAATGTTCACGAAAAAGATCGTTCATCATTGTGGCTGGAGCATTGGTTAACCCAAAAGGTAATACGAGAAACTCGTAATGGCCATACCTAGTCCGAAAGGCGGTTCTTTCGACATGCCTTTCATGAATACGTATCTGGTGATAGCCAGTACTACATCTATCTTCGTAAAATATTTCGCTCCTGCTAACCGGTCAATCAAGTCATCTGATCTAGGGAGAGGATAACGGTTCTTAATGGTCAGCTTGTTCAATCTCTTGTAATCTATACACATTCTCCAGGTATTGTCCTTCTTTCTCCTTAGCAACAAAGGTGCACCCCAAGGTGATTTACTTAGACGGATCTGGCCCATCCTCAAATAATCTTCGAGTTGTTTAGCCAACTCATCTTCCTCGGCTTGGCTCATCCTATAAGGTGGAATACTGACAGGATGAGCACCAGGGATCAAGTCAATACGATGATCTACTGCCCGTTCAGGTGGTAAACCCGATGGCAGTTCCTTAAGAAATACATCTTGAAACGAATTAAGTATCTTCTGTAATTCTTTGCTTTCAAACACACTTAATTCATTCACAGCCATGGAAGGGATGAGAAAAGAAGAAAGTGGAATCAATACACAATGGAAAGCTGTATACAAAGAAGAATCCATTATATTTCCAAAATCAATTGTATTTACAAGAGGTCCCTGAGAGGGATGAATACAATCACCTAAAATACTATACTTGGTGTCCCTATGCTGAAAAGAAAAAATATGACTAGACCAATCTATCTGGACGTCAAGAGTCTTAAACCACTCAATCCCTAATAACAAGTCTACATTTTCCAGATGCATAACATAGCATTCCAGAGTGTCTTTGTAGTCCTGAATCTGGATTGGAAGCATCTCCACCTTGCGATCCCAAACTTGCCTTCCCGCAGGTAGGGGTACCTCATAGGTATGGTCGCTGAGTTCATATCAAGACTCAATTTCTGCACAAGTTTGTAGTTAACAAACTTATGCGAACTGCCAGGGTCTAAAAGAATGTGATTTTATGGCCATTCACTTCTCCATAAACTCGGAGAAGATCATGCAAGCCAAATACTTTAGAATTGAACAGACAACCAGAACAAGTACTAGGGCGAGAAAGTACAGTAATTGACGTACTTGTCAAAGACAACTGGTTAGCTGCCTTTGGCTTGGGTCCTGCGTTTGTCTTGGTACCCTTTTGCTTTGGGCACTCGTTACGCATGTGTCCTTTTTCTTCGCAAATAAAACAACGTCCTTCCTTCTTGAGCTTTAAGGCCCTAAGGAGTCGTTTCTTCTTCGCTGGTGTCGAACTGGAACTCTTCGAAGGTTGGTCCGAAGACTTTCCTTCTGTCGTGTTAGCCATAGGTGCGGAGAACTTTCTTTTATGCTTGTTCCCCTGCTCGGTAAGACCATCGTATCATCATAGATACGGGCTGAATGAATGGCCTCGTCCAATGTTTTACATTTGTTATTTTTAACCTGTAATTGGTACGAGTCTGGTAAACTAGCTACGAAAAACCCCAAAAGAGTAGTGGGATCCATCTTTGTAGCTTTCATCTGCAAGTCACGAAACTTCTGGAGGTAGACCTCATAAGTGAGGTGCTGCGAGGTCATGGTCAAAGCTGAAAACCGGGCAACAACATCATAGTCATCCTCTTTCTTGAGGAATTCTTTCTTGAAAACGTCTTCGAATTGTGCCCAAGTCGTTGGCTTAGGGTTGAGTTCCTTCCACCAAAGCAAGGCTTTGCCGGACAGGAAACCTGCTGCTAACTGGATCCTCTTTCCGTCATCATATGGATGAAACTGAAAGTGAACTTGCCACTTATGTAGCCACGTGTCCACGATCTCCTTGGTTCGCTGCTTTTGCTCGCCCCCGAACGGTTCCGGAGTAATGTTGGGGCCTAAAGCTGAAGCCAAGGTATCCATACCCGAGAAAGTAGAGAGGGTAGTGGTCAATAGAGCGATGGAGTTCTGCAAAGCTTGCATCTGGGCTGCGATTTGTGCCTGATGTTCCGTCGAAGAAGCTTCGAGAGCTACTTTGAACTCTTGGAAATCTGATTTTGACACAAAATCGTCAAAAAGATCGGCATCGGTACCTTCCGTAGCCGGCAAGCCTTCGCGTTCCACGAGGGGCTCCAACTCTGATTCTTGGGTCGACATCGTGAAGAGGGTACGCGGAGAGAAAATTCGATCTTTGCACAAGGAAAGTGCAAGGGATCTTGAGAGCTTGAGAGCTTGAGAACTTGAGAGATGTGTGGCAAGAAGCCCACTTAAGGGGTTTATAAAGGTTTCCCAAAAGCTATCTTTGGCTTTTGTCTTTGCTTTTGTGTTTTTTTTAAATTATATATATATATATATGGATATATATATATATATATATATATATATATATATATATATATATATATATATATATATATATATATATATTCAATTTTCTTAAAAAAATAAAACACGTTTAACCTTGGGGGGGGGGGGGGGGGGTTAATCTCAAAAAAGTAGACTTAAAAAAAAACGAAAGCCAGCCTAAAACGGCGAAGGCTTTCCTCGTTTTTTTTTCCTCTTCCCTGCAGGATTAACATTGGCGATTGAAGCTGCCGGCGCATGCTTTCCTTCCGGCGGATGCTGTCGTCAACTGAAACCGACGCCTGAAGTACTGTCGGTGCCTGTGTCAGCGCCTGCGTGGGCCTGGGTATCACAGCAGTGTGGCCCTGGGCAGCCTGCGTGGGCTTGCCGGCCTGGCCTGGGCGCCTGCCCGCCTGGCCTAGGCGCTGCCTGGGCTGGCTACGCAGCCTGGCCTGGGCGTTGCCTGGCTGGCTACGCAGGCCTGGCCACAAGGCCACGTGGCCTGGGCGCCGGCCTGGCCTGGCTGCTTGGCCGCCTGCTTGGCTAGCCTTAGGCGCCTTCAGCCGCCGGTAGCCACCGCCTGCAAACTTGCCAACGCACAAACCCGCCAGCCCCGCCAGTGCCTCCGTCTCACAACCGCTCTCTCTCTCTTGCGCCAAAAAGCAACGTGCAACGTGCTTTTTCTGTTTCTCTCCTTGCAGTTCATGCGTATGACTGCACAAACAACTCTCCTCTTCCTTGCAAAGCAACGACCCTACGTAGACTACCACCTCCCATCAACATGGGTCTCTTTGATGAAGAAAAAACACATGCTATTCTGAAAACAGCAGTATGTACAGAAAAAACAGCAAGCTTTTTAACACATACCTTTCTTCGACCTCATCTTCTCTACCTACCGACTTGCTCGTTCACGAGGTATGCTCTGGTACCACTGTCAAATCCCCACGGATCTCCTCGTGATCGATCTTGGTTCGAGACTCGAAACCTGCAAACAAACGAACAAACAAACAACAAGGGGGTGCAGGCTTGACTCACCTCCCAACCATGACAGCCGTGGGCGAGCCCACAGTCTTGGCTGTCCCCACCGAGCCACGAGCTGAGCTAACTAGGATGACGTACCGACCAATCTCCTCCTCGCGACGTCCCATACCGCCACGAAGCTGCCCTCGCGGGCCTTGAGACTGCTACCGGCCTCGGCTGCGTAAAGCAGGTGCACGTCTGCACTAGATCCAGGCTCCAAGACCATAGAGCTCTCACAAACTCACGAGACTCTCTATATCCCAATAACTAACCTTGGCCACCCTTTCATAGGCTCTTGGCCGGTCATCGGGCATCCACACTTGGGCGCCCGCCCGTCCATACTTGGGTGCCCGCCCGTTAGTATATCACTAACTCAGCTCGTCAATCAGCCTGCCTAGCTCCAAGCTTTCCCAAGCCTCGAAACTAGTCTTGCGTGCGTGTAGCACACGGTAGATACACACTGTGCACATGACACAACATCTAGCAAGCCAACCACCATCTGGTCTCGGAAAGCTCGCCTCAATGCATCTACATTTAAGTGGCCAAAACGAAAGTGCCACAAATCTCCGACCTGAGAACCTGTCAACGAGGAGAGTGCAGAGAACTTGTAGATACCATTCTCCACACCGCCTTCCCAAACAACCTGGCCAGTCTCACGGTCCCGTAGAGCAACTGAATGCTCCTCAAATTCCACCCGAAACCAGTCTTGCATACTTCATGCATTGACAGAAGATGAAAACCCAGAGCAGGGACATAAAGAACACGGAAAGCATGCTTGCCCCCCTTGCCGTCGGGAATAATCTCCATCCGGCCCTCACTATGTATCGGAATAGTGGAGTTCAAGGTTGATGTGTACATACTGTACGTTGTATATATGTACGTACTGTACGGTGTTCCGTACAGTAAAATTTTTTATGTACGTAAAAATACGTACCATTGGCAAACAATAGGACATTCAACACCTTTCTACATTTAAGGTACATAAAAGTTTGAAACATTCAAGAATCAAAATAAACCAATTCGCATGTAGTATGTACTAATTTCAAAACACACATCATATACTTGACACAATGGCTGTCAAGACAAAATAGACGTAGAAAGGCTCATACTAGAGCATACAAATAACAAATGTCTGATGTCTACCTAAAAGGCTCATACTAGAGCATACAAATAACAAATCATAAATGTCTGATGTCAAGAGTCAAGACTCAAAAGTAAAAAACACTAAGCAATAACAAAGAGTCTCGACTCGACTCTCGAGACTCTACTCTCTGAATCTCAAAACTCCTCATCGGATGAGGATGATGACACTCCTGAAGAGAGCAAGTCCCCATCTGTCAGGACGTTGCCCTCTTCATCATACTTTGGCTCTGCCATCATACTCTGCTGTCCTGGATCATCATCCTCCGTAGGCTGAATGAGAGGAACAGTCTCATTTGCCCGTCTCCGAGGAGTACGGACAGGAAGCTTTCCTCGCCGAATGGTCTCTCGTCGTGAAACTTCTGGACCTGCATCTCGCCCGACTAATGGGAGACTGAGAACTCGCGCACGTGACCTCGTCACACGTCGATCCACACTCTCCAGCTCTCTGTGCAGCATGCGAATAATCTCCTCCTGATCGTTTCTCACAAGCTGCTGCTGCTGCTGCTCAGTCTCCTCTGCACTCCCCTCCGAGACCAACTTCAATTTTGATGGATCTGTCTGTTAAAAAACAAAATGCAATTCAGTGTTCACATTATTAACAGCGTAGAAAGTAGTAATTAGTAATTACAAATATTCGCTTGTAATATGTATAAACGCTAGCCCAAAGTTTCAACTTTCTAACCTGCTTGGGTGTCCCCAAAGCGTGGTAATCTCGCACAAGCTTCATATTTGCTCGGCAGTAGACTAATCTCTCTAGCTGTGCAGTGCTGAGTCGATTACGGATCTTCGTGTGAATTAGCGAATAAGCGCTCCAATTGCGCTCGCATCCACCAGCAGAGCAATCCTGCATGTCACATGTGCATTGTGACGTGTCAATGGTGACAAATTACAATGGACATTGGACATGGTCATAGACAATAGACATTGGACAATGAACCATGGTCCCAGGTCCATAACACATGTATGGAAAATGTAAAGATAGAAAACTTTAGCTGTGAGAGGACACGTAAAGCGATACGAGTGAGCTTTGGAAGACCTTGTCTTCCATAACTCTGCCACCATGTAAGAGAGAACTTCGTTGCCTCCGGCAGTTGTCGCCAATAAAGATCCAACCTGACTGCCGTTTCACATCCAGAAAGAAGTCACGGGATGGAGTCATGTGCCTGGAAGCACCACTGTCAAGAATCCATTCCCGCGTATCCTTCGCGGTGAAGCCAATTGTCTCCTCGCTCGAAGATGATGAAGCGTCGGAGTCCATCATCTCTAAGTACACAAATGCCGGAGTCTTTGCAGCTGAGGCTGAGGAATCAGCACTCTTCCTTGTCCGCTTAGGGCACTTCCTCCAATAGTGGCCTTTCTCGCCACAATCATTGCAGAATCTTTCGGCCTTAAGCTTCTCTCGTTCTGAGTCAGGCTTCTTCTCAGGAGACTTCTCCAAGGAAGCCTTCCCTTTGCCCTTGTTATTCCGGCCTTTCGACCGTTGGCTAGTTAAGGCCTCGGAACTGCCGCTGTGAGGAGGGTTCGTGAAACGTTCCTCCTGGTCCAAGACCATTGGCACAAGCTCCTCCCAGGTAATGTTGCTAAGCCTGCCACTCGTAATCAACGATGAATAGAAAGCAGAATACTGAGCAGGCAAGTGGGACAGCAAAGTGATGGCCATGTCTGTAGATGATCTCTTTCCCAGCTTGTAGGACTTCCTGTTGAAGGGCCTGCAGCTTGTTAATGTGTTCCCGCATCGTCGAGGACTTTGCAGGGTTCATAACCCGCATCTGCACTTCCAAGGAGATCCGTTTCATGGGTGATACCCTGTTATAAAGAGAAGCCAAGTGCTCCCATATGCCTCTCGCCAGCGTCATGTGCTTTACATGATTGATCACTTGTGGTGTGCAGTTGAGGAAAATAAATGACCAGACCCTGGTGTTGACACGATCCCACATGTGTGCCTGTGCCTCTCGGTCCTTCCTCATCGACAGTAACTCCCCTTCCTCTGCTTCCGGCCGTGGAACCCCGATGATGATGAAATCAGCAAGGTCATATGACTCCAGCACAGACTCCATCATGACCTTCCAGATGCCGTAGTTGGACCTGTCCAACTGACGGTCCACTGGGAACGTGGGGAGAGTCGGAATCTTCACATGCTTCTCAGCCATCTCTAGTAAATCTGCCAATCGCGGGGAGTAAACTGAAAGGGTGGGTGGGTGGGAAAAAAAATCTGTAAAACCTGCAAGTGGCTGTCCAGCACCTTAGCCCGCCTTTCTCTTGCACCTTCTCTTCCCAAACCGTCCAAAACAGTCCACCAATCAGCAACCTAACGATCCCCCTCTTGCTCAGAAAACTCCCAAGATCTATCACGAGCCTAGGGCTTTGATACCATGTCAGAATATGCAGCGGAAATGATAACCAAACTTGGGTTGACAAGAGCAAGTAGAATGCAGAAAATAGACAGCACAAGAAACACAGAGAGATAGGTGTGTAAACTCTTCTCTATACACAAGATCCCGCAAATAACTGAATGAGAAAGTGGTGGGGGGCATGGGGCCTATTTATATGCCCCATGCATGACGCTTGCTGATGGGCAGTCGGCCAGCCACACGACTGCTGAATGGACAGTCGACCAGCCACCAAGAGCTCCTGCCAACATCTGGCATCCATCCACACCACCGAAAAATGGGAAAAACTAGGGAAAAAATACGGGGAGTGAGGAAAAATGATAAAACACCTCATAAGGGCGGGCACACCCACAACAAAGGCCCTGGTGTATAAAAGTAGACAGGAGATGACTTTCCCATCAAGCAGGCATGCAGAAGGGCTAATATCAGCAAGCCCATTTGCATACGAGCGTTGACCAGATCCTGCATGGATGGCATCACTCATTATGTGTTTCATATTTCAAATGGACGCGTGGATGCACAACATACGGGAAATACTCATGTGGAAACGGGGGGTTCCATTGCTCAGTGTAGGTAACAAGGACCCAAAATTTGCATGGTGGCTTATGGATTTCTTGCTTTTTTGGTTGCTAAGGTAGTTTGCTTTATTGATGTGGTTTTCTTGTTTGCCCCTGCTTACTTCATCTAGGTATCTATGTAACATTACTTCTTGGGCTAATTTATGTCCTTTGTGATTTGGGAGCAAATGGGAGGATGCTCCCAAATCCTGATAGTGAGGCTTGGCATAAGCAAGCCATCCATCAGTTTGGTGATAAAGAAAGGAAATTTGCATGCAACTTTAAGACATATCAAGCAAGGCACCACGTGAGAGCGAGGGCCCTTTAAGTATTTGTGAAGATAAACCATGGCATTCACTTTCTTTGTGTAGAGTCAAACTCGGAGACTACCGCCTTGGGTCCAGCTTGTCATGAAAGAGATTGAAGAAGAAGAGTTCGAGGATGTTGATTCTCACCGCACACAGGACCATCCACCATTGCAGAAGGAAGATGTGCAAGAGGATGAGGCTCTTCATTTCATGGCAGCTTTGAATGTTGGGCATGCCAGTGAGGTACGCACATGCATGGCATACTTTTATCCTTGTCTCGTAATGATGGGGAAGAGATTGGTATATTCTGTGTTAAGTGAAGTGATCATTGACCTTTTGCTTGTTTATTAATAGGAACATGAAAGCCCTGTAAGGATGAAGTTGCCCATCAAGCGGGCATGCAGAGGGGCTAATATCAGCATGCCCATTTGCATACCAGCGTCGACCGGATCCTATGTGGATGAAAGCACTCATTATGTGTTTCGAGTTTCAAATGGACGCATGGATGCACAACATACGAGAAATACCCATGTGGAAACAGGGGGTTCAATTGCTCAGTGTAGGTAACAGGGACCCTAAATTTGCATGGTGGCTTATGGATTTTTGGCTTTTTTGGTTGCTAAGGTAGTTTGCTTTATTGCTGTGGTTTTCTTGTTTGCCCCTGCTTACTTCATCTAAGGTCTACTCCATCTAGGTATATATGTAACATTACTTCTTGATTTATGTATGTTGACATTTGGAATGTTCGTGGATTACAAGTGTGCCCTAGTTTATGTTTGTTCCCATGTTACTTCTTACATGTTGAATGTGGAAAATTGCACATTTTGGGAATGGTTTACAAGATTGTCCTTCTTTGTGTTTATTCCCATGTTTACTTCTTGGCCTCAGATTAGAGTCCAATGTGTGCATTGAGTTCAGGTCTTTGAGGTCTACTCTTGTTGCTGAAATAAACACCCAATTTGTGAGAGAAATCTTGGATGATGAGGCATCTACAAGGACTGTCAATCTTTTTGGATTGTACGTATAGTGTGTCTACTTCTCTTCCAATGCACTAGGGTTTCCAATCCTCAAGACTCCAATCCAATAGGTGGGTTTACATGTGTGGGCTTTTGTAGGTAGATGGATAATATTTTGTCGGTAGATGTACTCGAGAAGGTTACATTTGTGGACTCCCTTTGGTACAATGTGGTGACCAATGCTGGACTAAAGAGTGGAAAATCTAAATCATTGATAAATTTCTTTGCTAGAGTTGACGTTGGCGAGCTTGTGTTTAGCTTCTTACCAGTTCTTTACAGGTGCAAAAGTAGGCCAAGTACAATGCTTATTTCTAGTTTAGTTCTTTTGTAATTTACTGCCCCTGAATCTGAAATCTAAATGCTGCAGGAGCCATTAGAGCATGTTTGTGCTCTTAGTATGAATAAGCACCAAAAAAAATTGGTTTGCCTAGAAAGAAGAATTACCTAATTTACTACCACTCCGCGGGCGTGATTGACCCGCGTGATTGTATGCTGACAGTTCAAAGGTGCGACATGTGTGGCTAGCTTCTTCTTTTTAATACATTCTTGCACGTAAGGTGGGTTATGAGCTCACTCTCCTATTCAATCACAGCTCTTGGGACATTACCAAAGTTTGCAAGTGATTCATCTATTAGTTATGCATTGGCAGCTATGTCTATAGAGTTGGATTCAAGCATCTTCAGGTCAAGAACATATTCACTGACATTAAGCAAGCACAGGTTAGTTTAGAGCTGAAATTTTGGTGATTGCAATAACTGAAATTTTGTCGCTCATTGTGTAGGTTCCTCAACAGCCCAATGGCGTGGATTGTGGCAACTACGTCATGGCCTGCATACAACACCTCATTGCTGGTGGACTACAAGACAAGATGACAAAGACCTCAGTAAGGTTGTTGGTGCATGTCCTCCTTTACTTGCCCTGGAGGTGGCTTGGGCAAGGCTAAGTTTGCTTTGCCTTTTGTCATTTGTAGCTCACGTAGGCTTGGTTTGATCATGGGGACGTGGAAAGACTAAAAGGAGAGTTACACGCATGGTGCATGGAGACACTATCACAGCAACGAAGAGTGGGAGCCAAGTGCATGGATAGCATGCCGTGTTGATGAGCCTAGTGAATCTATGTAGGGTGTAGCCAAAATACGGTGGCTGCATTTTTTGATGCCCAAATCCCCTTTTGCCTAAATCAAGAAGCCTTGAATTTATGCATGTTGTAGCCAAACATTTTATGGCTGCATTTTTTGATGCAACGATACCTTTTTGAACTGAGAAGTCACTTGCCCCATATTGCAGTCATGGGATGTTGGGTGTATTTTTGTTGGACTTACAAAGGAATACCAAACAAACATTAATTCATCCCAATGATCCAGCTGTGGACTTTGCCAAAATTTTAACCTTGTAGTAATATAAAGTTTGAGCTTTGTAGGGATATAGCAAGTTGTGTTTTGTTGTGGAGGCTAGAGCTATTTATTCTCATCAATTTTAGCATGTATATTCAGTAAGTTGGCTATTTGCTATGTTTTGAGTGAGTTTGTGCAAGTCTTCTAAAGTGCATGTATATTCACTAATTTGTTCCTTTTTGCATATTCAATAATTTGTTCCATCTGTTTAAACTAAAGTGCTGAAGAGTTACAATTAATATCAATATTTAGGTGACCTTGAGATCATGCATTTTGTGTAACCAAGAAAATATCATACAATGCTCGAGAAAGTTTGATTACAAGTTTTCTTGATTTAAACATGTAACTCATTCTAAGAAAAGACACCCTTTATTCTCGAGATCCTAGAGGGGTCCATATCCTTGTCCTAGATCATCTTGTACAATAAATCTATGAACTAGTCGGCCTAGCCATGCTCTTTCCTACAGCATATTGCATGGTTCCCTCCTTCAAGCTCTTTTTGATCCACCATTTGCAAGTGAGAGTCATCTAGCTATAGCTAGAGGGCTTTAGAGGTCAAGTAGCTGTGGGCTGAAGACTGAGAGACAGGTTTTAGACATCTAGGGTTTGTAGTCAAAGGTTAGAATATAACTGAATGTTTTGCAGTCAGATTTGAAGGATGAAAGACTTGTACATCACGAGATAGGGTCAGTTGAGAGTCAACTGGAATCAGCTAATGTGTCAGTAGATAGTTAGTACGTGCTAGTAGACAGTCAGCATGTGTCAGCAGACAATCAGCAAGTATCAAAAGATAGTCAACATGTATCAGAAGAAGATTAGTAGGGTTTTGTTATTGTGGGATCTAAAGGGTTTGAAGCTTTGGGCTCCAGAGGATTCTAGAGTGATGAAATCAGAGTCAGCTGAGATCTGCCTGCTGGTTCAACTAAAAGTCTAACAGTGTTAGCAGATGATAGATGAGGCATTGTAGAGGGTCTATAAATCATACGGATCAAGCTGTTGACGTCTGGATTCAGCTGACATCTGGAGTCAGTTGAGTTAGAGTGGGATCAGTTGAGTGAGGGAAGAGTCAGCTGAAGGTTCAACAGTGTCAAAGAGAGGTCAGGAGTCTAAGCAGAAGACAAAAACCAAGAGATCTGAGGGTTTGGGTAGTAGATCTGACCCTGGTGGACTTAAACTGACTATCAACTGAATTAGGCGGACAAAGAACTGATGTTAGACAGAGTTTTAAGATCAGTTTTGGGATCAGATTGGAGTCTGTGCTTGGGGTTTTCTGGGATTATAGTGCTATATATTGCTCTTACCAATGCCCTCTAGGTTTTCATCATCATAATCAATTGCGTCTTGGCAACATGCAATGAATGTTCCATGATGGGCTATGTATAGCACATTAGACAAGTCCTTGGATCTAACACCCTTGAGAATATAACTATCATTAGAGTGTCACTAGGCCTCTCTTCTGGCTTTTACTTCCTCGTAGGGTCTTTAAGCGATTAATGCATGTATGCATTGATTCTCCCTAACTATCATTGGAGTGTCACTAGGCCTCTCTTCTGGCTTGTACTTTATTAATAAAGCGATTAATGCATGTATGCATCGATTCTCCTTGACCTTGCTGAAAATCATTCAACAAATTGATGAATATTGTGCTTCATGGCATGAACGATGAAAACAAATACTGATACCATTTTATCATGTCATGTAGAGTTGTTTGTGTTCCATCAACAATGAGCAAAATCAAGCTCATAGATGCAACAATAGTTGCCTTTCTTTTACTATGGAGAATGGCTGGGCGGCTTGTTGATCAGAGAATGAGCTTATTGTCCAACATTTTTAAGTTGCCTAAGGTCACAGATAATTCAAGAGACATTGGATCAGAAAGGCTTGCATTATCAACATCACAAAACAGTATATATATCATGATTGGCAGAGTATAGATATCATGGACAAAGCAAAAGCATAATCCAAACTTGAGATACAAAAACCTTTTCTAGTCTAGTTCCACATGGAAGAGTTAGGGTGAAGTGCCTCTCATCATTTTGGCCCTCTCCATGGGTGCAAGAACTAAGAATTGCTCGAAACACATGCAATGGCGAATTGCTCGAAACACATGCATGCCATTGCATACCTATCCAACACGATTCAAGAAGTGATTTTGCAAGCCAACAGGCACGTCTTTAGGATAATGGGAGCAATGCATGGCAAGTGTGACAAGAAACTATCTCCAAAGGCTCTACCATCAAGGTTTTACTACAGTAGTGGGGGCAAAATACACGAGGCCTCTTTTTGAAGCGCACTCGACTTCTGCCACATTGCAGCGCTTGCACCTCTCAAGACACCGGTACATGCTCGCTTTGCTGGCTGAGAAGAGCATGGCTTTGCATGTACATTGTTGTGAGTAGAAGGTCGTATCTCATGCCCAAGTCGTGTCTGCGTGACATTAAATTGAACCTGCCTAATGCCGCCCTTGGTTGGCAGCTCAATCTCATTCGAAGTTAGCATATTTAAGAGATTGTCCCTAGATATTTTTAGTTGTCGAAGAGTTTCTTCCTTGACCATGGACCTAAATGTGGGGAGATCCTTCTGAACATTTTCAAGAACCTTCTTTAAATCCTAAATGGAGGCAAGTAGATTCGCATCGTTGCCAAGCTATTGAGATGAGGTAGCATGAACTTTTAACTCCATAACATCAGCTTCATTGTGCGTGTCTTCCAAGGCAGACATTCTGGCCATTGCATGCATAGAGCCAACAATGGGCAATATGGAATGCAGGTGTGGAAAGTGCTCCTTGAGTATAAGCCAAATCCCGTACATGTGCTTACAATCACTTATCCGATCCGGACACTCACAGTAGTTTGACCGCATATGTTGACCAAGTACCAATGGGACTGTGTGCTCACACTCACAGTAGTTTGACCGCATATGTTGACCAAGTAGCAATGGGACTGTGTGCTCACACTCTAAATCCCAAAAAACATCGAGGCCTCATTCACAACAACTGAAAGAGTGGAAGGATCAGCCTTGAACCTTTCCAGTATCTTTTCTCCTGCCAACTTAGCTGTATCTCTCTTGCTTTGTGCCGTATATGTATTAAACCGACCACAATCACCTAAAAAGAGGCAAACCATTAAGCAAAGCAAGAAGATGAAAACCATATAGTAAATGTAAGAGCAAAGTACAAAGAGCACATTATTATAGGGCAAGAAGCCACCACCTAGTTCTTGCTTTTGCTTGAAAAAATCAAGTAACATCCCTCCCATCCAAGTACTGGTGAGAGAATCACCTATAAGCGCATGCAGTAATTGAAGGACAGGTCTATTTATCCTAGCATCTAAGAGTGTGTACTTGATGTACTGCCATAATCTCTCCACTAAATTAGTTGTGTCAACATTGCAATGTGGAAACAAGCATCCAAACTTTGGCCACCTTTCTCGCCATATGCATGTCTTTGCACACCAACCATTCGAGATGTATCGTTGCACATTCACATGCAAGGAGTAGCTCATCATGAGAAGTTGATACCTTACATCAAACTCTTCCTCAGTAGGTGTGTGCATAAGTTCCGATAAGGCATTGTAGATATGGTCTCTCTTGTGTTACCGGGCTTGAGGGAGAAGATTCTCCACCCATGCCTTCTTCATGTGAAACCAGCACACTAAAACATGGCATTCACTTTGTACTCGATGCCCTTCATGGTCTTCAGTCCAGCAATGAGGAAACTCCTCAACCGCTTTCAAAATAGCCTCAAGCTCTTGAATGGACTTGTCTATGACTATAGCCTTTGGTCGAAGAGCACTCATCCTTGAGAAGATGGCCCTCATGGTTAGCTCAAGAGCAATGCTCTCTTGGTTGGTGCTAGGGTCATTCATGCACATCACAAACCATATAGGCAACAAGCCAACACCATGCTGGTTTGGCAAGACAACAACGTACAATGGCAAGACAAAAACATTTGTTTGAATGTGCTATCCAAGGCCCAAGAGTTGTGCTTGGAGAAATGAAGAGCAATTTCTAACATCCACTCATCCTCGATGACAATGACGAAAGGCCTTTTTGTCTCCTCTGGCGCACTTGGGTCATAAAGAGAATGTGGGGGAGAGAGAAAGCTTGAGTTCTTTGCAAGTAAACACACACACACACACACAAGAGAGTGCAAGACGGATGGTTGAATTTTCCATATAACCATATAACTAAAAGATAAGAGTACATACATAAAGGGAAAGTACTCTCCTAACCAACAACATACAAAGTGGTCAGTCTATAGTGTGAACCCGATTATATATGAGTTGGCGCTATATCTATGCCATAGCTCTAGTACTCTAAAGTGGTTGGTCACATAGCCTGTCATCCACTGGCAGTATATCAACCATAATTGCACCAACCGTGCCAGTGACATAAGTGCAGAAGCTATCACCCAGGCGGGTCATCAACCAATGGCCGCTGTAGCACTAGTTGAGCTCGATATCTAAACACTCCCCCTTGAGCTCAACTCCACACACTACACTCTAGTAAGCTCCTAAACCTGTGGAGCTTCTCTGTGCCCAATTCCTTCGTGAAGATGTCAGCCACCTGATCCTTTGTGCTGTCATATACCAGATCTACATCACATGCTAGAACCTTCTCCCTCACAAAGTGATAGTGCACCTCAATGTGGTTTTTTCTAGCATGGTATACTGGGTTACTAGCCAAGTGTATGCTACTCATGTTGTCACAATAAATGACAACTTCTCTATCCATGGGCTCACCCATATCACCAAGTAGCTTCTGAAACCAGGCAACCTCACAAGCTATCATAGAGCAGCACCCCTGAACTCTACCTTTGTACTCGCGACGACAAGGCAATTGTTGGCTGCTTCTTACTTCTCCAACTCACAACAACACTCCCAAATGAGAACATAAAACCACTCGTAGATCTCCTCCTATCTACAACACTACCAACCCAATTAGCATCTGTGTATCCATATGTAGCTGTATCTCTTCTATACCAGCCTCATAGAAAATTCCATAATCAATTGTGGACTTTATGTACCTAAATCCGTCTAGCCCATCCAAGTGTGGCTTCCTAGGGGCCTGCATAAAGTGATTCACAAGTCCAACAACATAACTCAAGTCTGGCCTAGTAATGGTTATGTAGATCAAGCTACCCACTATGTGCCTGTATGTAGTGGGGTCCTTCAAAAGCTCACCTGTATATGCGAAAAGCTTTGTGTTCTACTCCAATGGCCCTGAAATAGGCTTACAGCCTGTCATACCATACTTGGCAACATGTCCAAGCCATATTGCCTCTGCAATAACAAAACACCATGAGGTGATCTCACCACCTCTATGCCCAAGAAATATCATAGCTCACCCAAATCCTTTATCTCAGGCTTTTTCTTCAAAAGCCTCTTGACATCCTGTATATCAACATCACTATCACCAGTGATAATCAAGTCATCTACATAGATGACTAATAGCATGATTCCTCTATCTATCTTTTTCACATAAAGTGAAAAATCTACATTGGATATCCGAAATCCAATGGTAACAAGATACTCCCCGATCTTGTTTGACCATGCTCTAGGTGCTTGCTTCAAGCAATGCAAGGCTTTACGTAACCTGCAAACAAAATCTGAGTGTGCATCACTCTCATAACCTGGTGGTTGCATCATGTAAACTCTTCTAGCAAATTACCATGCAAGAAGGCATTCTTTACATCCATCTGATGTAAATGCCATAAGACTGTGCATAGCCTTTGGCCACCAATCTTGCCTTATACTTGCTCATTGAACCATCAGCATTATGCTTGACTTTATACACCCACTTACATCCAATTGGCTTCTTTTCCTTAGGCAAAGGCACTAACTCCCATGTTGCATTTGTATCCAATGATGCAATCTCCTCATTCATGGCATCTTTCTTATTTCCAAGTGCCTGCTCAAAAGAAGTGGGCTCCAATTCTTGTATTTCTTTAACCATGTAAGCATAATGATGGGATTGTATATCCATCATATCTCAACCTGTCAACAGGGTACTTAACCCTCATAGACCTGGATCACTGCCAAGTGTCCTCAAAATAACTCCTTACACCAAGAGTATCCATAGATGGAATGACAAGCTCCTCATAAAGGCTCTACTCTTCATAGCCGCAGAGGCACCATCTACATATGAGTGACCTGCTAACAGATCATGCACAAAGGGTTAATCTACCTTTTCCTTCCCCTTGCGTGATACATGTGTACCTACATTTATCCTCAACGTGCCTGACCATGGGCTAACATTGGATCCATTGCTAGAGGACTCTCCAGGTCCACTAAGCACCTGTAATTACTGCTCTACATGTGGTATAACCTCAGTACTTCTTAGATCTGCATCTTCTGTTGCCTTCACTGCTGGTGCATACCAACTACTCATCTCATCAAAAACAACATCTCCACTTACTCGCATCTCACACAAGTGGTAGGGTTATAACATTTATAACCTTTCTGCTTCATAGCATAACCAATAAAGATGCATTTCTTTGCCTTTGGATCCAACTTTGTTCTCACTTCATCATGAACATGCACAAATGCAATACACCCAAACACTTTCAAGTGAGACACATCCAATCTTATGCGGCCTGCTAACTTTTATTTAGGTGTCATACCATGAACAACTACAGTGGGTGTCTTGTTCATAATGTACATAGCAATTGCTACTACTTCTACCCAAAAATAATGTGGCATATTCTTTTCAACCATCAAGGCACATGCCACTTCTACATTGTGCTTGTTTTTTCTTTCTACAACATCATTCTATGCGGAGTGTACCTGCATACATATAAATTGTCTCTTGATTCCCTGCTTGCTCAGGAAATCGTTGAACTCATTAGAGTAATATTCTCTCCCACCATCTGATCTCAAGAATTTTATTTGCATGCCTTTTTCCTTCTCGACCAAGACTTTATATCTCTAAAAGTGAGTAAACACCTCACTTTTCTCCTTCATGAAGAAGTAAACCCACACTTTCCTAGTGTGGGCATCAATGAATGTAACATAGTACTTGCAACCTACAATTGTTGTAGTCTTGGTTGGTCCCCATACATATGAATGTATGACATCTAATGGCCTTGCAGTGACATGCTTTTCATGTGGGAAAGTATGTTTGGCATGCTTACCAAGCTAGCATGCTTCACATACTTTGTGCATACCATCAACCTTAAACTTTAGTAAACTTGTAAACAATATTTTAGGCCTGCATAGACTTCAATTGTTGTACATTCACATGACCAATGCGCTTGTGCCATATGTCAATATCTGCAATAACACCCGTTCCATGCGCAAACATGGATGTCTTTACTTCAGGCATGTTTATATCCAAAGTAAACATCCTGCCATTTTTGTTACCCTTTGCAACCAAGCGACACTGATTTTTGAAGTCTTCCACAAAACATCCTTGAGAATTAAACCTCACTTGCAGACCCTGCTCAACTATCTATCCAACAGAAATCAAGTTCTTTGTAATATTTGAAACATGAAGTACATCTACCAAGTAATTCATTTTGCCTTCCTGCATAGACAATGGCACTTTACCAACATGTGCAATGGCATGCGCAATATCATCACATGTTTCTACATAGCCTGGTTTTTTCATTTTTTGCATGTCTCTAAACCACTCAGCATGACTTGTCATACAGTTAGAGGCACTAGAATCCACATACCATGTATCTTGAGATCTTGACACATCTCATGTTATGGAACTGAGCATGTGCTGCATCACAAACAACTGCTCACTTCTGTCATCACCTCCTTGTTTACTAAATGATACATAGTTACCTTGCTATAACTTTCCACTTTTAATGTCATTCTGCTTTTTATAGCAATCCTTTACCATATGCCCTAGTTTGCTACAATAATAGCACTCTATGCTATTTGCATTCTGATTTCTTTGTTGACCACCTCGGCCTCTTTGGCTCCCCCTGTCTCTAAACTGGCCTCTTCCACCTATGTATGATTGTTGTTGTGAATCATTGGACTGTTGTTATCTAGAATTTTGATTTCCTTATTATCAGCCACCACCACCTTGGCCTCAACCACGACCTCTACCTCTGCCTCTACCTGAATTGGAGTAGAAGGCCTATTCTGATGTGGTCATGCTTTGTGAAGAAGAGTCCTCACCTAAAGACTTTTCTTCTATGATCAACATCATAGACACCAAGTCCTGAAAGTTGGGAATATTCTCTCTAACTACAATGGAGGTCTTAGATGGCTTCTTATACTCTTTGCCAAGCCCATTCAAGTACACACTTACTACGTCATCATCTTTCATCGATACATTGATAGACCCAAGAGATTCAATAATGTCCTTCATCTTTTAAGCATACTCATTGTGATTGACATGCTTTTCTTTTCCACAGTATGTAGCTCTTACTTTAGCTGCAATTTCCTTACCGTTGTGTTGGTCTGGCACATCTGCACTAGGTTTTGCCACACGCAACTGTTGGAGTGTTGGCATCCTGTATGTGTATTATTATCGTGTCTATGACACTAATTGAAAGCCAATACATGACTTTCCTTGCATCCTGGTTCTAATACCTTTATGTCTACTAGAGTGGCATTCTCTTCAAACAACTCAAGAGGCTCCTTATTGTCTCCTTCGAACATAGTCCCAAAATCCTTTACCCATAAGGAAATTGGTTATTTTTAACTTTCAGCCCGCATGGAAGTTGTTCTTGTCCAATTTCTCACTGAAAATATGATTGATTCCGTCACCACATGTTTTCCTACAACAATAAAAAAACTACAACATACAATTTTTATGATGCAACTTGTAACACAGTAGTATCTTCTGTGACTACTGCAGCGGTACTTCAGCGCACAACCTATAGGTCACTAGATCTGATTAAACTACATGTACATACACCCAATGTCAATAATACATGTGTAAACACTATTTGTACTCCCAAAATGCACTGTTGCATTGCAATAACCAGATTTCGACCAAAGATAGTTCTCAACCAGAACTTCCCAAAACTATCAATACCTTGTAGTGAGAACGGAGCTTGAGACGCACCCGAAACGCGATTCTAGCCAAAAAACCCCAGTATAAAGTACAACGTATCACACATGCACCTCCAAATCTCCGAGAAGACATGTCCTCAATCGGAGATGTGTAGCTCCCAGAGCTACCAAGGAGTGTTATATCTAAACCAAGAAGGGAAAGAGATGATAATGCTCTTATCTGTGTATTGCTTCCTTGCTTGCTTGTTCTTGCCTATTGCTTACCTCCTTAGCTCTCACACGAACTGGAGCTTTGATAGCATAAGGAGAATGTGGGGGAGAGAGAGAGCTTGAGTTCTTTGCAAGAAAATACACACACACACAAGAGAGTGAAATACATACGAGAGATGGATGGCTAAATTTTCTTCTATCTTCTTCTGTTCTCTATAACCATATAACTAAAAGATAAGAGTACATACATAAAAGGAAAGTACTTTCATATACAACAACATACAAAGTGGTCGGTCTATAGTGTGTGAACCCGACTATATGAGCTGACACTATAACTATGCCATAGCTCTAGTACTCCAAAGTGGCTATCACACAACCTGTCATCCACTATCAACCATAATCGCACACCAACCATGCTAGTGATATAAGTGTGGAAGCTATCACCCAGGCGGGTCATCAATGTCCACCATCGCACTAGTTGAGCTCAATATCTCAACATGTCATAAGGTTAGACATACAATACCTACAAAAGACAATACAAGCATTAGGGGCACAAAGTCACTATCCATTCACAAAGTTACAAATCATATTCTCACCACAACAAAGAAGGCAGTATACTAAGTAAAGCAAATAAAGTGACTTAAAATCTGAAGAATACGTTCTTTTGGGCCTTCAGGTTCAATGACTCCACAAACATTTCCACCCAATCATTCTTGGAAAGTCTTCCTTTGTAGTAGGATTGAATGCCTAATCAAAATAATTGACAAACATAAGTGGAGATGCACAATGTATTGGAGCGTACTCACAACAATGGCAAAGAATACTTGATATATTGCATACCAATCCTCCTCAAACTCAAGTACATCCACCTTTATACAACTCATTAAGGTGTCCACACCCATGTGCATATGGGATATAACTCACACAAACACACATTTTCTCTCTCCTTTCTCAAATACAACTCACATCTTTCTCAAATACAACTCACACATCTGGGCAACCCACCCTACTACAGATACCCTGGGTCATAAGAGTTTACCATCCCGGTAAACAAGGATTAAAAAAAGGTACATATGTGATGCCAATGCCGATTTCGAGGATGAGGAGCACATCCATGCAACTAGAGTGTCCATGTAGCAAGAGGTTGTTCTTGTGCCATCAAATTTGTAGGATCACTTATGAGGCCGAGGATAGAAGATAAACCATAATGTCAAGCCACAAACTGAGAGAAAAAGAAAAGAATATCCACCACAAGATATAAAGAGGAGGAGGAAGAGAGAGAAGAAGAAGAAGAAGAAGAAATCCACCACAAGATTTAGAGAGATGTCCACCACAGGACAAAGAAAGAAAGAGAGAATTCACCAAGAGAGAGAGAGAGAGATCCACCACAGGATAGCGAGAGAAGGGGAAAGAGAGATCCACCATAGGATACAGAGGAAGAGAGAGAGAGAGAGAGAGAGAGAGAGAGAGAGAGAGAGAGACACTCAAACAAATCAAAACAGAGCTAGAAAGAGAGAAATCCACGAAATTAAGTAAAACAGAGTTTAGAGAGGAGGGAAAGTACTAAGAAGTGTTTATTGATCCATTGGGCAGTGCACAAATCAGCTTGATGAAGTTATCTTTACTCTGTACGTCTTGGTGACTAGCATCTGCCTTGGGGTTTGTCCACGTGGATTTGACGATGCTGAAGAGAAACTTTCAATGGTCGGGGGCTACTGGTGTAGATACGGCATCACCAAGCAACTCCTCACACAAGCATCCGATGTGGCCATCTTGCAGTAAGCGGCCTTTGGTGTAAAGCAAGAGGGCAAGGAATGGAGACTGGGAGCGAGCAGTTGGCCATCTTGCAGTGGGCGGCGTCCTTATTGGTGGTGGCAGGGGAAGCGCAAGAGATGGGCGGCATCCTTATTGGTGGTAGTCGGATTGAATGCCTAATCAAACCAATTGACAAACATAAGTGGAGATGCACAACATATTGGAGCGTACTCACAGCAATGGCTAAGAACACTTGATAGTGCATACCAATCCTCCTCAACCTCAAGTACATCCCCACCTTTTATACAACTACAACTCACATCTTTCTCAAATACAACTCACACATCCAGGGCAACCCACCCTCCTACGCCCCACCCTGCTACACCTGTGAAGAAAATGGTTGTGTCACCGTCCCCGCTCATTCTACGCGAAAGCTAAGAGTAGTGCTTACACATTTACTTTGTATACGCAATTGGTAAGACATCGTTTGAACTTCCTTAGGGATCATGAAGAACCTAAAGTGACACGATCCAACGGTGAGACACTTTGCATGTGGAAGCTTTCGTTTGACGTGGACATCCTTGCTGCATGCCGACATGTACCGACATCAAACATATCATCCATGCAAGACATCAACACTTGTGGGGATGCACGTGCAAATGGCACAAGTCATTGCGAGAGCCCGGAACATGACCATCGTTATGTGCCAACAAGATGATGGACACATTATCCAGCCCATCAACGTACTCAACCTGCACCTTGAAGAGGCATCCACACTTCTTCGACATCCTTAATCTTTATGTGTGATCTCCCTTCCAGCCAACTCTACCACCTTGATGACAAATATACTCAATATGTGTCTTAGATGGCCCATATTTATGCATAGAATGAAGTAAGACTAGCCTCACCTTATGCTTGATCATGATGTCAGCCAGGGCATCCTCCACAGTGGATCTATCCGTGTATATTACTTCCTTCTCCACTCTTTTCTGATCCTTCTTATTGTGCAAGTCAAGGAAACTATCAAAATTAAATTTCTTGTTGATGCTCTTCAAAAGTTCACATGACTTAATCACATCTTTGACATAAGAAACATGTATACCATGCTTTTTCTTATCAGTGCACCACCTTGATGTGATGATGTCAAGTGTAGCCTTGATCCCTAAGTGAACTCCATGCCGAGGATCACAATGACTTCCTTGAACAACTCCTTCCCAGTCTTCCATTGGTGCAATTAATAAATGGGGGCTTGCTTTCAAGCATAGCCAATAGCAATCCCAACCTTCACCACCTTGAACCAATCCAATGGCATCCTTCATCCTCCTCCATTTTTTTCAAGTCATGAATCCCTTTGCTGTCACATTCTTTCAATGTCTCCAAAGGTGACGTGGACACCCCCTTGAAGATCTGCTAGCATAAGCTTATAGCTCTCCCTATCAAACACGAAGTATGTGGATGAGACGTAATCCGAAGGATTTGGTAGAGCACACAGTGTGGCTAAAAAACTCTCCCTAGAATCTTTGTCCATGTCTGGGATGTCTGAATCATCAATACTTGGATCTGAGCTTTGCACATCCTGATCCAAGCATTCATCAAACTCGAAGGCATTTGGTTCTAAGGCAAAAAGAGAGTGCATTGCTCCCTCCTCTTGTGTTTCTCCTGCACCCTTGATCTTGCCTCATCGGTTGCTCTTGGGCTAGACACACTTGACTTGAGAGCCTCACGTATCCAGAGTTGGCTGGCTGCTGGCCCAAGTTTACTTTTTTGCCCGAGTTTACAAAAGCCCAATTTTCGCACGCATCCCGCGCCAAACGTGTCAAACGTGTCACCCATGCTTGCTAGGTGGCGCCGCCATTCTAGGCTGGCCAAGTTTTCAAACTCCCACGAGTTTACAAACGTGACCGAGTTTACAAACTGGGCCGAGTTTACAATAGCCTCAAGATCGACGGCCATCCGCCCTCCGGGTCCTGTGTCTAGTTCCTCACCCGTTGATCTCGTGCCTCCACCCTCTTAAACATCCCGTGGGATTTATTCTTGAGGGACAGCCCGCCCCCATTTTTTTAAATGCCTTCTATCTTTGCCTTTTTAAACCTTTTAAAAAAGGGACTTTTTTTCCTTAAATCATTTATATTTTTTTCTCTCTCTTCCCTCTCAATATTTATATTTTTCTTTTCTTTTTTAATATCTCTCTTATATAATTTAATACTTTATATATATATTAGCATGTAATAAGCCTTCTCTCTCTCTCTCTCTCTCTCTCTCTCTCTCTCTCTCTCTCTCTCTCTCTCTCTCTCTCTCTCTCTCTCTCTCAAAATACAAAAAGGTAAAATTTTGTTTTCTGACATATTCTCTCTCTAACGATTATGTCTCTCTAACGGCTCCTCCATCTTTTTCAAAACGATTGTGTTTAATCCGCTCTAACCTACTGTCCTTTATCAATTGTCCTCTCTCACTCCCTTTCTTATTGATGGAGGCGACTATCATATTCCCAGATCAGCGTGAGGATTCACTTCACATCCCATTTCTTGATGGCAAGGCTATAATATGTAAAAGCTCTTTGGATAGTAAGTTGCAACCAAATCGAAGGTTTAAATGTTTAATTGCTATGATGGAGCTATAAGACGGTATCTCATCAACCATAGAGCTTCCACAATATAAAGATATTGATAAGAAGACATATTATATTCCAAAGGAGGATGTCCCATATATTTACAGAGTTATCAGTGACAAGATGGTGAATGCTGAATCACCTTCTCCATGCATCATTTCTTCAGAATGAGGGTCATCAGTACATTCTGCTGTTGAAGTTGACTCTCCTTTCGATGGAGCGGCAGGTACCCCTAAAGTTATCGTCTCATCGATGTGGATAAAGAAGAGGAACCATTCATAGAGAAGAAGAGGAACCATTCATAGAGAAACGACTGCTAAACCCATGTGGTAGCATTGACAAGAGAAGCCAAAGTATTGTGACAAAGATACTTAAACAATGTAGATCCATAGTCCTTACAAAAATGATACAGAGTGTGAGTGATCCAATACAAGTAATAGAGCTACTAAGGTTCTATGATGGGGATGTTATGTTTGAGTTTCGAGCGACACTTGGACAAGTATACCCTATGGATGGGATGGAAGCGAAGTATGATCATCACCTATGGACAAAGACCACTACTACAAATGTCACTTTTGATGGGACTACACGTATATGTTATTGCGTTGGTGAGTTGGAGTGCCAATAAAATTCTTGTCCACATATCCTTTGGACTAGGAAGAGAAATAGAATGGCATTTAAAGGCAGTAGAAGAAAAAGATGTATTCCGAGATGATGATGGTACAATGAAGTGTTTCTATTGCAAGACACCAGGGATGTGTGTGGCATTTTGCAAAGCAATGCTTTATTATGTTATGCCATGGGACAATACATTCACATGCTTAATGTTCCACCTTGGACAGCATGATCATGAGGTCCAACCAGGCACATCGAAAGAGTCTATGGAAAAGTTTTGAGAGATGGTGAGTGAAGAGGGTTTCAAGGGTGGATAGAAATACTGGTACACGAAAGGTTCAGATGTCCATTGCCAAAGAACTAGTCTCATGAACTCAATGATAATTCCCCATAAATCATCATCCCAAATTCTAGGTGAGGCGGAGCTTACAAACTACTTGGAGGAGCTCTTCCCTCTTATAGAGAGTAAAGGGTGAGTGACTAGTTTCATAATGGCACCTCCATGACACATGAAATCTCCTTTTATGTGGTTTTACTCATGTGATTGGATGTGTAGATTCGGTTCAATTCCATAACAAATTCTGTGGAATTGTGTCTCAACGTCATGAAGGTCCCAGGAGATGTTCTTAGGGTTATGATGATCTATTGAAGCTCATGAGGGATAGCACATATCAATTCTTCCATGGTAGCATGTTTCCAAGACAAGGTACGGACAATGAAGTTTACTATATTTTTAAAATGTCAACACAGGGACCAGCCTCAGGAGTAGATCTTGTAAATCGAATGAGACATGATTCCAATGAAGATATGTGCCATTCATGGGTATGCTTCGATCATACCCACAGAGTGAAGGACTAGGTTACAATGGCATGCCATGTTTATGACCCAAGGTATGTATGTGAGTGCACAATATTTTGGGGAGATGTGTGTAAGATAAATAAAGAAGAAGCATCTAGCAACAAGGAACATGACTACTGATAAGGTGAACAAGCAAGAATGCAAAATACAAATCTTCATAATTGAATAGAGGAAGAAAAAACTTTGCAATGAGTAAGATGAATGCATGCACTAATGAAAAACAAAGGGAATGAGAAGGAAGGCAAATCAAAAGAGGTGAGGGGCTTAAAGAGCCAAAGTATGAGGGCGTTAAACTTTGTAGGCTAGGGAGAAGAACACACACAAGAACTTAAAATACACATCTTGGGAAATACTAAAAAGGTTTGGAAAAGAATTGATACATCACTTTCAAGCAAGCTGCCCTCAAATGTCATGGTAAGGACACCTAGCTGCTCCTAAAAAAGGAAAAATTAAGATCATAATGTGACATATAAATTCTACAAAAAGTTGAGAATTACAAAGACTTTTAGATAAATATTTTCTTTTTTGGGTTTTTAAAGGCCAAAAATTTATAAAATAGGTGTATTTCTTATAGGGCTCTTTGGAGACCCTAAAATTCCTCTAATGAGTCGGTTTCCCTAGCAAAATTCAACAACTTTGACTATGTCCTTAGGGAAACTATTTGGAAGGATTCGAGGATAGCTAGGTTAGATGCATTTTAAGCATGTGTGGCAAAATTCATACTACTAATTGTTAAGCAACATAATTAAGGTGTATTAAACCACACTAAGAACTCCATAAGAGAGAGAGAGAGAGAGAGAGAGAGAGAGAGAGAGAGAGATTGCACACTCAAGACACAAGTTGTATTGCATATCTCAATTGAACCATATAATGATATAGGCTTTCTAGCCTATATAATGATATAGGCTTTCTAGCCTTATCCCACTTTACATGTCATCATCCTTGTGGCAACTCCTTTTCCACTCTTTTGGTCAACACTCACATACCATTCAATATTACATGTGGCATTCTTATCTTGCCACAATATCTTACACCTCCAGGGTGCTTTCCCACATACACACAACACCACGATTACATCTCTCAACAATTCTAAACACTTTCTTCAAGTATGTGACACCTTAAGTGAAACTAGCTTGACCCTAGATGGCAAGGTTGTAAGATCCCTGACCCCACCGCGCAACGAATTTAGGGGTGCTAGCAGCGGAAGTAGCACTTCTTGCGCGGGGCAAGGTCCCACACTCAGGGCCTCGTCCACGGATATTCGGACAAGAGACTAATCCATCGGTTCTTCCAAAACCGAACCCGAAAAAACTTCCCTTGCCCGGAAAGCACGGGCGATTCCTCCAGGATAACTTTTCTCTAACATAGTCAAAAGCCTTAACTAACAGAACTGATCTGACCGAACCCGTAAGTCCCATAGTCAAATCAGGGAAAAGATTGTACTTGGATCATAGAGACCAACGCTTTTTTCCTCATCGAGAGGCACAGCCGCCGTTGATTCTTTTCCATAGAACAATTTTTGTCGGGGATTTACTTCATCTATCGTACTATACAGAAATTGAGTCTCGATTTAGGGATCCATCAGTCCAGCCTACAATCCCATGGGTTAGCCAATCACCCAACCACTGTAGTGATGGGATCCAATCAGGAATTTTGGTTAGGTTTTGTCCCGGGTACCAGGGAAAAGAGTTCCCAGGCCCCCTAGCCAGATATTCATACAAACATAAAACTAGTCACACCACTTACACACCCAATATGAACTTGCCTTTTTCATAGATTCAACAATCTTTAAAACAATCATTTAATGAAACCATAGTGTTACTGATCATAATCCTCTAATTATCCAGTTGAATCCTAATTTCCAATTCCTTCCTTCATCGGTGTACCTATGGCATCATTGGCAAAACCAGAATGCTCACCACCTGTTTACTCAAGGGCCTTTTCAATAGTTCCTAGCTCATAGTACCCGGCATATATAATCACATAAAAATATCTAGATAGAATATCCGTTGAAGATCAGCAAGATCAACCAATAAATCCATATAAAAGAGCCATGGACTCATCCGTTGAGGACCAGCAAGGTCAATCAACCAGATCCATGCCCGAATTCAGAAAATAACTCCTACTCCTTGTTCTAATATCTTCCCCGACGTACTTGTGGGTATCTTCGGCGACCCAGAGCCCGAGCACCGTATGGTCAGCACCCTCTAGGATCCTTCGCAGGTCACCTAGTGCTTCACTCATAGGCCGCTTCCTTGGTCCCTCATCCACTGTACCAGAAGCTCACCATTTAAATCAAACCGAGGCTGGTCAAGACCTCGGCCGACCTTGCTACGCGAGACGTCCTCCAATGACTCTCCGTCAGCAGTTGCAACTTTAATAGATAGGTCTCCCCACAACCTCATTCACAAGACGGTCAAAATGCTTTCCCAGCATTCTCGACATAAAACAATTATTTTAAAAACAGATTTCACATACAATACAGTTCCAACAATATTTCCATCTTTTCTCATTACTCCGCATCCTTTCTCATTAGACCCCATCTTTTCTCATCTTATCACAATTTTATTTTCTTCATCGATCCATATCACATCACATCATTTTCCCATCAAATCATATCCAATCGCATCATCCACACATCAATGATCAATCTTATGAGATTCCACTCTATATCTTTCACAGTAGAGGTGGATCTTGATACAATACATATGTCTTGAGATTGATAAGATTCCTACTTCACCTAAAGTAGATGATTAATACTTTCGATTACTGGGTAAGGAATCCGCCTCTCCAGGAGAGATGGTCGAGTGGTTCATGGCTCCAGTCTTGAAAACTAGCATGGTGTCGAAACGCCATCGAGGGTTCGAATCCCTCTCTTTCCTACTATTGGCTTAATACCAACAAATATTCAGGGACGAAATAACTAAGATATATAAATGGTCTAAAAGAATTATTGATTAAAAGAATCATCCGATAGTATATAGTATACTTCAGGTAATGAAATGAAACCCAGGGATAACTTTTTTTTCTTAGCAATAATTCACTTTCCATCTACTAAAGCGAGCAATCTGAAAATAGTTTTATTTTGGCATTCGGTTGTGGCTCAAACCCGCATCAATATCTCTCAAGGCTCGAGGGATGGTAGCATATGTGCAAAATGAAATACCGACTAAATACATTTTAGATTGGCACTAGTCCCATCGACTGATTCGCCGGAAAAGTAAATCCACATCATCCACACATCAATCCACATCATCCACACATCAATCCACATCATCCATACATCCATCCACATCAATCCACATCATCCATACATCCATCCACATCATCCAAACATCCATCCACATCAATCCTCATCAATTTATATCATCCACTCATCAATCCACATCATCCACATCATCCATACATCATCTAATCACATCTTCTTCTATCTTATCACTTATTTCTTCATTTATCCTCATCAGATCTCATCCACTTGCATCTACCCATACATCTCATTACTTCACCACTTATCGTTCATTCACATCGTGATTCACATCACATCACATCCATTCACATCCCCTATCATTCATTCACATCCCGATTCACATACTAACACATTCATTCACATCCTATATCATTAATTCACATCCTAACTCACATGCTAACACATTCATTCACATCCTATATCATTCATTCACATCCTGATTCACATATTTACATCCTGATTCACATGCTATCACATTCATTCACATCCCTTATCATTCATTCACATCCCTTATCATTCATATCTATCCAATTTACATCACATCTCATCGCCTCAATTCTCGTTCATATACATCACATTTACATCCACATGAATTCTCCCACATACATCCACATCCATACTTATCACATACACATCCAAATCTATCCTTTCACATACATCCACATCCATACTTATCAACACGTCCACATCTATCCTTTCATATACATCCACATCCATTCTTTCACATACATCCACTTCTACTCTTCACATACATCCACTTCTATTCTTCACATACATCCACATCCATCCTTTCACATACACACATCCACATCCATTCTTTCACATATATCCACTTCTATTCTTCACATACATCCACATCCATTCTTTCACATACATCCACATCCATTCTTCACATACATCTACATCCATTGTTTAACATACTTCCACATCTATCCTTTCACATACATACATCCACATCCATTCTTTCTCATACATCCACTTTCACTCTTCACATACATCCACTTCTATTCTTCACATACATCCACATCCATCCTTTCACATACACACATCCACATCCATTCTTTCACACACATCCACATCCATTCTTTCACATACATCCACTTCTATTCTTCACATACATCCACATCCATTCTTTCATATACATCCACATCCATCCTTCACATACATCCACATCCATTCTTTAACATACTTCCACATCCATCCTTTCACATACATACATCCACATCCATTCTTTCTCATACTGCATCCCATCTCATCACATCTATTTACCTCTCATTCTCATCACATCTATTCTCATCATCACAAGAGAATCCTTATTTTTGATATAAAGATTCTTTACACATCTATTTATGCATAATTTTAATTTTAAGGAGAATAACACTTTCGAAATCAAAATAATTATTTTATGCATCTTTCTATGCATAAATTCAATTTTAATGAGAATAACTCTTTGGAATTAAAAATAAATTTCTTTATGCATCTTTCTATGCATAAAATCAAAATTGATGAGAATAACTCTTTTGGAATAAAAATAAATTCTTTATGCATCTATTTATGCATAAAATCAAAATTGATGAAAATAACTCTTTTAGAATAAAAATAAATTCTTTATGCATCTTTCTATGCATAAAATCAAAATTGATGAGAATAACTCTTTTGAAATAAAAATAAATTCTTTATGCATCTATTTATGCATAAAATCAAAATTGATGAGAATAACTCTTTTGGAATAAAAATAAATTCTTTATGCATCTATTTATGCATAAAATCAAAATTGATGAGAATAACTCTTTTAGAATAAAAATAAATTCTTTATGCATCTTTCCATGCATAAAATCAAAATTGATGAGAATAACTCTTTTGAAATAAAAATAAATTCTTTATGCATCTATTTATGCATAAAATCAAAATTGATGAGAATAAGTCTTTTGGAATTAAAAAAAATCTTTATGCATAAAATCAAAACTGAGAATAACTCTTTTGGAATTAAAAAAAAATCTTTATGCATAAAATCAAAATTGATGAGAATAACTCTTTTGGAATAAAAATAAATTCTTTATGCATAAAATCAAAATTGATGAGAATAACTCTTTTGGAATAAAAATAAATTCTTTATGTATTTATGCATAAAATCAAAATTACACTTCTAGAATACACAATTGGTGGGGATTACTTTGTTTGGATAATGAAAGATAAAACTTATTTCACCAAATTTTAGAAAATTTCACCATAACCTCCTTTGTATGACTGACCAATTTTCAATTTTTTCTAACTTAAAATTACTTAAAAATTATCCCCAAATGGTTTTAAGCACTCTAAACTAATCAAATTTTACTCTAAACTAATCAAATGGTTTTAAACACTCTAAACTAATCAAATTTCACTTTTAAAAGAGAAACAATATGAAAAGTTTAATTCCAACAATTAGATTACTTAACTAGGATAAAGAAGGGCTGAATTCAAGAAGAAGAGAGGGGCAAAGCCTTTCCAAAACAAGAAGGCATAGCATGTGTTTATCATTTTAAAGATAACAAAAAAGCAGAAACCATTAAAAGAATAAAGAAAAAGTAAGATTTCTTACTTACATGAATTTCTCGGAGCTTTCCTTTGGCTTGATGGTTTGAGGAATCTACTCTTGTTTGCAACAAGAGTGGCCACCAATTCTTTAGAAGAGGGAATGGTCAAAAAACTAATGAATTATTAACAAATTCACAGTTCTTGGCTCTGGGGAGGAGCAGAGTAACAGTGCATAAAACACTATTAAGCTTTAACAAAGGGGGAGGCTTCTATTTATAGGAAAAAGTGAGCCTCTAACCAAGCAAACTGATTCTAGAATTTTCCAGATTAGTTTGGTCAATTTTTTACCACTTTTAGGTCAGTTTAGCTTACTTTTTGGATCTAGTTGAAGCAGGAGAGAGGAGAGATGAAAATATCTCATTATTTGTGAGTTTAAAACTCACCCACACATGTGAATTAGGTGCCTCCTTCATGAGGGGAATTCCCCCACATTGAGGTGTCAAAAATACATCATTTCACTAAATATCTCTTCTTTTTTAACTAATATCCTTGTCCTTAGTCAACTCTTCATCTTATGTGAGTATTTACTCATTTTTGGGGAGATTTTCTTTATTTCTTCATTTATCTCCTCCATACATTTGGATGAATCTGATTGGTCCCTCAGAACCTTAATTTAAAATTTTTCGAAAATTTGGACCCCCAAGATAAGGCCTTTTGAACAGATTATAATTGATTACTAATGCACCTTCTGAAAATCTTTTTGAACTTCTATTTCGGGGGAATTTATTTTAATAAGAAGAGATATTTTTCCAAGTAGATTTTGGATCTGTAATCTCTAACAAATTTTGAGCTCATATGTAGAAGTTATGGACGTCCGAAATTTTAAAAAAAATTTCTCCCACTTTCTAGAAAATGAAAAGTACAAAAAGGCATCTTCTAGAGAATCTTTTGACCACCTTTAATCACCCAACATTTTTGTATACATGGCATCACATGATTGGCTCTTTTCCTTAATAACCTTTTAATCACATGGCATCTTAAAGGGCCCTTATAGACCTCAACCTTCCCCTAATGACATCTTAATTATCGTCTAATCTCTATTAATGATGTTGATTCTAGCATTTAATCCACCATAGCTCATCACATTGCTGCAAATTTAACATGGTATCAAAGCCTAGCCTGGAATCCATTAATTTATGAGCCCATTATCTTGCTAATCACCTAGCTAATTAGGATTAGTAGATAATTAAGTTTTTACCTCTTTTTTCAATTAGCCTCTGTACCCCCAGCTGGTGGAGGAGCTCTCTCTCCCTTCATACATCAAATTAGCCCAAACCACTTTAGCCAAGCATAGCTATAACCCTTGTGCTCCAGCCCATTCAAACAAAAGCTCAAACCGTCGGCGCACGTAGCACTTCTACGCGATTTTGCAGGCGCCTATTTTCTGAAGGAAAAATGAGATCTTTGCTGCTCCAGATGCAATGGGTCTAATTCCTCTTGGCCCTAGGGTTTTCAAGGGTGCTCTACAAGCTGGTGAAGACAGTTTTTTATTTGATCAAATCTACACAGTGAGATCCAAGCTCTTCATCAAATCTGCAGGTGACTTTGGTAAAACAGAGATTAAGCATTCAATGTTTGGTCAAATCTTGTACTTCTTGGCTTAATCCTCTACTAGACTAATTTTCTATTGATGGCCTTGAAAGGATTTGAGCTCATTTGAACTCTAAGGCCTCAGATCTGGACTCCCCGCATACTCTGTTTTCTACACACAAAACAGAGGATTAATTTGCTAATCAATGATTAATCAGTACTAATCATTGTATTTTGGTGCAATTGAGGGTTCAAATTAACCATTAGGTATCTGATACAGATCCTTATAACTTCAGATTATAATTTGGAGATGGTTTGATACTCCAACCATTCCGTATAGATTTGTTACCCTTGATTTAATGTAATTTCTGGTAAAATTATGCTGATAAATTTGTGGTAATCATCATCTTGCATTTACCCCTTGGTTAATGCCTGCAAATCACACTCAAATTCAAGATTATTCATAGCCAGAGTTGTATTTGGGAATGTGCATAAGAATGAATGCTATATGCATTATGTATTGGGCACACATGGTTGATTACATCATTGTAAAAATGGGATCAGACATTGCCCTTGTCCAGAATAAGGCAAGAGGTAAGACCTCCCGCATAGATTTGGGTTTGCATTGCATAATGACACAAGATAAACATCAAAAGCCCAAAAGAACTATCAACAATACATTAAAACATGTTGCTCACATGGAGCAAGAACTGACGGACAAGCTCGTGGCCCCAGCCATGAAAGAAGAAGAACATCTCTTTCCAAGAGGAGGATCAACACCGAGAAGAAGAGCTAGAGGAAGCATTGAAGGAAGACATGGACGTGTGAAGAGAAGCTGCCACAACAAGAAGACTGAAAGAAGAGGAAGACATGGACGCGTGAAGAGAAGCTACCCCACGACAAGAAGACTCTAGACAAGAGAAGATGTGAGGCTCCAAGAAGTGAGGAGCCATGTAAAAATCTCAGAGAGAGAGAGAGAGAAACCCCACAACCCAATGTAACTTGCCCCAACAGAGTAAAACCACCTCTGAGCCACCGATGATGTAGGCCATGTGGTATATGTATGTGTGAGCACTTTAGTCAAGGTCACAGGCACTTGTAGTAGCCTTGGACACATAGAGAGAGAGAGTGTCAAGGACTATGAGTTTAGGGACTTGAGGCACTGGTCGCGGACTATCAAGTAAGAAGGAAACTTGGTATAGGGTCTAGGTGTGCTAGGATTATTCACTTGAGGGGAGGTGTGCTAGGCACTGGTCGTGGACTATCAAGTAAGAGGGAAATTTGGTATAGGGTCCAACAAAGCTTACAAAGAAGGGTGTTGTATTTGAATGGGGAGAAGAGCAAGATAAAGCATTCCGGGTTCTGAAGAAGATGTTGACTGTAGCACCAGTTTTGATTGTTCCAGATTGGAAGTTGCCATTTCACATTTTTGTTGATGCATCTAATGTAGCAGTGGGTGTAGCTTTAATGCAAGAAACAAGCAGGGGCTGGTTCAGGCCAATTTACTATGCAAGCAGGGTCCTGACACCTGCAGAGAAGAATTACACAGTTACTGAAAGGGAGTGATTGGGGATGATCTATGCACTTCAAAAGTTCAGGCATTACCTATTGGCAAATAGGGCAATTTTTCATGTGGAGGATCATCAGGCATTGATTTACTTGGTCAATAAACCCCACCTTTCAGGGAGGTTGGCCAGGTGGGTACTACTTCTATAGGAGTTTGATTATGTGGTGATACATACTCCAGGAAGACTTTATGTATTGGCTGATTATCTGAGTAGATTGGAAACAGGAGAAGCTGATTCTTCAGGGGTACCTGATCAGTTGCCTGATGAAGAGTTATTTCTAGTTCAGGTGACTGACCAATCAGGGGACTGGTATGAGGATATGTTTCAGTTTTTAACTAAAGGAGTGTTGCCTACACAAATGAATAAGGATCAGAGAAAAAGATTAGCATTAAGAAGTAAACCATTTACAGTCATTGCAGGAGTACTGTATAAAAGAGGGATTGATCAAGTCATCAGGAGATGTGTTCCTGAGTTTGAACAAAAAGTAGTATTGGCTGAAGCTCTTGCAGGTAATTTTGGAGGACATTTTTCAGGGGAAGTAACTGCAAGGAAAATTTTTCAAGCAGGGCTTTAGTGGCCTACTATGATAAAGGATGCTCAGGAATTTACTAAGAAGTGTTTGCTATGCCAAAGGGAGGGTAGACCATTGAATGTGGACAAAATGCCTCTACAGCCTATCTTGCCTTTGGAACCATTTCAAAAGTGGGGATTAGATTTTGTTGGTCCCATCAAGCCACCTACTAGGTTCACACAGAACAGGTATATTTTGGTTGCGAGACTGATTACTGTTGTACAAAGTGGGTAGAAGCTGTAGCTTTGAGGGATAACAAAGCAAGGAGTGTGGCTAAATTTTTGTATAAGAATATTATGACCAGATTTGGATGTCCAATTGAGTTAGTTTCTAATCAAGGAGGGCATTTCATTAATAAAGTGATCAGTAAACTGACAGAGTTGCACATGATACTGCATAAAAAATCAACTGTTTACTATCCTCAAGCTAATGGATAGGCAGAGAGTACCAACAAGATTTTGATTAGGATAATCAGAAAGTTGGTGAACCAGAACAGGACAGATTGGGATGAGAAGTTGGAATCAGCACTCTGGGCTTTCAGAATAGCATTTAAAGTGACTACTGGCATGACACCATTCAAGTTGGTGTATGGGTTGGAAGCAATAGTGGCTATGGAGTTTCTTGTACCAAGTCTCAAGGTTGCAATTCAGCAGAGACTGTCTCTTGAACAATCGATCTCCACCTACATGCCACTTAGGCTTGGCTATTATCTTATCACACTCTCAAAGTCAAAAAGCCTTCAATTTAATAATCAATAGAAGACTTAGCCTAAGAGGACAATTGATGGTGACATCTACCCTTATGTCACTGAAGGGTTGAAGATTTTTATGTTGTAATTTGTAACAATGGAAGAGAGGGTGATTCTCCACCTATAAAAGGAGCCCTCCTCTCCCTTTCAAATTAAGGACTGAGCCTCCTCAATTGAGCATTTTGTGTCATTGCCATTCTCTTATCTTTCAAACCCCTATTCAAGCACTCTCTTTACATGTGAATGTCTCATTTAGCATTAGCTCCTCATGCTTAACCCAATTTTGGACCTCTTTGATGATTCATGATAAGTGGGATAAGGAGTTATTATCTTGGTGGGCCTGTGACTTCTCAAGGTAGCCCTTGCCTTATTGCCGCCCTCCTTTGGAGGTACCAATGGTTTTAGCGGTAATGAGCATGCAGAAAGACTTTGGAGACCATAGGTAAATCTTTACGATTGTCCGCTGAGCAATGTTAACCCTTACCCTCTAGCTTGAATCATGAAGGAGATGAAAGGCAAGAGGCTATGTGAAAATTGAGGTTTCATGCAAAGAGAGGGAAGTGCAGTTTTTGTGGTCCAATACCCAAATTTTAACCGGTAATTACTCATCACTCGGGTATTAATTTCTTAAATTGATCATATGGCTAGGAAGCTCTTTCTATGCTCTTTCCACTCATGTAACTAATTTCTTAATCCCTTACTTCATTGATGATCAGAATTTCTCCCAAAGTTGCTAATTTTTTTGGCAGTTTTATAGTCTTGTAGTAAAATGCTCATAACTTTTCGCTCGGTTGTCCGTTTTTGAAAGTTTTTATATGGGCGCGAAGCTCTCTTCAAGCTCTACGCACTTATTCAATCATCTCTTGCACAACCTATATGGATTTAAAACTGCAATTCTCTGTGTATCTCTGTTTTTATAGAATTTTGGCAGTTTTATAGTCTTGTAGTAAAATGCTCATAACTTTTCGCTCGGTTGCCTGTTTTTGAAAGTTTTTATATAGACGCGAAGCTCTCTTCAAACTCTACGCATCTATATAATCTTCTCTTGCATAGCCTTTATGGATTTAAAACTGTAATTCTCTGTGTATCTCTGTTTTTATAGCTTTTTGGCCATTCTTTCTTCTTAATCATGATTAATTCCTCCTAATCCCTTATCAAAAGGCAAACCCCATGTGTCTTATCCTCTTGTAAGTGATTGCTATATTCATTTTCTTTAATATGTTCCGTCCAAATCACCCAATTCGAACGGATGAACCTTACCAATATTCCCCGTATGTTTTCGTTCACATAATCCTGAGTCGGAAGATTTTCTTCCAACAAAGAATTGCCCTCTTGTTTGGAGCTGCAAGACTGGCAGAAATTCTTGCTTCTCCGGAGCCTTTCATCTTTCCTTCCATGAATTATGATCTCACCTTTGATGTGTATATCTTTATCTTAATCTAGGGAGAGAAAGGGAGGTGAGGAGGCTGTGAGGTTTCATACAAGTGTGTTTTGATTCTGAGAAGTGACCGAAGTCCAAACCCCAACTTCGTGTCACATCTTTTGGTGGAGACGGCGGGCAGGTTTTACTTAGAATTATTCTATTTTAACCTCAAGGTCCCGCATGATTAAAGAAAAGTTGTTTTAAAACAAGTAAATTTCCCTTGTCACTACTCATCTTTTTGGTGCAAGATGTTCAACATTCCGGTGTTCCGTGGATCGGAAGGAGAAGACCCGGGGAGTTATCTCCGAGAGTTTAACCGAGCATGCTGCTTGACGGGTTGGTCTATGAAGGAGAGGGCAAAAATACTTCCAGATTTCTTGGAGGGTATGGCCTTAACTTGGCATGAGGCTTTGCCAGAGGAGTCCAAGAATGATTGGGAAAGGTTGACCAAAGCAATGAAGGAGAGATTTGGGACAGTGGAGTCGCCAAATGCTTTACTATTGCAATTGGATCAAATTTTCCAAAAGGATGGAGAGTCAGTTTCTGCCTTTTTAGTGAGGTATGAAGCCTTATTCATCAAATATCAACAAGCTGCTTTACATGTTGTTGCTTCTTCTTCTTCACCTTCTATGGAAGATTCAAAGAGTTCTTTAGCAATGGAGCACCTTAAGATGAGCAAGTTTATCAGGGCTTTGGATCCCCGCTTGCATGGAAAAGTTCTTAGCAAAGATCCCACTAGTTTTAAAGAGGCCCTTCGTATTGCTTTGAAGAAGGAGGCCACTCTTTATATTGAGTCCACATTCCAATCTTCTCCAAGTGTGCCAACCCCACCACGAGTAGAGATAGCCTCAACATCTCAGGTATAAGCTCCATCCTTGGATCATAACATTGCACAACTTATGGCAGAATTAGCTGATTTGAAGTTACACTTAGTCAATGCAAGGCCACCTAGGGTTCCACGAGCTGAGGATAAACCTAGGGATAGAAGTAGTGTCACATGCTATGAATGTCAAGAGAAGGGGCACTATCGCACTGAGTGTCCAAAGTTGAGGAAAAGTGAGGATAAAAGTTAGCACTTTTAGAGGAAATATGCTCAGAAGAAGAGGAAACATTGATGCCATTAATGGCAAAAAGGGGTCATAAAACTAGAAGCCAGGAAGAAGAAGAACAAGAAGATAAATCTGAAGAAGAGGAGAAAAATAAGAAGAAGAAGAAGTCGTCTAGGAGAAAAATTGGACAATCTGACTTTCCTCTTGGACAAGGATCTCTTAGTTATGACCTCTTAACAGATCTTAGGGAGAAAACAGCACAAATCACATTTGGGCAGCTTTTGGCACTCTCTCCCAAGCTCAGAAAGGAATGGGGTAAGCTGGCTAGCACAAGAGAATCTAGGAAAAAGAAGAAGAGGGATAATGGGACTCCTATGGTTCAAAAGGTGGATATTGATGTAGGAGATGATGTGCCTGTGATTGATGTCATCATTGAGGGGCAAACAATCTCTAATGCATACATTGATGGAGGTGCATCAATCAATGTCATGAGTGAAAAAACAATGAAAGATGCTGATTTAAAGTTTTCTACTAACTCTCCCTATCACATCAAACTTGCTGATAATACTAGGGTGAAAACCTTAGGAATTGTCAGGAATTTGGGAGTGGATGTATGTGGTATTTCTGTGCCTACAACTTTTCAGGTCATTCCTACAAAGCCTGATGCTAGGGCTTACCCATTGATATTGGGTAGGCCATGGCTTCGCCAAGTGAAGGCAATTCAAAAGTGGGAGACAGGTGATCTTATTCTACAAGGTGAGAATAAGAAAGTCCACTATAACATCAAGAGTCGTCGCAAGAAAGTGGTAAGAGGTGAACCTTCAACTTCCGAAAGTTCAGAGTCAGAGTCATCCGATGAAGAAGAGACAAGTGGTAGCTCCGAGGATTCCATCTCAGAAGGAGAGGTGGAGGGAGTTGCATTTGGTCTTTCCCTGGGAAGGGATCGAGGGGATGCTGAAGACAATGGAGCCTTGAAAGGGGAAGCTTCTTCAACCATTTGCAAGAAAGGAGATGTGGACCTCACTAGTCTTCACCAACAAAATGAACTTCTTCTTGATGAGTCCATAGCAGGTACTGAAAGGGAGGATTACTTAAAAATGTTAGATGGATTTCCTAACCTTTTTGCAAACAGCTACTCACAAGTACGCCAAGTTACCTTAGTAGAGCACAAGATTGATCTCAAACCCCAAAGTAAGCCAGTGGTACAGCGGCTAAGGCGTTTGGGAGTAGTGCAAGCAGAGGTGCTTAAGAAGGAGGTAACTAATTTGCTTGAAGCTGGATTTATTTTTCCAGTAGAGAATTCAGAGTGGATCTCCCCAGTTGTAGTCACTCCCAAAAAGGGTGGAAAATGGCGTGTGTGTGTGGACTTTCACCCTCTGAATGCATGCACAAAGAGGGATTATTATCCTCTACCCTTTCAGGATGAGATTTTGGATCAAGTTGCAGGTCATGAGTTGTATTCAGTGTGTGATGGATACTCTGGATACTTCCAAATTCGGATTTGTGAAGAAGATCAAAGGAAAACCTCATTTATCACCCCTTGGGGAGTGTATGCCTATAGGGTGATGCCATTTGGCTTGACCAATGCACTAGCAACTTTTTAACGCTTCATGAGTCAGGTATTTGCACCTTACTTGGGGAAGTTTATAAGGGTCTTTCTAGATTATTTTTGCATTTATTCAAGCCGCATGGATCACTTGGAAAAGTTGAGGTTGGCCTTGCAAAGTATTGATGATGCAAAAGGGTGTCTTAATCCTGGAAAATGTCGCTTGGCACGAAGGAAGGTGGTTCTATTGGGACATGTTATCTCAGAAAAAGGCATAGAGATGGATCCTGAGAAGGTGCAGGCAATTGTGGCCCTCCCACCACCTACCAATGTAAGGGAGGTAAGGAGGATTTTGGGTAAAATAAAGTATTACCAATGCTTTGTTGACATGTTCTCTGAAAAGATGTATCCTATAAATCTGTTAACAAAGAAGAATGTTTCTTTCCAATGGGGCCCCGATTAAATTCAATCTTTTTGTTTGCTCAAGGAATGCATGAGTCAAAGTCCAATTGTTCAGCCTCCTAGGTGGGGGGAGGACTTTTATGTGAACCCAAGTGTCTCATCACATTCAATGGGTGCTATTCTCTTGCAAAAGGGAGACATTATGCAAGCCGACAACTCACTGATGCCGAGGAGAGGTATGGTGAAATGGAGAAAGGTGGTTTGTCTCTTGTTTTTGCAGTAAAGAAGTTCAGGTCATACTTGTTACCTCGCCCTTTTTTCTTCCTCACATCTCAACCTTATTTACAATTCTTGGTCCGCAAGCCCAATCCTGCAGGAGGGAAGTTTGCAAAGTGGATTTGTGAGCTTCAAGAATTCTCTTTCACTTTTATTACAGAAAACACCACTAGGGCCTCTCTTGCAGATTTGCTTACCAGGAAGGAAGAGGAAGAAGGAACAGGAGCAAAGGAAGAAGTATATGAAGATTTGGAGACACCACCAACTGCTTTCACTATGCATTTCGATGGAGCCTTTAGCCCTTCTAGGCAATGTGGGGCTGGGGGGATAGTTTTATTTGATCCAGAAGGAAAAGAGGTATGGGCCAAGGGTAGGGAATTTCCAAAGGCTATATCAAATAATGTGGCTGAGTACAATGCATTAATTTGGGGATTAGAAGATTGCATAAAAGATGGAATTGAAGAGGTAGAGGTTATTTCTTCATGCTCTCTATAACAATCGTCCATTTAGGAGCTGTACGTTTGAAGGACCATTTAGGAGCTGTACGTTTTTGAGTTTATTGAACTATTTTTTTAGCTGTTTGTACTTGCTACTCTTAATAAAGTGTGCTTTAGTTGTCTCCTTGACTATCCCTAGACTTTTGGGAACATTTGGAAGGTTGTGTCTTTTGTCTGGCCTGTCTTGCTTCTAGAGGATGCAAGTGGCCAGGAGGTTCCCGGACGTGCCAATGAGTACCGGCTAAAGATATTTTACCCTCGAGCACCATGGCCAGCAGACCCCCCAGACAAGCATGGAGGATCTGCTGGGGGGGAAAGATGTGACGTGAAAAATTGATATCTTTCATTGTCAATTTTGTGCATATTTTGATGGTTTCTCAATGGTAATAAGGTGGAAGCTTGTCCAAGAAGATTGCGGCGCCCACAATGGAATAACGGCGTGGTGATGCGGCGGCTTGGCGGCTACCCCGATAACAGCATTCTATCTTCAAATATAATGGTTTTACTTGATTTAGGATGCACACATTGTAAATGCCACAAGTATGCTTGATAAATACTTTGGTATGGTAGATGGGCTAGTGATGTGGAAAATAAAAGTGGGCCTTCATGCTCACATGGATTTTTATTGTATTATTAATATGGTGTTCACCATAAGGCTACAAGTTGGGGAGTGTGGAAGGCATGTGGAGGAGTGTGTGTAGGTGCATAATTAGAAAAGATTCTTCTAGAATGCCTACATGGAAGAGGAGAATTCCGCCATATGTAAATGGGATCTCCACCTACATGCCACTTAGGCTTGGCTATTATCTTATCACACTCTCAAAGTCAAAAAGTCTTCAATTTAATAATCAATAGAAGACTTAGCCTAAGAGGACAATTGATGGTGACATCTACCCTTATGTCACTGAAGGGTTGAAGATTTTTATGTTGTAATTTGTAACAATGGAAGAGAGGGTGATTCTCCACCTATAAAAGGAGCCCTCCTCTCCCTTTCAAATTAAGGAATGAGCCTCCTCAATTGAGCATTTTGTGTCATTGTCATTCTCTTATCTTTCAAACCCCTATTCAAGCACTCTCTTTACATGTGAATGTCTCATTTAGCATTAGCTCCTCATGCTTAACCCAATTTTGGACCTCTTTGATGATTCATGATAAGTGGGATAAGGAGTTATTATCTTGGTGGGCCTGTGACTTCTCAAGGTAGCCCTTGCCTTATTGCCGCCCTCCTTTGGAGGTACCAATGGTTTTAGCGGTAATGAGCATGCGGAAAGACTTTGGGGACCATAGGTAAATCTTTACGATTGTCCGCTGAGCAATGTTAACCCTTACCCTCTAGCTTGAATCATGAAGGAGATGAAAGGCAAGAGGCTATGTGAAAATTGAGGTTTCATGCAAAGAGAGGGAAGTGCAGTTTTTGTGGTCCAATACCCAAATTTCAACCGGTAATTATTCATCACTCGGGTATTAATTTCTTAAATTGATCATATGGCTAGGAAGCTCTTTCTATGCTCTTTCCACTCATGTAACTAATTTCTTAATCCCTTACTTCATTGATGATCAGAATTTCTCCCAAAGTTGCTAATTTTTAGGCGAATTTTGGCAGTTTTATAGTCTTGTAGTAAAATGCTCATAACTTTTCGCTTGGTTGTCCGTTTTTGAAAGTTTTTATATGGGCGCGAAGCTCTCTTCAAGCTCTACAGACTTATCTAATCATCTCTTGCACAGCCTATATGGATTTAAAACTGCAATTCTCTGTGTATCTCTGTTTTTATAGAATTTTGACAGTTTTATAGTCTTGCAGTAAAATGCTCATAACTTTTCGCTCGGTTGCCCGTTTTTGAAAGTTTTTATATAGACGCGAAGCTCTCTTCAAGATCTACGCATCTATATAATCCTCTCTTGCATAGCCTTTATGGATTTAAAACTGTAATTCTCTGTGTATCTCTGTTTTTATAACTTTTTGGCCATTCTTTCTTCTTAATCATGATTAATTCCTCCTAATCCCTTATCAAAAGGCAAACCCCATGTGTCTTATCCTCTTGTAAGTGATTGCTATATTCATTTTCTTTAATATGTTCCGTCCAAATCGCCCAATTCGAACGGATGAACCTTACCAATATTCCCCGTATGTTTTCATTCACATAATCCTGAGTCAGAAGATTTTCTTCCAACAAAGAATTGCCCTCTTGTTTGGAGCTGCAAGACTGGCAGAAATTCTTGCTTCTCCGGAGCCTTTCATTCTTCCATGAATTATGATCTCACCTTTGATGTGTATATCTTTAATCTAGGGAGAGAAAGGGAGGTGAGGAGCTTGTGAGGTTTCATACAAGTGTGTTTTGATTCTGAGAAGTGACCGAAGTCCAAACCCCAACTTCGTGTCACAGTAGCATACTCTCATCAAATACAACAAACATCCTTGCTTACCCTCAATTCACGTGTAGCAAGATTATAGCATCTATATCCCTTTTGCTCAAGGGAATACCCAATAAACACACATTTTTCTACCTTTGGATCCATCTTAGTACGCAACTCATCTGTGGCACATACACATATGCAATACATCCAAAAACTTTTAAGTGAGACAAATCAGGTTTCTTGCCAGTAAACTTCTCCTCTGGCGTTACATCATGTATGGCTGCAATAGGAGTCATGTTCATGATACAAACTATTGTAGACATAGCCTCAGCCCAATAGTTATGTCGCATATTCTTCTCTACCATCAATGCTCGTACTATCTCTGTAATGTGCTTATTTTGCTGCTCAGCAACTCCATTTTTCTACGGAGTGTATCTACATGTAAATTGTCTCTGAATGCCATTCTTTTGCAAGAATTTAGAGAACTCATTGGAGAAGTATTCTCCCCCTCCATCTGACCTTAGGCACTTCACATGCTTTCCTGTTTGTTTTTCCGCCCCCCCATCACTCTGAAATTTTGAAAATGAGTGAAAACTTCACTCTTCTTCTTCATGAAATATACCCACACTTTCCTCAATAAATGTTACGTAGTACTTGCAACCACCCATAAACATAGTCTTTGCAGGCCCCATACATATGAATGCACAACATCTAGTACATTCCTGCTCAAATTTCTGTCATGTGAAAATACATGCTTTGTTTTCTTTCCAAATTGACATGCTTCACATACTTTTTGCATACCTTCAACCTTAAACTTAGGCAACCCTGTCACAATTTCTTTAGTATGCATAGACTTCATTCTTTGCACATTTACATGCCCAATTCTCTTATGCCAAATGTATGTATCTGCAATAACTCCTAAGCCATTTGCAAACATTGCAGCACTCACTTTAGGCATATTTACATTCAATGTAAACATTATGCCCACTATGTTGTCTTATGCAACTAACCTGTACTTATCTTTAAAATCTTCTACATAACAGCCACATCAGGGTTTAACCGGACTTGCAAACCCTGCTCAATCATCTAGCCAACTGAAACCAGATTCTTTGTAATGTTTGGAACATGAAGTACATCTACAAGGTACTTCACCTTACCATCTTGCATAGACAATGGCACATCTCCAACATGGGCAATCGCATGAGCAATATCATTCCCTGTTTTCAACAAAACCTAGTCTTTCAAGACTCTTCATTTCCTTGAACCACTCACCTTGACTTGTCATGTGGTTCGAAGCACCTGAATCAACATACCATACATCATCCTTACATGTTGCTACACCATTTCCAGCCACAGCAGTAACTACATGTTGCATAACAAACAACCTCTCATTATCCTCATTATTTCTACTAGAGAGTGCATAGTTGTTTTGCTGCACTTTTCCATTTCGCATGTCACTTTACTTCTTATAGCAATCTACCTGCATTTCCAGGCTTACCACATATTTAAAAAATCCTTGTGTATCATTATGCTGCCTTTGCTAATTACCACGACCTCGTTGACTCCCCCTGCCTCTAAACTGGCCTCTTCCACTTGTGTGTTGTTGTTGCGAATCCTAGGACTGTTGCTCTGCTGGCTGACCATAATTCTGATTATCTATTCGGCCACCACCTTAACCATGTCCATGACCTCTACCTCGTCCTCTACCTGCACTTGTGTGTAGAAGGTCTGCTGCTTTGAACTATTTTTGTTTTGTGAAGACTGTTGATCTTTACCCAAATTCTTCTCTTTAATAATCAACATTGATACCAAATCTGTGAAGTTGGGAATGTTCTCCCGAGTCTAAATAGATGTCTTGAACACCTTGTATTATGTCCCGAGACCACATAGACACACTTCCACCTTATCATCATCAAAAACAACAAAAACACCAATTGTTGTAAGGGAATACACAATGCCCTTAATCTTCAAGGCATAATCATTCATAGACATATTTTTCTACTCCACAATATGAAGCTCATTCTTCAACGGAATCTTTCATGCCTTAGTATTAGTTTCATATAGCTTCACCAAGGTGTCCCATGACTCCTCACGTGACTTGGCATCCTGTATATGCCTAATCATAGTGTCATGTATGCTGATAGAAAGCCAATACATGACTTTCCTAGCTCCTTGATTCCAATCCTTGAATTCTTTTACATCTGCAGAGTAGTTGAATTAATCTCCGGTATCTCTGGTGCCTCCTCATGTTCACGTTCAATGTAGTTCTAGTAACCTTTCCCATCAGGAAATTTCTCAATCTAAACCTCCAAGCATGGAAGTTTTTCTTGTCAAGCTTCTCTGCAACAATCTGGTTTATTCCATCATTTGACATCTTTTCTACAACATAAATTTACCAAAAATAGCACTCTTGTTTGATCTGCACAAACTGTTGTATTCTCTACAACGGTACTATACTACACCCAAACTGTCACAACCAGTGACCTCAATTTGCATACATACACCCAATTTAAGACCTCTTTGCAGTACACACACTATCTACACAACCAATCGCCCTTCCTGCAGTTCTAAAAACAGAGTTCTGCAGAGAATCAAAACTTACCTGCAGTGCCCGTGAACGCCAGCGAACTGAAAAATAGAGGTCCAGACGTGCCTGAAATGCATTTTTGGCCCGAAAAATATTGTCCAGCTCTTCTCCCACCAAGAAAGCTCCTCAATATCGGAGTTTGTTTGCCAGTGCCTCCCAAAAAGCTCTCGACAAAGGTGTAGTAGCCAACACAAAGGGGGAAGAGTAGATGAAGCTCTTACCCTCATATCGCTTCCTGTGCTTCTCTTGGTTGCCACTCAGCCCTTAGCATGAACCAGGACCTGATACCATGAAAAGATGAAGGGGGAAGAGAGCTTGAGCTCTTGCAAGCACACACACACTCACATAAACCCTAGAAGAGAACACACAAGGTGAGAGGCTGAAAATTTTTCTTCTTTACACAACAAAAGAGGTCTAAAAAGGAGATCATCACCCCCAAGAGCTCTTTGTCATACACCGAATAATTCTTCTCGGCGTTATTCAACTTGTGGCTATAATAACCCACTGGTCTACCATCTTGCTGTAACACAGTTCTAATGGCAAGATTACTAGCATCGGTAATCACCTCGAAAGGATCATCCCATGATGCCAACTTCAAAACTAGAGGCTCAAAGGCAACTTTCTTCATTGCCTAGAATGCCTCTAGAGCCTTACTTATGAGACGGACACTTTCTGAGATGAGTCTTCACACGCCCTTGAGCAAGTCAATAAGAGGTGCTGCAAGGTCAGAAAAATTATCCATATGTGTTTTGTAAGCCTGACAAAGACCCACAAATGATCGGATTTCTTGGGTTGTAGTGGGAACATCCCAACTGAGAATGGCCTGTACCTTTTCAGGGTCGAGGCTAATACTAGAAAAATTGATGATCTATACCAGGTAATGGATTTCTTGTACTCCAAACTCACTCTTCTTGGCATTGATAAAAACAACTCACTATCCTCCTGCAAGAGTTGCCAAATCTAGCTCATGTTGCTCTGGAGTCCTTGAGAAGATAAGAATGTCATCTAAGAAGAAGACTCATTTGCCAATGAGATCTTGAAAAACCCGAGACATCATTTTGTTGAACATTGCTGGTGCATTGGTGAGACCAAAGGGCATCACCACAAATTCGTAGTGGCCACACTTGGTCCTAAAGGCCGTTTTTGGAATGTCAGCCCCTCGAAGATCCGAACCTGATGGAAGCCACTCTCTTAGAAAAAATCTTTGCACCATTGAGTCGTTCTAGGATGTACTCTATTATGGGCATGGGGAACCTATACTTCACTATTAGCTTGTTGAGCACCCTGTATCTTTCTTTTCTAGATAGCAGAATGGGAGCAGCAAATGGTGAGGAGAATGGTCGGATAAAACCAGACCGGAGTAGCTGAGCTAACTACTGTTCCAACTCGCTCTCCAATGCCTTAGAAAGGTGGTAGGGAAACTTGTTGGGAGGCTCTAAACCAGGAACCACCAACTCTATGCGATGGTCCTCGGGTCTACTGGGTGGGAGAGTGAGCGGGAGGTTGTCTCGTAGCATGATGTTGTTGTATTGAGACAAAAGACCAGCCATCTACTGCTCCCCTGGTAGCTACTTAAACTGCATGAGACTGAGAGCAGACGTATAGTAATCCTTTTCTGATGGCTCTTTGGGCCTGGATGTGGGAAATGAGTGGAATGCCAAGAATGCTCTAATCCCCCCGCGAATCATGAGAGGCTCAGGAAAGCCTTCAACAATGGTGAAAGTGTCCTGCCTCCAATCAGGAATGGGTGCATACTATCTAAACCACTGGATCCTTGGGATCATGTCACACCCTAAGAGAGGGGAGACAATGAAATCCTGCTGGAATGTGGCCTGCTGAACCTGAAACTCAAATTGTAGAGCTTTATGAGTAATGTGTGTACGTAGACCAGGGGTAAACCCGTCCACATCCAAATGATAAGGAACCAAGATACAGCTCATCTTGGTAGCCAACTGCGGAGAGATGGCATCCTCAAAACTGCCCATGTCGAAGAGGACAATGAACTGCTATCCCTTTGAAGTGCCATAGGCATGGATGAGAGCCTTTGCTTGCCCTCAACCTCATCCTCATGCTCATCAAATACCACTCGTGGCACTGAATTCAAAGAGGGTAAAAGCTGACAACATTTGCTACTGTGGAAGTGGATGCGTTAGCAGACTTTTGTCTTGCCCTCAACCTCACCCTCATGCTCATCAAATACCACTCGTGGCACTGAATTCAAAGAGGGTAAAAGCTGACGGCATTCAAGGCTAACGGGCGGAGGTGTGGATGATGCTATGGTTGCTACTGTGGAAGTGGATGCGTTAGCAGACTTTTTAGCCTGGAATTATGCACTGAGGTTGATTATGATAACGCACAACAGGGCCTTCTTTATACCTTTATATGGTGAGAATCTATAACATCAACTTTAGAGAGTATGGATGAGAGCCTTTGTCTTGCCCTCAACCTCACCCTCATGCTCATCAAATACCACTCGTGGCACTGAATTCAAAGAGGGTAAAAGCTAATGGCATTTGAGGCTAACGAGCGGAGGTGTGGATGATGCTATGGTTGCTACTATGGAAGTGGATGTGTTAGTGGACTTTTTAGCCTGAGTTATGCACTGAGGTTGATCGTGAGATAACGCACAACAGGGCCTTCTTTATACCTGTATATGGTGAGAATCTATAACATCAACTTTAGAGAGTAGGGAGAGAGAAGAGAATGTAGAATGTAGAAGACGACACTGTATTGGGTACCTAATGGTAGTGTCTAGAACTCGAATAAACTACTTGAGCTTATCTTCTTCCAATATGCCCAACTGCTGGGCCAGTGTAATGACCTTGTTTGAATAGGTCAAAACAGGGGAACCACCCTAAGTGAGTTTGTAAAACTCGTCCTCAAGATTGGTCATGTACTATGGTGGAAGAAAACGAGCTTTGAGATCAGCCACGAAGGTGTTCCAATGAAAACGGACTTGGCTTGTGATGTGAAGTTGTGACCAATGCTGCCACCAAGTAACAACTTCCCCATTGAGTTAGGGTGCAACCACATGGACTTTGTCTTGTGGATCTGTGGTTTTAGCTAAAGAAAAATGTGCTCCAAATTGATGAATAAATTGAGTAACTGCTGCAACATGATCACACTTACCATCATACTTACTAAAATTTGGAGAGGTTCATATGATGGTGATGGTAAGGGTGGTGGAGGACGAAGAATGTGACGCTTGCTGAGGGAGAGTCGCCAGAATTTGTGCCATTGTTTTTTTATTCTGGATTTTCACATCCTCCCAATCGTCAAGTCTTTGCTGGAACGCTCGGTCGGCCTTCTCTCAGCGTTGGTCTTCCTCAAATTTTCATGTGGCTTACCTATCCCTTTGTTTCTCTACACGTCTCAATTCTTTTTCTTCATCTACTTTTCTTTTTACTTCGTCATCTTTTCTTAGTTGTTCTTCAATATGTAGCAGGACTTGTGCCAAATCTGAGATGCCTTCTTTAGGCTTCTCCTTTTCGGCGGCAAGATGCATCTTCAGGGAATTTACTTGCTCCATCATCATTTTCAAGAGCTCTTCTGTGCTTGGCAGAAGTACTTTTTCTGTTTGGAAGCTTTGGGCCTCCATTCCCTCCTGCTAGCTTTCTTCGTGATGTGATGTTTCTCCCGACATGGTGGAGGCTTGGGTTTCTTTTCTCGACCAAAGTATAACCATCCACAAGATGCTCTCACTTCTTTAGTTAGGTAGCCGAGTTGGGTTACCAACCTGATGCTCTGATACCAATGTTACATGCACTGAGGTTGATCGTGATAACACACAATAGGGCCTTCTTTATACCTTTATGTGGTGAGAATGTGTAGCATCAACTTTAGAGAGTAGGGAGAGAGAGAAGAGAATGTAGAATGTAGAAGACGACATTGTATTGGGTCCCAATACGGTGTCATCTTGGGTCCCAATAGGGAGAGAGAAGAGAATGTAGAATGTAGAAGACGACACTGTATTGGGTCCCAATACCCACTAAAGGGCCCCCCTACAAGCAGGAGTATTTACTTATATTATTCTTTGGAGAAATGATGTACAATGCTGAGTACAAATGATATGAATGCCCAACGCCAGGACGAGAAGGCCCAAATGTCGACAGAGTATCCAGCTATCCCAAGGCTCTGCTGAAGACTCTCCTTGGCCAGTGATGCAAGTCCAGATGACTGAAGGACTACAGATGTAAGGGAATCTTCCTTGTTCCCTGGAGATGAGTAGGACTCACTGAATACCAGAGTGTTCTTTGCTAAATAATTGATTGAGTTTACATGGGCTAAGGGGAGGCTTTTATACCTCATTAGATCAGCAATTGACTGCCTCAAGGAGCTGTCGGCGGCTGATGCATGAAGCTCCACGACTGGGAAAAACCTAGTCGGCTACTAAAAGTACCCTCACGACTGCTAACTACCAGTCGACCAACATTAAATGTTGGTTGGGTATTGCACAACTAGTCGGCTAGCCCACAGATGCTGGTCAAATGTTGTATTCCATGTCGACTGGTCCACAAATGCTGGTCAGGTGCTATAGCAATGCCTATCAGCTGATGCTCGACTGTGAGGCAAAGGTCTTGGTTGCCTTTGCAAGGCTAGCCAAGCTGAGGCTACCTTGGGGCTGGCCCCCTTCTATGTGAATGCACCTACAATGCTTTACATGCAACTAATGCTAAGGTTGAATCATACATGCTCTTGAATGATGCTTTCTCTAAGTGGGTTAAAAGGACTGACCTCTAAAGCTCAGAGATTGACCTACGTAGCTCGTGCGCCTAATTGTCCTTGGACCGAGGGCTCACAATGGGGTCGCGGCATACGACAAATAATCCTAGAAAAGGTTCTACTTCTATACAAATGCTACATTGAAGATCATGCTAGTGTGTCACTGTGTACCCGAGTGCAGGGTGCATGTGACATAAAGAAACGCATCATTCATTCTAATCATCTCCTTCTTCTCAACATTTCTAGCCTAAGGAGCAAGGGAATCGTTCATAGTCATCATTCTCTCTTTCTCTTCAATATCCAGCCATAGAGGACACTAAGAGAAGCGAAAAAGCAGTCATAACATTCAGTTCTTCATTCACATCATTCATCATTAAAGTCATAACCATTAGAATTTGTGCATCTTAATGTATTTGGACAAAGCCTATTTTATGAGCATTTATCTATTTTCTCTTGTGTGTAGTGAGTCGTGAGCAGGTCGGGCCTGTTTCCATAGGCAGTCAGCCAGGTCATATCTTCACTATATAAGGCTGGTCCTCATATTCACTTGTAACCATCCAATCCTTGCACATTGTTCAACTCTCTTGCTGGCTATTGTCATTGTAAAGTTGTTTGCTATTATAAAAGGTGATCTTGTCCCAAAGCTCTCTCTACTCTCTCTCTTGTTCAGTTTATGCTTCCGCTTGTGCATTCTCCAACATGGTATCATTCGCTTAGGTTCAAGCTGCTCCACATTTCTACAATCTGCTCGCCGTTTGTGCCTTGCCTGTGCATCCATCGCTCCTTCTAGCTATAGATCAACATCCATAGTTGGTGCATTTTCTGTGTACCTTGCTGCGTTTTCTGGTCCAGCCATGTTCTTGCTGTCGACCAGCCCCCCTCAAGGCTACGTTTTGTTCTACAAAAGCAAGTTGTGGAGTTGTGGCTGCAAATTTTTATCCGGCATCAGTTGGTGGTGAGTTTCTTGCATGTGGTGTTGCCAAACAAGTGGCACTACATCATCTTCTTCTTCCTCCACAAGTCCCTACCTTTGAGATAGGAGGTTCCCGGTGGTTCTAGGACTGTTTTGCTATTGTTCAGCCTCTTTCTCTCTCAAATTTAAGAGGGGGCTGATTGGTCCTAGTGCCTTGCCTCCTTGGAAAGCACTCAAGAGGAGTTTTTTGGAGTGTTGAGATTTTGTGTTCTTTGTTGTTGTGGATATGGCTTCGCCTTGTACGAACAAGGATGACAAGTTGAACGGACCCAACTATGCCCATTGGAAGCTGCAATTGCGGATCTGGTTCATCCACAATGGTTTGCGAGAGCTTGTTCAGGGCAATGAGAAGATGCTCGAGCGTCCTTAGAACTCTAGGCAGTGGACTCAGGATCAAGAGGATGAATTCCCTCTCGGGGGGTCCACTATATGGAAGCCCCTCCTACGACGTGCGTTCAAGCGGTATTTAAAAATCCCCTTATCTGTGAATTTTGAGCTAATAAAACTACCCCTTTTTCTTTATAAACTTACGGTTTTTTTTCCAAAGTACAATTAAAATACCCCACTTGTAATTGTATTTCTGTAAATTCACCCAATATTTTGGATTAAAAAAACCCCACCTAATGATCGCACGTGGTAGACTTACATATTTTGAGGTGCACCCCCCGAGAATTCCCTGCGGAATTACAAAACTGGGAGAATCGTGATTTGAAGGCGCATTCAGTGCTTGTGCGGACCATCACACAAGAGGTCTCACCAGCCGTGCAAACTCTCACTCTAGTACTCTCATCAGGTATGGTCCAAATTGGAGGATCTCTTTGCTTGAGATTCGTTGATGAGGGCAGTTACTTTGCAAGGGCAACTCTTCGGTTTGTTATTTCCTACAGGCAATTCTATGGAGTCATTCCTCATGAAGGCCAAGGTTATCCATGACCAGTTTTACTGGGGCAATGGGTGTTCTTTGTCCTCTGCTCAGCTGGCTGCACTTATCCCCACCAAGCTTCCCCTAGAGTATGATGTGATTTCTCGATCTTTAAAATGCCAGGTCACAACCACTCAATTGGATTTTGATGATCTTAGCTCCCTACTCTTGGAGGAAGAGTCTGTCATAATCTCACAGGGTAAGATGTGTTACAATTTATGCGTCTCGGTGTTTTGGGGTTGTACCTATTATTGGGTATTTTATATATTTTTCCTTGATTTATGTGGTTGTGGAGCAGTCGGCCAGTTCCCCAAGTCACTGTATAAGGAGTTCCCCCATTATTCACTTTCTCGTCCATTCCCTTGCACAAGTTCAACATTTCCTTACTGGCCAATTGCCATTGTAAAGCTTCAAGCTAATATAAAAGGTGATCTTGTCAAGCTCTCTCTACTCTCTCTCTCTTGTCTTGTTTATGCTTTCGCCTGTGCATTCTCCAACATTGTATCACTCACTTAGGTTGAAGTTGCTCCATCTACTCCAAATCTACCCACCTTCTCATCTGTGCCTTGCGTTTTTTGCCCACGCTCCTCTTGGCTGCAAATTAGTCCCGAACAGTGGTTGTGTTTTTTGGTCCAGCCAGCCCTTCTCTTGCTGCAGTCAGTTTGGTGGCTGTGTTTTCTCCTACAGAGGCAAGCCGGCCAGATACTTGGCTGCGTTTTCTTCTACAGAGGCAAGTGTTAGAGTTTTGACTGCAAATTCTGCTCCGGCATCAATTGTTGGTGAGTTCTCTTGCATGTGGAGTTGCCATACAAGTGGTTGTACTTTTCCTTCTTCCTCCACGAGTCCCTACCCTTCTGGTAGGAGGTTCCCGGTGGTTTCTTGGACTCTTTTGTTGCTTTCCACCTCCTCCTTTCTCAGGTTTGAGAGGGGGTTGATTGGTTCTGGAGCCTCGCTTCGTTGGAAAGCACTTAAGAGAAGTCTTTGAGAGCTGAGATCTGTGTTTCTTGTTGTTGTGGATATGGCTCCCCCCTGTACGAACAAGGATGATAAGTTGAAAGGACCCAACTATGCCCATTGAAAGGTTCAAATGCGGATCTGGTTCTTCCACCAGGGTTTGTGGGCTATTGTTTAGGGCATAGCGTCCTCAGAACTCTGGACTCAAGATCAAGAGGATGAATTTGTTGCGGAATTACAAGACTGGGAGAATTGGGACTCGAAGTCGCATTCTGTGCTTGTGTAGACCATCAAAGAGGAGGCCTCACCGGTAGTGCAAACTCTCACCAGTGCTTATCAGGTATGGTCTAAATTGGAGGATCTCTTTGCTCTAGATTCGTCGATGAGGATAGTTACCTTGCAAGGGCAGCTCTACGGTTTGTTATTCCCTAAAGGCAGTTCCATGCAGTCGTTTCTCATGAAGGCCAAGGTTATCCATGACCAATTATACTGGCTACGGGTGTTGTTTTGTCCTCTGCTCAGCTGGCTGCACTTTTCCTCACCAAGATTCCCCCGGACTATGATGTGATTTCTCGATCTTTGCGGTGCCAAGTCACATTAGGGAAAAAGAGAGCTCATTTTGGGGCCTTGTAAGAAATTCACTATTTTTTGATTTATTTCTCTCCTAAAAGACCTCAAAAATAATAAAATATGGAAACGTGGCTTAGAACTGTCAGTAAGGACTACCGAACTGTCAGTTCAGAAAAGAATAAGATAATCTTTTGTCTAAATAACACGATTTTGCATTAAATATCTCCTTAGTTTTTTTTTGTTTCCCGAAGATTCCGCATCTCTTTTGACGACGTGTGCAAGCCTCTCATAAAGAATCCATCATCACTGAACTTAATGATTGTATGGATACCGCCACACTTCCACGATTCATGTTACAAAAAGACTATGAGATTGACAAGCAAACTTTGCAACCTCAGAAGCACAAAAAATGGCCGATACTAGTGAGTCACAATCTCAGAAGAAGCGATTACACCATCTTCACATCGACTTAGAAGAACAATATGCTCCAGCACAAAAAAGACGAAAGGATACAGTGCTGAATGCTCAACAACGGGAAAATATAAGAAGAGAAGGGCTCCAACATATTGACTTATGGTGCGATGGAAGCATATATCCAAAATGTCTAGTAAAAAACTCTACACCTCCATTTGTCAATCCAACCACACTACTGAGGTTTGCGGGCGATGGACAAAATGGACTTCTTGGTTATATTTTAGCACAGTTTGCATTTGCAGAAACATATAAAACGATGTACCTACAAGAAAAGGGGGCAAGGATTCAAGAGATAGCCATTCGTGCAAAATTGGAGCAGCAGTTGTTGCAGAATGAAATTGAGGAGCATTCAAATAGTAAAAAAGAGTTGACAAGATCAAGAAGGAAGAGAACCGTGCTTGGAGACAGACAACGAAGCAGGAAGATTAAAAACATTACAAATTTGAAGGCTGGGACTGGTGGATGCAAGTGAAGAATTCAGGAAGCAAGGCTAGTTTGTAATTTTTCATTTTTTATACTCAAAAATGCTCTCAAATGACTATATCTATTTTGTCCATTAACGCAAAACAAGATTGGAAGTGTTGAATAATATAGGCATATTGTGTTGTTACTATAGGAAACTATTGGATCCTGCAAAAGAAAATATGGATCCCAACCTTCTTCCAGTTAAACAAATGAAAGGATTGCTTTCTTGTGGTGTAGCAAAAGGTTTGATTGAAGAAAAAAAATACAAAACAATCAAACGCAATGTTGTAGAGGACTTTATATCCAATAATCAAGTTGATGGTACTACAATCCAAGAGGCTCTGGATGTTAGTGGAGTTAGCAGGAAGGGATATAGTTTGATTTTCCATGCGATATCCTCAACTTTGAGAGATCAAAGGATTAAACGAGTTTTACTGCCAAATCCAGCAACCGTGTGGAAGATAAGAGGTCATTTGAATGAAAGTATAGATGAGTTTATTGGACAATATATCCATATTGAAGAAATATTTCATGGTGGTAAAGGAACCACTGTGTATGACCCTTGGAACAATATATTTGTAGATCTACAACAACTTCAAAGAAGAATGGTCGAGTTTTATGGAATAACATTTGAAGAGTGCAAAGGCATTTTGAAATTTGTTATCAAACTGGATGAGTGTGAGGTTGTAAAGGAAAAGAAAATGGAAAGGATTACTATTACATTGATGAATGGAGCACTTGATACATCATTGACTGAAGCGAGTTCGAAGTATTTTAGTGTGCAGTCGGAGAAACACATATGGTGGTTAGGCTCGTTCCAGGTATGATCATTTTTTGTTTCGTACTTGATTTTAGTCAATGTTTTTAAATCTTTTATAGTAATACTTTTGTTTTCTATAATCACAGCAGGTGAAGACAGAAGACCATGAAACACTAGATTGGGTGTTTCACCACAAGGAAATACCAAGAATAATTAAAAGACAAGTGCAAGGAGAGAATCTCCATGTTGCAGGAAAATGTGATTTTCAAGTAGAGTGGCACATGGCGGGGGATCTTAAAACACTTAAGTGCATATATAATGTTAGTAAAGGAGGTAACTCAAAGTCTCCTTGTCTTTACTACAAAGAATCAGCTCAAGTAATGGATTCCAAATGGTGGAAGAGAGCACCTAATAGAGATAAAGTTGACCTTGACTTCAAGGCCATTCTTGACATTCCACTATGTAATGTTCACATATGCACATTGCATGCTCTATGTCGAATTATTGAGAAATTGGTATTTTTGTATATTGGATTTGCTTGGAAACTCCATCCCGAAAGAAATAGAAAGGATGCTCTTCATGCATTGGAAAAAGTGTTATCCGATATAGGTCTACTTAGAGGTGATGTTCATATCACAAAGGATTTTAAAAAGCCTACTAATGGCAAGGAGGTACCAATCAAGCCCTCTATTGGTGGTGTTAAGGCAAGAAGATTCTTGTCTCAACCCAAACACAGTAGTAAGCAAGTAAGGCAAGGTAGAACAGTTTCAAGGATTACTCTTGATCAACTGTTCATGTTCTGTGACAATGTAACATGGACAAAGAGTGATTACAAGAACTTTGAAGAGGCAATTAAACATTTTGGGAAGTCAATGAAAGACCCGTGGACAGCCTACAATATAACTCACTACATGGTAAAGTGATGTCTTCTTCTTTTACTTAAGTGTGATCCTCTTTTCTTTTATAACTTACTATGCATTCTTATGTCTCTGTGAAAATAGCATATCATCTACAACCACCTTTCCTATTTTGTCAAAAAGTATGGATGCCCAGCAATTTGGTCTACCCAAGGCATGGAGAAGTCTCACTACATGGCATGTAATGCATTTTTCAGACACACACAACACTATGGAGGGAGTCAAAAGGCAAATAGTCTGAAGGAAGTCTTCCAATGGTTTTGCCGAGGCATTCTACAGAGGCTACATGCTAAAAGAAAAGTTGCTAGTTCCAAAGTCCAGCTAGCTTTTATTCTAGCCCAAAAGCAAAGACGAAGACAAACTTTGGACAATTCAATGGCAGCAGAGAGACATAGACAATGGAGGGATTCGAAGATATTTAGAAACCATAAATGGACAAGTAAACATGAATAGCAGTTTGTAACTTATTGGTGTTATGTCCACATGTTTTCAAACTCAATCAATAGATTTTTATTATGTGGAACAAGTGACTCTTGGTGTTATGCCTATATGTTTTGAGACTCCATCAAAAGTATTTCTTTTGTGAAACATGTGATCTATATTAACAAGCATCAATACATCCATGAGCTACACACAAAAAATTCAATCAATACTACTTAATTATGCTAGACACACTATTGATCCTTACCAATAAGGTACTTAGTGTCAAACGCTTTTAGAAGCTACTGAGTGTGGGAAGAGTACTGAAGTGTCGTACGGTGATGGGACAAATGCAAAAGGGTACTAATCGTCCGTACGGACAAGGAACTGATGAGGATCAAAGACTTTGTACAAATCAGTTCAACTTCAACATAATGTTTGTGCTATATTTGATGACTAAATCCTATTACTCCCAGGGCCTGCCAGTCTCGAAACTCTCTTTTGGAACTTGATTAGACTCTTTTTCTTCCTTGTTGGCTTGATGTCGGCTGTCTGTTTATCAATGCTTGCCTCTGTTGCTTGTCTGAGAGGGGTATCCTTGTCTTCAGCTATCTCCACGTGTTCTTCTTCTTGGATTGTGTGGCCTGATGCAATCATGGGTGGCTCTCGAAACCTTATGAGCTTGTGTTTTCCATAGCACTCCAGACATTTGGGCTCCTTAACACCACATGCTAATGCATAAGAAGTGTAAGACAAAAAGTACGAGGCCCTAGAGGCCTACTTATTCACATAATCCCCAAATATATCTATGGGGGCGGACAACCTCTCTATTAAAATGATCTTTTTCTTTTGCCATGGAAGATCATGTCCACCTAAAACCCTAGACAAACATTTAAAGAAGTAAACAATGGCTTTTCCATTGTTGCTCAACTGCCTATGGTAAATCAAGATCTTAGCACTGCCTAGATCATGAATATAATGAGCTAGGCTTGACATTTTGCCAAACCCAGCTGGCCTGCTTCCACTTGTTCTCTGGAGGAATGTGTCATCCTCAATTTGTAGCTGCCACGTATCAAAAGATTGGAGTGAGACAATAATACACAACTACAAAACATTTAAACACAAGATAAAGTATTTGATTTGAAGTAATAAGATCATACCTTCTCATTTTCATCAGCAACAAGAAGTTCATCTTTCCAAAGATTTATTCCTCTCCCCTCCAGTCCAGCCTCTTCTTTAAGCTTTCCCTTGTGAAGTGCTGAGAGATTCATAGCTTCCTGGGTGAGCTGGAAGGCAGCTTCATCTGGCTCTTGGAAATTTTCAGCCTCTTTGAAACAAATAGTAAGGGCCTGTGCAGGATCAAAAGTTGTTTTCAAAGCCAATAGGGTCATCCTCTATGCCAACCTCCTTGTCAAGCCTTGAAGCCTGGGCAATAAGGGAAATGGCATAGTCCTCCCTCAAATTGAACATACACTCTGTATCATGGAGGAAAACATAATCTTTACCACCAATCAAGACACCTGGAAGCATGGGCACTGCATAGTTGCTGCTCTGAACATCAAAATCTTCAACTGGATGTGCTGCCCTAAGAGTTTCAGTCCTCAGTTGAACAAGGTCAAGAGCAGCCACTTGCAGCCCCTCATCCTCGAGGTTGATATCTTCTTCCTGCTCTGCCATATCTGTTGCCACAGGAATATCCTCTTTTTCCTCCGCTACAGATATATCTTCTTCTTCAGCCTCCTGCCCTTGCTCTTCTAGAGATTGCTGATGGAAGACAATGTACATAAGGAATGCCATGGTTTCCTCAAGCACTCTACACTTTCTAGTGTGCAAGTTACAGCTGAATTTATATTCCTCAGGCAGGCTGTCAAATCTTCTATTCACATGGTACCTCAGCCTGTCAATGGAGACAATATGATTTATATGCACAAAAACCTTTTCACCTTCCACAATTCTTCTTGCCTCTGTTAGTTGTTTGAAGGTATCCCAATGGTCTGAAAGAAAATCTCTGTGATGCTCCAATACAGAGCTCATAGTGAACTCCCTGTTGAAAATACTGTGGTATATGTGGAAGTTCCTCTGAGCCTTGCACTTGTGAAGAAAGTCAAATAGGAGCAAATCTGGAGATTTGTCCTCTTCTGGTTCCCTTTGTTTTGAAAGGGAAGACTCACCTTTCTGCTCCAGTCTTTTGCTTTTGCCTGAACAAAAATTTATATATCATGAATTCTATATGCTGACATATGCAATCAGGGAATGTATAGGATATCACCAAACAACTCTCTTCATGAGCACACATGAATCACCTGGTGATTGCTGTGGTCTGAGTATAGCAGCAGAAAAGTCCAGCTTCCTCTTGAAAGGAGGGGCCTGAGAATCAACTGTTCCAAAGCAAAAACTTTTCTCATCATCACAAGAAAGAAATCCCCAGGGACATAGAAAGCAAAACAATGAGGAAGAAGTGAAAACCAAAAGGGACACAAGAATTTGCAAGAAAACGCGATGCAAGGCCATTTGGAAAATGTCAAGTACTCTCCTCGCATTTTGTTGCAAATTCTCCATTTCTATTGACATCCATCTCCAATCAAATGCTAGGAACATCTTACAGTGTTCTGGACAGTAAATGATACTAGGAGGAATTCCCCAGGGCAAAAGAGAGCAAAACAAAGAGGAAGAAATGAAAACTAAAACTAATATAAGAATTTGTAGGAAAACGCGATTTAGGCCATTTGGAAAATGTAAAGCACTCTCCTCGCATTTTGTTGCAGACTTCTAAGTCCTATTCATATCCATCTCTAATCAAATCCTAGGGTGATGTACCAGATTCCTAAGCAGTAAGATTCAAGAATTCTATAGATGGAAGAAATATATATCAAAAAACATTGAAAAGAATATAGATCTCTGACCTTTCTTTTCCTCTTTCATACTGTTGGAGTTGCCCTGGTGATTCTCCTGCTCTCTTCCAAACTTGAGCTGCAGCCTAGGTAACCTGGAGATCTGGCAGTGGTAGTAGTCTTCAGGCAGGTTGCAGAGTGGATGGAGTGTGTTGGGTAGGAAGTGATCAGAGGGGGAAGGAAAAGGATGATGGGAGGGTGCTGGCAGGGATAGAAGACGGGGAGGGAAGAGTGTTAATGGATCTGATTATGAAATCATGATTGGCACAATTTCCAAGGAAAAAAGTGACTTTCACATGTGTCAAATTTCAAATTCCAAAAGATCTCGGTGGGACCCACACGTGTGAAAAAACGACTACATTGTATTTATTAGCTACTTTATTTGTATTTTGCAATAATCTATTCACTCCTGTTTAATCTCTCCTAACTCAGCTCTCTTGCCTCTCTACCTCCCTACTCTACACCATCAGCATCCTGACCAGTAGCACAGGTTCATCCCCAGCACAGGATACTCATCACCAGCACAGCACACCTACAGATAGCTTCCACGTCAGTAAGACACTCTATATCCTTTTCTTCTTGTTTAATAGTATATTAGGGTAAGGTACTGAGTGATGTGATGTACCTTAGATATTATGATAAATATTATATGCATTCCTTAGCTTTTTCCACTCCAAAGAGAAGCAGGAAGACTTTTGAATTGGGCTTGTTGAGTGAGAGCTTGATCACTTCTTGCCTTCTATAGACTCAATCCATCTTGCACCAAGTTGGAAACACACTGAAATGACTAAAGGCATGCTCCAGTATGCTGCCTCAAGAATTTGTAGCAAAACGCGAGGAGGGGGCTTTAGGAATCTCAAACAGCCCAAATCGCATTTTGTTGCAAATTTAAAACTGCTGCTTCATCCACCCCTATCATTTGATTTTGTGTCTTTCTAGGCTATTCAAGGCTGTATACTCCTTGCATAAACTCAATCCATATTGTTTGTAGTTGTAAAGACAGAGAATTCACTGTAGGAATGTAATAGCATGTTGTTTCAAGTATTTGCAGGAAAACGCGATGGTGAGCTGTTAGGAATTTCAAATTATCAAAATCACGTTTTGTTACAAATTTATAAATGTTGCTTTATCCACCTTGTCATTGCCTTCTTGTATCATTCCATGTTCTCCATGGCTGTAATCTTTTTCCATTGCTTTGTATGCAGCTTTTCAGAGTGATGGCAAGAACCAAGGCAATTGCAAGGAGGGCTGGCAAGGGGCCAGGGCTTGCAGACAGCAGCAGCAGCTGGGGCAGATATCAAGGAATCTAGTGTGCCTCCAAAGGGAAGAGTTGCACATGGCAGGAAGGGGAAGCCAATGAGCCTGCTCCAGCAAAAGTCCAAGAGATTGAAACATTCTGCAGGTGTGCTAAAGGAGATCAAGAAGCAACAAAAAGCTATAGGCTTTGCAATCCCCAAGGCACCTTTTCAGAGACTAGTGAGAGAAATATGTGATAGTTGGCACCTTGGTTTCAGGTGGAACAGGACTGCCATTCTTTCCTTACAGGAAATGGCAGAGGATTACTTGGAGAAATACTTTGAAGATGGAATGCTTGTAGTAGCCCATGCTCACAGGGTAACTTTGATGGCCAAAGACTTCAACACTTTGTCCAGAGTGAGATGGAGGTATGACAAGCTGGTCCATCCTGTGGAATGGCAGGACATAAAAATGAGAGACATATTATTAATTCCACCTACAAGAAAATTGAAGGTAGATAAGGTGAAGGTTGTTGAAGTAACCCACTCAAAGAGCACCAGAGGGAAAGCTGCTTATGAGGAGTCACTGAAGCAGCAAATAGAAGAATCCAAATCTGCTATAGATGTGGAGACTGTACAGATGGAGCTGCAGATACAGAGAAGGTTGCAGGAGCTGGGCCCTAACATAGTTGTCCATATTGAAGATGAAACTTCAGAGAATAATTTTGACTTGACAAAACCATGCTTGGCAGCATTGGCTCATAAGAATGAGTATTGCTCAGATACTATCATTCTTGCAATGCTCTAGTAAGTGTCTTTTATTTTACATTTGTTTGCAAAATAATCCTTATTGTACCTCCTCCTTTACACCCTACCCTAATTATTGTTTTGTCCAATGTAGCATGATCAGAAGCTGGCTGAACCATACTGTGCAACATACAGTTCATATTATTGATCCTGCCATTTCCTTCAAGTTAAGAGATCCAAAGGAAACTCCCATGGATATTTCCAATTGGTTCAGACACTGTGATTTTGATCATGTCGATATTTTGCTACTTCCATACCATAACAAGCATGTGGGTGACTGCTTCTTTTGGGATTTTTCTTCAAGATTGAGAACTCTTGTAGCCTTTGATTTCTTAATGCTTTTTTCCTTATGCAGTGACCACTGGAGCTTTGCTTCTATTGACATCCAGCAGAAGCAATGCTTTTTATTCAACTCTCTTAGAAACACACACAGAGAGGTGAAATTGTAAGTGGTTTGTGTGCTATTTTTAACTTTAAACTTCATTATTTTGATTTAATGCACACTAACTGAATTATATGTATTGCAGTTGTATTAGAAGGCTTCTAGATGCATTGGATCATTGTCCTCCTAATGTCAATCTTTTGGATTCAATAGAGCCAATAGATTTAGAGGTAGAAAGTCATTCCCTCTACTGATGTCTATTTCATGCTATGCCTTTGAACTTATTGAATAATTTTATTTTGTTCAGATATTAACAGTTTCTAACATATCTTTCCAACTATCCAGACACCACAACAAGATGATTCAAGTAGCTGCGTGCTGATTAGTGCCAAATATCAAGCTATTTTGAGATAGGACAGCCAGAGCTTGTAAGAAAAAATAATTTTCATTTAGCTTCAAAAAATTTGATATTGGTACAAAGTGTTCTAAATCATCATATCTCATTGCAGATGAGAGAAGATAGCTTCAGCTCGAACTATGTATATAGTTTCAGAGCTGATATAATTTGAAAGTTTTTGAAGTATGCCTCCCCCAAACCTATTGTACCAGCTCTACTGTCGAGTTGGGTGAGAGCTCTAAAGTCCGAGAAGGTGTCATACAAACCTAGTGCTGATGAGGAGAAGCCACAAGAACAAGGACCTGCTATACTGATGTTATTGAGGAGATGATGGGAGCAGCAGCAAACAGATGCTCCAGGGGCAGTAGAGGAGACAATGGAGCAGCACCAAGAGACTGTTCACGACAGGATGGAGCAGCAGAAAATAGATTCTCCAAATAAAGATGATACGGTGAGCTTGGACCATGTAGAGCAGCCTCTAGATCAGCCTGTAGATAAATAGAAAATTGTTGTCAAGAATATATTCTACATATATAATTAAACACTTCTGTACAGAATTTTACTTTATTGAATATAATACCTTTGTTTATGGAGTCTGTGTTATCTCAATTTTTAAATTTTCAATGTCTTTGCATTTTATTAAACTCTCTCTTCTTTTGAGCACCTGCAAAAAAGCAATATGAAACAATAGGGTAAAGTAAACTAATAGCAGTGCTTAATGAGACTAGGATAAGTCAGATGGTATACCTTCTTATTGTTGTAGATAAATAAAAAGTCCTTTGAAATAGAACCTTCTGTCTCAAATAGAATGTCATTGCGCAATTGAGCTAGGGAGCAACATTGTCTTAATGAGATATTGACTAGCACATCACCATTCTCAACAACATCAATATCAAGAAGTTTATTTTCTGCACCAAAAGAATCTTCATCTTGATCCATTGGGACTAGTTTTGTACCTAGCATTCGACTGCGCTTATAATAAAAAGAGAAAATAAAATTTTGTAATGCAACCATGTACTTCAGTTGCATAGAAGGTTGGACAACCTCACAAAACACTGAACTACATGTCTTCTTATCCCAACCTTTATCCAAAAATTGTGGCATGCATGCCAGACTTGTTGCTTTAACTGTGAACATTGTTTTTGAAACCTTCACTGGAAAGGTATTAAACAAGTCTACAAAAACTGTGAGAGGCATGCATAAAGAAATTTTTATTATCCTTGTGGCAATATTGGGCCTCAGAGCTTTCTGTACTTCTTTGAAAAGCTTGGCCCTATATGCCTCTGTAACACTAAAATATGGGAGAGGCCAATCCACTGAATTCCATGCCGGAAGGTCTTGTTTTCTTAACACACCATGTGTGTTTGCATTGTCCAGCAACAACTGAAAAAAATGATCAGTAAAAAATATACCGGATTGAGCTAGCTCTGTTGCACATCGACCTTGGTATTGTTGTTCTCCTATCGATCCATGCAAAACATCTATAAATCCCAGAATACAATCGATGTTTTGCCATGTCTCATACGATGAAGGGTATAAATCTGAAATAAAATAACACAAGAATGTCAATAAGCAAAAAGAAAGCTTTATCTTAAAAATCCATACACCTCATAAAGAACAAAACCACAATAGAAAAATATACAATTAGGCCTGTGTTGCGGAAGATCATTTGGATAGTCTCGCAAGACAAGTTCTTTATGCATGTACACATGCTGAATCAAAACTTCTTTCACCGATATCTTCCCTCTGGTGATTTTAAAATCTCGTACTCTTCCCTTCCATGATGCCAAGAAAATGTTTTTTGTCTGGGGTCTCTTTCTTTTGCTAGGTTGCATGAGCACCCATGCTCCTTTCGAAACACTAAACCTTTCCCAAGTTCCTTCCGTTTTGATTGCACTTGAATTCTCTACCGAAGAAATAGAAGAAGCAGGTCGACGGGGTAAAGATGTGTGGTATAATTCTACCTTCATAGCATTATCATCCACAGAGCGTCTTCCACAAGAACGGCCATAGTTTTTATTCACCATGGAGACCTTGTGAATCTGTAACCACAGCAAAGTAATGTAAACAAGATAACAAAGTGAAGTTTCAAGAAAGAGAAAGTGGGCAGACAGACAGTTGATAAGAAACATCTTACTCTAAGCCAAACAGGATCAAGGGAGCAGTTTTGGAAAAGAAGAGGCTGCTGCACAATGAGGCAGTGGTGTAGAATGGTAGACCTTTCGAAGGAAAGGCAGCACAACATTTCAAAGTTCAAAGGAAGGTGGAAGCGGGAAGGCCCTTGTCAGAGAAAATGTCAGACTAGATTCTATCTTCATGTCCAAAGATCTTGTGAGAATAAAAAACCAATCTCCACATTAATGTAGCACGCTTGTACCTACATAAAATATTGTTTCTTTTATCTATTTTCTCTTATTTTTGTGAATTTCCAACGTTACGTTGGCCCTCTGTTCATTGGTTGAGAGCTTATTTTTCCAAACCGTAAAAGGCCCCAAAATGAGCTCCCTTTTTTCCTAATGCATCTACTCAGTTGGATTTTAATGATCTTAGCTCCCTACTTTTGGAGGAGTCGTCCGTTCTCGTCTCACAGGGTAAGTTGAAGGGGTCAGTCTCAACAGTTCTGACTAGGAACTTTCCTCAGTTCAAAAGAAAGGTCGGAGTCGTTGCTTCTCTTGTGGAAAAAGAGGACATCTGTCCAAGAAAAAGGACAACACCAAGGGCAAGGCTTCATCTCAAAGAAAAGGCAAAGACAAGACACATGATAGTGATACAGATTCTAGTACCACTTCTAGGGCTCCTAGGGCGGCTCAGGAGAACCCAGATGGTGTACTTCACTAGTACACATGCAGTTTTTGCCCATGTGCTTCCAGCTAGAGGAGGCTTGTGGGCGGGAGAGGGGGCTGATTACAGCTCCACTTACTAGTGCATGGGGGCCGTGCTTTTCGGAGTTCCAAGCATTAGACATCTGGCAGGACATGGTTATCTTTTGTATAGCAAAGATTATGAACTGGATCTGTTCTGAGTTCATTGTTCAAGGCTTTTGGGACGTGATGTGTTCCATCCACTATTGGGGATTATGGGTGCGATTTGTCCAGCAACTCATTACCTATTCTTGGAGTTCACTGCACACTTGTGTGGAAATTCGTGGCCAAGCAAAGTTCCTTGATGTTCATGGTGGCATTCTGTTTCGAGGAAGCTTATTGGTGGGTACTCTCTCCGAGGTGATTCCAGTATTCGCGACGCTGGAGGGTCCATGGTTGCATCTTCATTGGCTTATCTTCTTCCGACTCTTGCACACTATGAACTGCAAAGGTGGTGTTAGAATTTATGTATCTCAGTGTTTTGGGGTTGTCCCTATTATTGGGTAGTTTATATATTTTTCCTTGATTTATGTGGTTGTGGAGGAGTCGGCCAGATATAAGGAGTTCCCTCATTATTCACTTTCTCGTCCATTCCCTTGCACAAGTTCAACATTTCCTTGCTGGCCAATTGCCATTGTAAAGCTTCAAGCTAATATAAAAGGTGATCTTGTCCACAAGCTCTCTCTACTCTCTCTCTTGTCTTCTTTATGCTTCCGCCTATGCATTCTCCAACAAGATGAAGGTGTCTCTCAACAGTTCTGACCATGCACTTTCCACAGTTCAAAAGAAAGGTCAAAGTCATTGCTTCTTTTGTGGGAAGATAGGACATCTGTCCAAGGATTGTTTGTCCAAGAAGGAGGACAAGACCAAGGGCAAGTCTTTATCTCAGAAAAAGGGCAAAGACACGACAATCTAGGACTCCTAGAGCGCTTCCGGCTTAAGAGGACCAAGATGGTGTACTTCTCTAGTATACATGCAGTTGTGCTTCCAGCCAAAGGAGGCTTGTGGGCGGGAGAGGGGGTTGATTGCATTATCTATCACTCATTAAAGTCACCAACTCTTACATGAGTGAATCCATCATGCTCCAAGAAATTCCTTCCGCATGGCACATATCTTTGGAGGATTGTGACACTTTTACCATGCTTCCCTTGTATCCCTGAAAAATGTGTCCACATCCATACTTTGGGAAAGACTGTTCCCATTGCTACTTTCCTCAAGGAGCTATTATATCATTGATAGCTCAACACTAGTATCATTCTTTCAACTACTTTTGAATAGACATGTACTCATAAGGCATATTCAGCCTCAGATTTGATGGCACAATCCAGTAGTTTTCTGTCAACTCTTGGTATAAACATGCACTTGTACTCATAAGGCATGTTTGGCCTTATAATTGATAGTACACTGTATCCATCTATCTCATATGGTGTTGGAAACAAAAAAGCAATTGCCACCATTCACTCTTCATTGGATGAGTCATGGGAAAACAGATACGTAGTTCTACTCTGTGTGTGGGATAATGAGATACCAAGGACATGATTGCAGCAAGACCAACAACAGAAGATGCTCATCTTGAATGTTGGCTTGAATAGTGTGGCATTGTTGTCGTCACGTGCACACCTTAAGGGTGCACAATGACAAGCTGGCATGACATAACTAGGCATTTAGCAATCATTTACAACATCAGAGGATCACAAGGACTGAGTGAAAGCAAAGTACCTGGACCTTGGTCATCACAGTCTTGGGATCATCTAAGCAGTGGCATGCACACGCATCATGTTAGCACCATCTAGAGATCTTCTGGAACCTTCTGGAGTACTTGGAGGTGTGCTAGCATCATTATAAGTCATCTATAGGCTAGTATGGGCAAGTGTGCAGTCTCATGGGCCCTCAAACCTCTGTCAGCAACCTATGGGAGTTTACCATAGGGTACTATGGCAAAACTCCCGTAGGGTACTACAGCAGCATAAGGAGCATCTCCAGCATGTACCACAGCCTAACCAAGCATTTACAACAGTTAAATCATGTGCCCAAGCATAGATCACGGTATTTACAACATGTGCAATAGTGTATGGGACTTTTACAACACCTACAATAGTACATAAGTCATTAAAAGCATTTAGGGCATGCATCACAGTAGGTCCGGGCCTGTAGAACCATCCGACGGCATAGAAAGAGGCTTTTGTGCATTTATGAGGTCGTGGAGGACCAAGACAAACAGGCCAACAGCCTTATCCTGGCCGACCAACACCATAAATCCATATATAAAGAAACACATCAGCCACGTGCACACCCCTTGAGGGTGCACAATGACAAGTCGGCATGACATAACTAGGCATTTAGCAATCATTTAGAGCATCATAGGATAACAGGGACAGAGTGAAAGCAAAGTACCCGGACCTTGGTCATCACAGCCTTGGGATCATCTGAGACCGTGGTATGCACACGCATCATGTTAGCACCATCTAAAGATCTTCTGGAACCTTCTAGAGTACCTGGAGGTGTGCTAGCATCATTATAGGTCATCCATAGGCTAGTATGGGCAAGTGTGCTGTCTCATGGGCCCTCAGACCTCTGTCAACAGCTTGTGGAAGTTTACCATAGGGTACTACATCAGCATAAGGAGCATCGCCAACATGTACCACAACCTAACCAAGCATTTACAACAGTTAAATATAAGGCATTAAAAGCATTTAGGGCATGCATCACAACAAATCAGGGCCTGTGGAACCATCCGACAGTATAGAAAGAGGCTTTTGGGCACTTATGAAGTCGTGGAAGACCCAGACAAACAGGCCGACAGCATTATCCTAGCCGACCAGCATTCATATAAAAAGAAACGCATCATTCATTCTAATCATCTCCTTCTCAGCGTTTCCAGCCTAAGGAGCAGGGAATCATTCATAGTCATCATTCTCTCTTTCTCTTCAGTATCCAGCCATAGAGCACACTAAGAGAAGGGGAAAAGCAGTCAGTCATAACATTCAGTTCTTCATTCAGCATTCATCATTAAAGTCATAACAGTCAGCATACAATCATCTCCTGCCTGCTACATAGAGGAAAGCTAGCATCCCAAAGGTGGGCCTCAGCATTGGAGAAAGGAACATTCAGTGACCAGTCGTCATCATTATTCAGCACCTCTCTCTTCCCGAGGGGGTTACTCATGTATGGCAGACGTAGATCTATTTATGATCTCATTGTAAATGCATGCATATAATATAGTTTGCATCTGCATTGCATTGAATATCTGGCTTATATCTCTTAAGTCTCTCTCAGTGCAATATCAATTTAAGCTAGGTTGTTTACACGGTCACCCAACCCCTGCATGTTACAGTTGTGACCATAAACAAGACCGAGGTAGTCAAGATCCAGACTAACAAAGAGCCCATGTTTTGCTTCATGGGTAGAAGCTGGAATTAAGGAGCGAAGGCAATGATACCCATATGAAAAACAGATACTTAAAAGTGCCAGTTATAGTCATGGGTTTCACATAGACTTCTCTATGATTCAGTCACTCTTGTTTAAAAAGCTTTCTTACAAGGCTCTTACAGACCTAGAGCCATTCATGGTATCAAGTTCCACTACTACCCAACGTTACCAGGGCTTGATACTGTTCAAACTTCATGTCAGATGGAGACAGCAGCTCCTAGAACAGTGAGCTCTCAAACAGTGACGTTCCTCTTAAGGCACCTTAGAGTCAAAGAGCACACCCATTGTCAAACTGCCAATTGTATTGGGCCCGCTGACTGATACTCCCATAATGACCAAACATACCCAGGATCATTCTGAGGTTTGAATTAAGCGCCGTACATCTGAAAGGCATCTCTCTATAGAGACATAATCATCTGTACTGGAAAAAATTTCTCCCTGCTTTACTATATTCCGCAATAACATTTGAGCAGAGTACAACTCTTTTTTGCTTCCAGTCCTCAAGGAGGTTTCCATGTAAATGTCACAGAGCTGCAATGCAGCTTGGCAGAGCCTCTGAAACTGATCTCTACTGTGTTGCCAATCAGAACCCTGCAAACTACGAACTTGTTTCAGCAAAGCCTCCGAGCACATTGTCAAGTCACCTTTAACTCTATGCCAGCGTGCCAACAAACCCCAAATTGTACCATCTTGAGAAGTCTGAACAACTCTGGACAATAGTTTGCCTATTCTCGTCACAAGCCAATCTCTCTCAGTCAAATGCTGCTCTAGTTCATGCACAGAGTCCTTCGACAGAGAAAAAGCTCCTTCTGAAGCCTTATCAACAGCTACATTTTGATGGTTCTCTTTGGATATTCCATCATGGTTCTCTTCAGACGTTCCATCATGGTTCTCTTCTGACACATTAGTGTGTACACCTCCATTGCTGCCAGCATGAGCTACTTGACTCATCCTTGTATCAAACCTGGACTCTACTTCCCCCATTAATTTGGTGAGGCAGTCTACATTGACTCGTTTCCCTTGAGACAAGTTGAGCACCATGTTCAGAGCTTCAATGGCCTGCGCAAAGTTACGTACATCCAGTGCCACATGGGCATAATTCTCCCACATTTGCCAGCTTGAGCGCTTGAATTTGAGAGCTTCCCGAAAAGCAACAAACGCTTCTTTGCTCTTCCTTTTTGTCATGTGAATAGCTGCAATATTGTTCCAGGCTTCCCCATTTTCCGGTTCGAGCTGCACTGCACGTGTAAAAGAGTCCACAGCCTTATCAAGTTCTCGAGCCTTCAATGAGGCTGAACCAAGAGCAAACCACCCATCTGGATGCAATGAATTCAGGGCAAGAGCAGCTTCCCAGTGTTTCATTGACCTGGCGAACTCGCCTTTATTATATGCAGAGCGCCCCAAAGACCTCTGAGCTCGACCAAAACGATGCCTAGAGACCTCCCAAGCCTTCACATAGCACTCTTCATTGAGGGTCACATCACCCAGAGCACACCACAGCCTTGGATCATCAGGTTGTTGTTCAAGGCGTTTCTTTATAAGATCCAATGCAGCAGCTTCCTTGCCTAGAAGGCAGTAGCAATCAATCAAACTGTTCCACAGTTCAAGCTCCTCAAAGATCCGTAAAGCGTCTCGAACCAGCCCACAACTTACCATCATCTCTGCATACTCTTTAAGCAAAACCGAAAGAGAGGGGAAACAGACACAGAAGGCATAGCACATCCGGTCCTGTACTTTCCAGCAAGCGCTTTCACGTAAATCTTCAACAAGTTTCTCCAACATCAGGAGTGCTCTCTGCTTGGTGCGACTCCTGGTGCACTCCCAATGAATTCGGAGCAACTGGCAGCAGCACTTGATCATAAAATGGGAAAATTCCTGGGCATCCACTGCCTCGATGAAAGGGGCCATCTGCCATCCTGTTAGTTCATCATCTGGATTGCTTTTCTTGATATCCAAACATTGGGCCAGTATTACTGCTTGCTGCAAACTACCCAAGCCTTTAGGCTCCTTCAACTCATCAGTTTTATGGGTACCAGTACCCACGAGCCTGGGAACCATCAAGATGTCTTCCTCGCTATAATTTTGGATGTTCCTGTTTTCATTGCCCATGTCATCGTCTTTGCTCTTATTCCAAAGTGGTTTTTCAAGTGCCTTTGGTGCTTCTTCCTTTGAATTTGATTGAGTATTGGCAAGTAGCACCATTTGAGCTTTTGGATCAATTTGATGGGCTGTTCGAAAGCCGAGGACACCGGTCAAATGAAGCTGAAGTCCACAAGCCTCTCTGGCTGCCTCGAACCACCCTCTGGCACGATCTATATGACCATAAACATACTCTACAAGGCCGTACTCTAGCTGTGCCGCCATTCTGATAATGTGGGCATACTCGCGGTCTATGTCCAGTCCCCAATTCAGTTGAAAGATTTCCGGCTTCAGGGCAGTAAGGGCTGTGTGCAAGGAAGATGAGCGCTCAGCCAAAATCTGTTGATGTGCGAAAAGTGCACGGCGAGCCCACCAGCTGATGGTGGAGGGCAGTTCCGTGCCAAACTTCTGACCAGCCTTTGCTGCTTCCAGAGTATCCACCAGCAAAAGCTTGGCAAGAATGAGGTATTGTGGCAGGGAGCAAGAACCCACCAAGTCACATCCGTCCACCATGAGCTCCTTTTTAGCCCATTTATTCCAAGTTTCTTCATTCAGCATTTGCCTGTCGTTTGGCAAGACTAGGGTTTGACAAGGTGGAAAGGCTACACACGGACCTGTAAGGTTAGCCTGCCAGAAGGCAAGCAGGGCGGCCACGCCAGCCGCCATGGCTAGTAGGGCTCTGCTACTTGCGCAACCATCAAGGCCTTCTACAAAAGAATTGATGTGCAAGCGCACCGAGTTGTAGAAATCATGTGGGCTCTTAGCTGATGAGACCCACATGCTGTTTTCAGGTTCCCATAACAGAGCCTTCACAGTATCTGAAGAGAGGGCATCGGCAAAGGCTCCTCTCTCTACATTCAGGACCACAGACTCAATGGCACTTTGTAGCGTACCTGGTTCTGTGTTTTGATCGCAGACAGCACCTTTGCCCGGAGCTGTTGAGCCCGCCAGAGTGCACATGAGAAGGCGGATCCCATAGCTCGCAGTCGTCGTCGTGCCCTTGGCCGTAACTATGGTGGGAGGCGCGTCTTCAACCTTCGCCATTGATGTTCTTTTGGTTTCGTTTCTCTTCATTTCGTTTTTTATCAAAAAGGATCCTTTTGGATTATAAAATAACATGTACGAAGTTCTTGCTTGTAAGCATATGTACATATGCTTACATATATACACATATGTACATATATGTGCGTGCATATGCAAGTATGCTACTGTGTGCACGTGTGCATGTATATGTGTATTCAAGCATGTATGAGTGAGTGAGTGAGTGTGTGTGCGTTTGTGTATGCCTGTGTGTATTTGTATGCACGTGTGTGCATGTGTCCATGTGTGACTCACACACAAACGCATATCTATGTGTGTGTCTCTCATATACATTCTCTCTATGTCTCTATCATGTGCACAGACATAACCCTCTCGAGATCATGCACATGCACTCTCTCTCTTCTGATACCCATCTCGCATATGCACTCTCTCACACACATAGAAACTCTCTCTCTCTCTCTCTCTCTCTCTCACACTCACACACACACCTCCCTCCACATGCATGTGTGAGATTATGTGTACGTGTATGTATATGTTAGTATCAGAATAATCTTATTATATATTTACTATATGTATATTGATTTATAAATCAAATATTATATTATATATATATATCTATATATTATATTATTTATTTATATATAATTATACTAAATTATCATATTTATAATATGTTTACTATATGTGTGTGTGTGTGTGTGTCTTTAATTTTCTTATTTATACTCATGTATTATTATATAAAATATATATAACATTATATTTTAATATGTTAGTATAGATTTAATATATATGTGTTTAATATCCTTATATTTTTATATTTTTTATAGTATATTATTTATTTAAATTTTCTTCTCTCAACATATCCCTACTCTCTCTTTCTCTCCCCCTGTTCCTCTCTCTCTCTCTCTCTCTCTCTCTCTCTCTCTCTCTCTCTCTCTCTCTCTCTCTACCCCAACATGTGCTTCTCCCCTCCCCCATCACACCCCCTTCTCTATTTCCCCTACACCAGCACTTGGCCTTCTTCCAACCGTCATGTGTCCCCTCCCCTTCCAAAAAGAGCTTTTTTTTTGCGAGCATTTAGCTGAGCTTTTTTTATTTTGGCCTGCTTTTGGTGCCAAGGTTTTGTTGACGTCGACCTAAGGTGATGAGGTAGTAAGAGTGTGTCCATGTTAGCATGGGATCATCCCATGTGCATACATACAACATCACCCGTGATGGCCATGCATGCCATCATGTATACCCATGATATGCCATACATGTTGTATGTGTGGGATGGGTTGAATGCCCATGGGATGGGCTATATGGCCATGAGATGGATGGACTGTATGTGTAGGACATGGATGGACTGTATGTGTAGGACATGCATGAACTGTATGTGCGCGAAATGGACTATATGACCATGAGATGGGCTGTTTGTGAGCTACATGGGTTGTATTGTGAGACCCCTTGTCCCCTCCGCGCATCGGAATCCGGGAAGCTAGCACAGCGGAAGTAGCAACCTCACGCACGGGGTAGGGTTTCCCACTCAGGGCCTCGCCCACAGATGTCCGGACAAGAGACTAATCCCTCGGTTCTTCGAAAATCGAACTCGAAAAAAACTTCCCTTGCCCAGAAAGCATAGGCAATTCCTCGAGGAGAATCATTCTAACATAGTCAAGGCCTTAACTTCCCTTTTTCATTCCGACCGAACTCGCGGATCACATGGCCGGATCAAGGGAGGAACTTGCACTTGGATCATAGAGATCGACCCTTTTTTCCTTGTCAAAGAGGCACAGCCGTTGATTCTTTTCCATAGAACAAGGATTATCCTTGATTTACTTCAACTATCGTAACTTGAACATAATTGAATTTTAATGGGTTAGCCAACTGCCCAACCACTATATTGATAGAATCCATCCATTCACATCATTCCTACACCCATTCACATCTATTCACATCATTCCTACATCCATTATCATCATTTCTGCACCCATTCACATCCATTCACTTTATTCCTACATCCATTCACATCCATTCAGATCATATCACATCTATTTACATCCATTCACATCATTCTTACATCCATTCACATCATTCCTACATCCATTCACATCATTCTTACATCCATTCACATTCATTTACATCTATTCACATCATTCCTACATCCATTCACATCATTCTTACATCCATTCACATTTATTCACATCCATTCACATTCATTCACATTTATTCACATCCATTCACATTCATTCATTCACATTTATTCACATCATATCACATCCATTCACATCATTCTTACATCTATTCACATTCATTCACATCCATTCACATCCATTCACATCATTCTTACATTCATTCACATTATTCCTATATCCATTCACATCCATTCAATATTTTCACAGTCTTTCTCAAATTTCTCAAAATAAACTACACTCAATATTCTTCTTTTTGAATAAAAGATTCATGGGATTTACAAAATCAATTATACTCATATTTCCTCTTTTAGTATAAACACTAATCCATTTATCTAAATGAATCATTTCCATAATTCTCATAAATTGAATGATTCTATAAAATTTATGCATAGCCTTCTTTATTTTTTTGACTATTGAATAATGCTCAAAACTCCACTTTTAGCATAAAATATATCTATGCCTAGAATATGATATCTTTTAACTTTATTAAAATTATACATAAAAATAAGATTTATCTCTTTTTTGGAAAATTTTGCCAGAGCTTTATTGCTGCAATTACTGGAAATGTTCAATTTTCTAATTTGAAATGAAAACTTGTAATGAGAATATGATAGAAACTTATCTTTTAAACTAAAATTAAATTTATGCATACATAGCATAATTATAATCACAATTATAAGCATAATTATGATTAATTCTCTAGATTAGACTAAAATAATCATTCCTCATTTCTGAAAATTTTAGCATAACCTCCTTTCAATTTAGGATGAATTTATATGATTTCTCCATACCATAAACAAGATTAAAAGAACTAATATTTCTTTTTCCTAGATTAAAAATCATGAAAATAACTAATCTCTTTCTCTAGCTTGTCAAGCATAGAGTTTGGCTTAAGATAAAGAGATTATGAATAAGAATCGTCCTACCAAGGATTTAGCCATAGGAATGACTAATCTTTTCAAGAGAGAAATTTTCTTAAAGAAAAGCATTAAGATTAAGTATAAAAATTAACATTAATCTAAATAGACATTATGAATCTTTGGGAAAGCTTGATTTGAAGAAAAACCATTGCTTAGAAAGCTTCTCAAGCTTTAGAGGGGTTGAGAAGAAGAAAATCATTGAGAGAATTGAAAAAAACCCATTAAAATAGGGTTTACCTTTGATTTGGGCTTGATTCTTTGGCTAGAAGTGAAGCCCACAAGCAAGTCCTTGGCCACCAAGAGAGGGAGAGTAATATCCAAGAGAGGTTGGAGGAGAGAGAAGCTCCAAAGCTCAAGAGAAGAGGCAAATTAGAGGGATAATAGAAATATGCTAATTTAGAGATAATATTGGCATGGCAAATCCAACTAGGTTCTAGAGCCTTCCAGCTTTAGTTTGACCCAATTCAGACAAGAGTTGGATCAATTTGGCTCCCTTTTTGATCCAGTTTGCACCTGAGGCGGAGGTCTTGCATTACTTTGCATTGAAGCTGAGGGTTGGTTAGGGGGTTTACCTCTGGGGTTTTCCTGATTTTGTAACGAGAAGGACCTTGATTACTCTGGAAGGAAGGAGCTGGCATCTGGAATCTTGGTCCTTGACTTCCTTGTCTTGAAAACCTTGATCCAAAAGGAGTTGGGCAATCCATACTACAATGATCGTATCCTTGGCAGTTAAAGCATTTAACTTCTTTGTTCAAGGGTGGGACTTCTGAAGTTGAATTCCAGGGGATTGTGTTTCGGGAAAAAGACCTTTCTTCCATTCTGGAACTTCCCATATCCTAAGTTTGACCTGGTTGCCTCTTAGGAGACGGAAAGTTGGAATCACCTTCTGGAGCTAGGAATCTTTTGAAAGATGATAACGTTGGCTTCGCGGACGGAACCTTGACAACAAAGGCCTTGGCGAAATCCTTCGCCATCCGTAGTGCTTCATCCATGGAAACTAGCTTGGCATTCTTTACTAGAGTATCTAAGGGTTCGTTCATTCCTCCCCGAATGGTGCTCCCCTTCACCTTTGAAAGATCCAGGCTGAGATTTATGAAGAGCTTTACGAACATCCGGGTCAAGTTCTTCCTCATCGCGTCAGGGGCTAACAGTTCTACCACGACAACCTTGATCCATGATCCTATTAATACAAAAATTCCTTGTTAAGTCCCTTTTTCCAACTTAACCAGGACGCTTAAGTGAAAAGATTACTTTAAATCTGAAAGGAATTAAACTTTAGATCCAGCTGATTCTGGGGTTCCTTATAGTTTAGTCAACCCTCACAGAATCCTGGGATAAAGATCCCTTCTATAAGAAGAACATACATAACTCATCATCAGAAAATAGTTCATTCATATCCTTAACACAAAAATGATCCATCATACCAGTAAATTCCAATTATCATCTGAACATCCCCCACTACGAGAATCTCAGTTATATAGGTTCTTAATTTGTCATTCCTCAATTGGGTCTGCTAGGTCAAAGGTCAAACTGTGAACAATCTATTAGCATAATCCACTAATCTCATAGTGATCAGCTGAAAGTCATAATCGTCTTCCAAGTTACTAACATCATCACTGGGATTCTCTCCATTCATCCTCATTGTGGATTTATTAAACTTATCTTCTTTTCAACCAGAATTCAGAAATCATCTTTCAATCAGAATCCAAATCAATTTATCAATTCTCAACAACCAAAATTCTAAAATCATATCAACCAGCATTCGAATTCATCATCGGGGATAGCATTTTTGCTTATAACTTCAAAGTCTTAGATTCACTCGTATACATTGTCAGTAAAGAGCTATATAGGTTCTTAATTTTTCATTCCTCAATTGGGTCTACTGGGTCAAAGGTCAAACTGCGAACAATCTATCAGCACAATCCACTAATCTCATAGTGATCTGCTGAAAATCATAATCATCTTCCAAGTTACTAACAACATCACTGGGATTCTCTCCATTCATCCTCATTGTGGTTTTATTCAACTTATCGTCTTTCAACCAGAATTCAGAAATCATCATCTTTCAATCAGAATCCAAATCAATTTATCAATTCTCAACCAAAATATCAACCAGCATTCGAATTCATCATCTAGGATAGCATTTTTGCTTATAACTTCAAGGTCTTAGATTCACTCGTATATATTGTCAGTAAAGAGCTGCAATTATACCCACGGTATGTACGAGTAATCACAGTCCTTATAACTTCAAGGTCTTAGATTCACTCGTATATATTGTCAGTATAAAGAGCTGCAGTTATACCCATGGTATATACGAGTAATCACAGTCCTTGGAGCTATAAGGTAAATACCATCATACCTAGGCCTCAAGCAAGTCAGGGATTCCACACAATTGCGGTACTTCCATCTAAAAACCCAATTCATCGATTAAAAGTCTTCATTAATGAAGCTTAAGGAATGAGAATACAATATGTAAATGCTCTTTCTGAGTTTATAAATTTCTGATAAAATTTGTTTTTCCTTCTTAAGCTTTCAACAAAGCTTTGATACCAGCTGTGAGACCCCTACCCCCTCCGCGCACCGGGGAATCCGGGAAGCTAGCAGCGGAAGTAGCAACCTCGCGTGCGGGGCAAGGTTTCCCACTCGGGGACTCGCCCATGGATGTCCGGACAAGAGACTAACCCACAAAGCATAGGCGATTCCTCCAGGACAATTATTCTAACGTAGTTAAGGCCTTAACTTCCCTTTTTCATTCCGACTGAACTCGCGGATCACATGGCCGGATCAAGGGAGGAACTTGCACTTGGATCATAGAGATCAACGCTTTTTTCCTCGTCAAAGAGGCACATCCGTTGATTCTTTTCCATAGAACAAGGATTATCCATGATTTACTTCAATATCGTAACTTGAACAAAATTGAATTTTAATTATAGAGATCCATCAATCCAACCTAACCCCATCTAGTCCCATGGGTTAGCCAACTGCCCAACCACTGTATTGATAGGATCCATTATGAAAATTTGGTTATGTTTTATCTCGGGTACCAGGGAAAAGAGTTCCTAGGCCCCCTAGCCAGCACTCATGCAAAATACAATTTAGACACACCACTTACGCACCCAATATGAAATTGCCTTATACAGATTCAACTGTTTTTAAAGCAAACTTGAAATGAAACCATAGTATTACTGATCATAATCCTCCAAAATATCGAGATCCAATTTCTAACTTTTCCACTTTCCAACCATACAATCCAATTTAAGTCATTCCTTCCTCAGCATACCTATGGCATCATCGGCAAACCAGAACGCTCACCACCTGCTCACTCAAGGGCCTTTTCAATAGTTCCTAGCCCATAGTACCTAGGAGTTTAATCACATAAAACCCATATGGACTCTCAGTTGGGGTTCAGCAAGATCAGCCAACAAGATCCATATAAAAGAGCCATGAACTCATCCATTGATGACCAGCAAGGTCAATCAACCAAATCCATGCCCGTGTTCAGAAAACAGCTCCAACTCATTTTCTTCCCCGACACACGCATGGGTATCTTTGGTGACCCAAAGCCTGAGCACCGTATGGTCAGCACCCTCCAGGTTCCTTAGCAGGTGACCTAGTGCTTCACTCATAGGCCGCTTCCTTGGTCCCTCATCCACCGTACCGGAAGCTCACCATTTTAATCGAACCGAGGTGGTCAAGACCTCGGCTGACCTTGCCACGCAAGACGTCCTTCATTGACTCTCTGTCAGCTGTTGCAACTTTTTCACTTAGGTCCGCACGGCCTCATTCACAAGATGGTCAAAATGCTTCCCTAGCATTCTTGACATAAAACAATCTTTAAAAAATAGGTTTCATCTACAAATACAGTTCCAAACAGAATTCCCATCTTTTCTCATCATCCACATTCTTTCACATTATTCCTCATCATCTCTCATCATTCCACATCATTTCTCATCGTCCCGTTCCATGTTATTTCTCATTATTCCACGTCATTTCTTATTATTCCACGTCATTTCTTATTATCCCACATTTTCTACATTAAGACACATCCTTCCACATCAACTCACATCCAATCACATCATTCCTACATCCATTCACATCATTCCTACATCCATTCATATCCTTTCACATCCATTCACATCATTCCTACATCCATTCACATCCATTCTCATCATTCCTACATCCATTCACTTCATTCCTACATCCATTCACATCCATTCAGATCATATCACATCTATTTACATTCATTCACATCATTCTTACATCCATTCACATCATATCACATCTATTTACATTCATTCACATCATTCTTACATCCATTCACATTCATTCACATCCATTCACATTCATTTACATCTATTCACATCATTACTACATCTATTCACATCATTCTTACATCCATTCACATCCATTCACATTCATTCACATCATATCACATCCATTCACATCATTCTTACATCCATTCACATCCTTCACATTATTCCTATATCCATTCACATCCATTCAATATTTTCACATTCTTTCTCAAATTTCTCAAAATAAATTACGCTCAATATTCTTCTTTTTAAATAAAAGATTCATGGGATTTACAAAATCAATTATACCCATATTTCCTCTTTTAGTATAAACACTAATCCATTTATCTAAATGAATCATTTCCATAATTCTCATAAATTGAATGATTCTATAAAATTTATGCATAACCTTCTTTATTTTTCTGACTATTGAAAAATGCTCAAAACTCCACTTTTAGTATAAAAATATCTATGTCTAGAATATGATAGGAATTCCTCTTTTTACTTTATTAAAATTATGCATGAAAATAAGATTTATCTCTTCTCTGGAAAATTTTACCAAAGCTTCGTTGCAATTACTAGAAATGTTCAATTTTCTAATTTGAAATAAAATCTTGTAATGAAAATATGATAGCAACTTATCTTTTAAACTAAAATTAGATTTATGCATACATAGCATAATTATAATCACAATTATAAGCATTTATGATTAATTCTCTAGATTAGACTAAAATAATCATTCCTCATTTCTAAAAATTTTAGCATAACCTCCTTTCAATTTAGGATGAATTTATATGATTTCTCCATACCATAAACAAGATTAAAAGAATTAATATTTCTTTTTCCTAGATTAAAAATCATGAAAATAACTAATCTCTTTCTCTAGCTTGTCAAGCATAGAGTTTGGCTTAAGATAAAGAGATTATGAATAAGAATCATCCTTCTACCAAGGATTTAGCCATAGGAATGATTAATCTTTTCAAGAGAGAGATTTTCTTAAAGAAAAACATTAAGATTAAGCATAAAAATTAACATTAATCTAAATAGACATTATGAATCTTTGGGAAAGCTTGATTTGAAGAAAAACCATTGCTTAGAAAGCTTCTCAAGCTTTAGAGGGGTTGAGAAGAAGAAAATCATTGAGAGAATTGAAAAAAAAACCATTAATACCTTTGATTTGGGCTTGATTCTTTGGCTAGAAGTGAAGCCCACAAGCAAGTCCTTGGCCACCAAGAGAGGGAGTGTAATCTCCAAGAGAGGTTGGAGGAGAGAGAAGTTCCAAAGCTCAAGAGAAGAGGCAAATTAGAAATATGCTAATTTAGAGATAATATTGGCATGGTATTGCTCCCATATGAAAATACAAAGGAATGAGAGTCTATTTATAGGTGAGGGAGGCCACTAACCAAGTCCAGCTGGGTTCTAGAGCCTTTGACCGAATTCGGACAAGATTTGGATCAGTTTGGCTCCCTTTTTGATCCAGTTTGCACCAGGAGAGAGGAGAGATGAAATATCTTGATTTTTTTGAATTAAAAAAGCCAAACAATGATGATGAAGAAGGCACCTAGCTCAAGTGGGTTTCCCACCTTACCGAGGTGTCAAAAATGCATCATTTCATCTAAATATCTCATTTTTTTACTAATATACCTTAGTTTTTAACTAATAAACCTTGTACTCAGTCAACTCTTCATCTTATGTGAGCATTTACTCATTTTTGGGCTATTTTCTTTTATTCATTGTATTTATCTCATCCCAACACCTGGATTAATCCTATTGGCCCTTTGGAACCTTATTTGGACCTTAATAAAAAAATTTCTGAAAATGTGGACCCTTAGGCTAAGGTCTCTTATACACATATTCAATTAATTCCTAATGGACATTGGAAAGCTCATTTTGAACTTTTGTTTCAGGGGAATTCATCTTAGACATTAGGAGAATTTTTGCATCCAAAAATATCTCAATTTTGAATTACCTCTCTGGACATTTTCTCTCTCAATGCCAAAACAGGGTAAAACAAGATCTTTTTCCATTTCTGAGGGGGGGATGATTACAAGAGATTGAAGGGGTGGTTCTTATGTGAGATGGTTGTAGGACATGTTTGGATTGGTTGTATATGTGCAAGAGGGGCTATATGGGCACTAAATAGATTGCATATGAGCGGTATAAGTTGTATGTGTGCAAGACAGGTTGTATTATAAGTGTGATGGACTACATGTGTGCATGGGATGGACTATATACTTTAAGAGGATGCTGGGTAATGGCCTCTATAACACCACCAACTGCCACACAAGAAGAAAATGTAAAGGGATTAGAACTACGAGATGCTAGAATCCCAGCTCCAAGGGCACCAATTAACTCTGCACCTGTCCTCAGTCCTTCAACTAACACAATTTGACACCTCAACCCACTTCAATCTAACTCAACTTACTCCTCTAGCTATCCTCCCAAGTCTGATTTGACCTTCAACACTTCAGATTTTCAACCTTTATGCCATAGCTGACCGCCTCTAACAATCAACTGACCTGAATCCTTCCCAACAACTGACCTGCATCCTTCCCAGCTGACCTTCAACACTTTGGATTTTCAACCTTTATGCCATAGCTGACTACCTCTAACAATCAACTGACTTGAATCCTTCCCAGCTGACATTCAATTGACTGCAAGATGATTCAAAAGGCTAACGTTGACCCTAGTCCGATATGAGTCCTCCAAGCTCTCTAACTATACTCCATCAGCTAACCTTAAACCTCTGACTCCAGGATCTTACTGAACACATTAACCCTAGTCCGATATGAGTCCTCCAAGCTCTCTAACTATCCTCCATCAGCTAACCTTAAACCTGTGACTCTAGGATCTTACTGAACACGTTGATGACCTTCTGCTGACACCTGTCTGACGATGGGATCTAACTGAAACAGGCCCAACTGATTCAATAGGCCCAACTGATTCAACTGCCTCAGCTGAATCAGATATCTTCACTTATGTGTCCTCTGACACTCTCTGACTCTCAAGCAACTCAAATTTCATAAAGATATCACATTATAGACTCTCTACTGAACAGTAGCTGACTCAAACCTGATACCTAAATAACCTTTCAGCCAATAATCAATCTGAAACACAACTGACAGTCCTCTGACTGTTAGACCAAACACTAAAACACTTCCCTTCAACTCAAACAAATAAGATCTGCTCTTCTTCGCATGCAGCTGACAGTTTCTAATGTTTATCTGACCCTATCTGATTCTGAATCCTCTCAATTGAAGGTGACTGGTCAGTTTTGACTCCTAGGACATCAGACATACACACATAGTTGTTCTATCTCCACAAACTCAATCAAAATAACACAAATATAACTCCATATTGTAAAAAACTCATCAATCCAACATCAAATTCATGCTCTTAACACTCAGTTTTCTTCATAGAAACAAAACCAGACCTGGTCTCCACCTTCATGAGTCATGGGCTCAACAAAAAAGAAGAAGAAAACAAAATATACAACCTAAGGGATCCTCCACAGATATGATCCCAACAACAACTCTTCATTGTCCATGATCAGCATCATATGTCAGTGGCATGAATTATTACAAAACAAACTTTTGGGTGAATAATTAGGCATTGCATGGACAATGTTGGGTACAATAATACTTTTAAAAGCAAAAAGGGGGGGCTTCCCAGCCACAAGGTCTACCAATACCATTGTCCCAATTCATAAGGCCTGGGACTAACTTGACCCGAATAATTACCCCCACTAAATCCCAGAGGTGTTCTACCTGTTGCCAACTTCACATTAGAGAGATGCTCTAGAGACACCAGGATGCCCCATCATGGAATATGGACATGTATGATCTATACAACATTATTGATGCATTATATGATAACATTATTACAAATTTTGAAGACATTCAAATTTTGAAGTATGGACATGTATGATCTATACACCATTATTGATGCATTATATGATAAATATGATAACATTATTACAAAATTTGAAGACATTCAAGGAACTTAAAGTGTTTAATTGCTTTCTAAAGCTTCTATTTACTTCATTAAAGTATATAAAAGGACTGCATACTTGTTGAACCAATTGGTTACATCCTTGTTGCATAATCATTTACAAAGAAATGTAGCTAAGATTTAAGCTTGTACAAAAGGATTACTGACATCAAGCATATACAAAAAATACACGGACTGCTATGCTACGCCAGGCTATTAAATAGAAGGATGCAAAAGTGAGTACCAATCATGCTATAATGGTAGGATATTCACAAAAATCCAAAAGGCAGAATTCACTCCTACTCCATGCAAATCATGGGTATGTTCTCTCCCTTGAGAGTGCAAACTAAACTTGGTTCTTCAAAAGCCTGGGCTGATGTATAAACATGTTCTCATTTTGACTTAGTCCCATTACTCACAAGTACACATAGTACATATGTTTGCAAGCTAGGAAAGATGCTTGTGTGTCAACACGCCCTTGAAAGTCAAGGCAATCACACTATGGGGTCTCATAAATTCGTACAGCATATGGTTTACCTCATAAAATCAAAAAGGTGGAATTGTCCCCGTTTTTCGGGCAAGGAAAATTTTCCCGGTTTTGGTTTCGGAATGACCACCAGATTAGTCTCGTGTACAGACATTCGCGAGGGCGAGGCCCCGAGTGGGAAACCCTGCCCCGTGCAAGAGGAAGCTACTTACGCTGCTAGCAACTAGGAATCCGATGCACGGAGGGGGCACAGGGTTCTCACAGCTGGTATCAGAGCACTGTTGTAAACTTACGAAACAGTAGTAGAAATTACCTAAAATTTTAAAGCAAATCTAGGAAATAATGTTTTTCACTTGTTAAGATTATGTTGAAATGAACTTCATAAATTGAACTGGATTTTTAGATGGATACCCCAAATCTGTCTAGCATTCCTGGACTCTCCCAGAGTCAGGATATGATCGCCTTTGCCTTCGAAAATCTCATCAACTCTGCTACAACCCGAGAAAGCAGAGTGAGACTCGCTCGTCACTTTGAGGATCTATACTTCCCTGATCCAATAGAGCGACGTCAGCATATGTGCTTCTCTGGGGAGGGTGAAGTATTAACGTCAATACCAATCAATGACAGAGACTCAGACATAACATCTCGCTAACCATGATCTTGATAAGGCTAGGAGTTATTCATTATGTACAACTCTTTAATCACTCACCTCGGAATTTTAGAATTTCTTGTCGTATTTTTAGACTTCTTAGCCGCTTTATTCCTAGGAGAAGAATTACAGCACCATTATCAGTGATGAATCGTGTATATCATAGCATGTCACCATCGTAGTATCGCCTTTTTATGTGTACGCGATTGAGGCAGTGACTTTTGGAGTCGAGATGCTCTATGTATATATCAAAAACTTTTGATAATAAATGATGTTTTGCAAAAGATTCCAAATTATTTTTGTGATTATGAATATTGGTTAATAAAATTATCAAAGTGAATCTTGTTTTTAAGAATTATTATGGAATATTTATTGTTTAAGAAATAAATCTCAAAAAATTAAATAGTCATAAATCTGATGACAAAGTTAAGTTAACAAAAATATCGTTTTGTCATAATCATGAGGCACGCGGCCTGTGCTAGGCAGCCAGATCCTCTTACCGATGATGAAGAGTTAGATCCGGACGTTCGTAAAGCCCTGCACCGATCCCAACCTGGCCCCTTCAAGGGTGAAGGGGAACAGTTATTAGGAGAAGCAGTGGAAAAATGGATCGAGGCAATGGAAGAGTATTTTGATGTAATCGGTTATAACGAGAGGAGCAAGATGGCTCTCGCCAGATTGAAAATTGTGGAAACGGCTAGGGTCGTATGGAGAAACCATTGCAAGACAAACCGTCTCGACCGAAATACCCAGACTTGGTCAGATCTTAAAGCTTACCTCAGGAGGAGGTTCTATCCTCCGAGCTTCCTGGAAACCAAAATGAATGAGTTCTTGGAACTGAAGCAGGATAGCCGGACGATTGAAGAATACCATCAGGCATTTGTCCTTCTCCTCAAATATTCTCCACTTTTGGATGAAGAGTAGTTGATGGCTAGATTCATTCGAGGGATGAACGAGCCATTGGACACTTTAGTGAAAAATGCCAAACCAATCTCAATGGTAGAAGCTGTCAGAATGGCAAAGGACTTTGCCAAAGCATTTTTTGTTAAGGTCCCACCAAAGCCTGCACCCTCAAACTTTAAAAGATTCCAAACCCCGAGAAGTGCTTCAAACTTTCGACCCCCAAAGAGGCAGCAAGTCCCTAATCAGAATCAAGATGCTGGGAGATTCAGAAGTGAAGGAAGACCCTTCCCTCAGAACACTTTCTCAGGAGCCCCACCTCTTTCAAGGATTCAGAGGGATGAGCTTAGAAGTGAGAACATGTGTTTTGGGTGTCATGGTTTCGGTCACCAGCTTAAAGACTGCCCGACTCCTACCATGTCAAGAGGACAAGGAAGTCAAGGACCCAGAGTATAGAGACCAGCCCCTTCCTATCAGTCAAATTAGGGTCCGTCTCGCCAAAATCAGGGCAATCCCAGGATGACTCCAGCTCTCAACCATCTGCCTCTGTTCAGAGTAGTCTCAGAAATCCCTCCCAGAACTGGGGTAACCAAAGAGAAAGAGTTCCGTCCCAATATGCAGCAGCCAAAGCAGTTATGATAGCAGAAGTAGTGGAAGAGGAAAGAGGTCAGATTTATGCAGCGATTGAAAACCAAGGGCCAAATCGTCAATTCTCTATCATCCATACTCCAGTTGAGTATAAGGGTAAGCCATTTAAGCTTTTGATTGATTCAGGCAGTACTCATTCATTTATTTCCCCAACAGGATGCTTGAATTGGCCAGTGGGAAGATTCTTTTCACTCACCATGAGACAGATCGTATTCAGTTCAATCTAGATGGAAATGTAACTGACTGCCAGTTCAGAGTCTTACCTTTGGGAGTTTTCGACGGAATCCTTGGAATGGATTGGCTCCATAAAAATCAAGCTGACATTCACTGTCACAATGGAACCATTTCCTTCCGTGATCAGTTCAATCTAGATGGAAATGTAACTGACTGCCAGTTCAGAGTCTTACCTTTGGGAGTTTTCAGTTCAATCTAGATGGAAATGTAACTGACTTCCAGTTCAGAGTCTTACCTTTGGGAGTTTTCGATGGAATCCTTGGAATGGATTGGCTCCACAAAAATCAAGCTGACATTCATTATCATAATGGAGTCATTTCCTTCCGTGACCTTCACGGGAACAAAGTTCAAGGAACTGGAATTTTCGGATCCCCAGATATGCAATTAGTAAAAGCTTCTAGGTTACTGAAAGGACTTAGAAAGAAGCAACTCATTTATGTTGTCAAAATGAATCTGGTAGACACAAAGTTAAAGGTTAAAGAACCAAAATGGTTAAGTGAGTATGATGATTTATTCCCAGCAGAGCTAACTAAGATGCCTCCAATTCGGGAAGTGGATCATGAGATAGAATTGACCCCCAGAGCTCAGCCACTAGCCGAGCGCACGTACAAAATGCCAGTCCCCCCTGAAGCCATTGAACTTAAGGAATATCTTAGGCAGCTGTTAGAACAAGGGTTTGTAAGACCCAATGTTTCACCTTGGGGAGCGCCAGTTCTCTTTCAAAAAAAGAAGGATGGAACGTTAAGACTCTGTGTGGATTACAGAGGTCTCAATCAGCTGACAATTAAGAATAAGTATCCTATCCCCAGAATTGATGAGCTTCTGGATAGGCTAAATGGAGCCTAGATCTTCACAAAGATAGATCTCAAATTAGGGTATTACCAGATCGGGATTAATGATCAAGATATCCCGAAGACAGCCATCAATACTTGCTATGGGCACTATGAATTTACTATCATGCCATTTGGATTGACAAATGCCCCAGCTACATTCAATCGCCTAATGCAGGTCATTCTCAGAGAATACTTGGATGATTTTGTTCTTGTTTTCTTTGATTTTACTCAAAGAATGCAACTGACCATGAAGCTCACGTCTGTAAAGTTCTTGAGATTCTAAGGAAGCACCAACTCTTTGCAAAAAAGATCAAATGCACTTTCTCTGACGACCATGTTGAATACTTGGGCTTTCTGGTATCCAAAGACGAAATTTCTCCAGATTCTGCAAAAGTCCAAGCAGTCATAGATTGGCCTGAACCAAAGACAGTGAAAGAAGTCACACGATTCTTGGGATTAACTGGTTGGTATAGAATTTTTATACCTAAGTATGCTCTCATAGCTTCCCCCTGACTAATGTTCTCAAGAAGAATACCTCGTTCCAATGGTCTGCCCCCAGGTGTCAGAGTGCTTTTGATAAGCTGAAGACCGCCTTGGTAACCAATCCCGTTCTAAAGTTGCCAAATTTCTCTCTACCCTTTGAGGTAGTAACTGATGCCAATGGTTTTGCCCTGGGACTTCTTCAACCCAAGGGCAGATGGAACTCCAACCTGAAGAAATCCTTGATGTTCGAGAGAAGGTTCTCAGGAACAGAATTATGAGAGAATTATTAGTCAAATGGAAGTTCTATCCTTTTGAAGATGCCACCTAGGAGAAAGAAGCCGAACTGATGTGGGATTACCCCCAGTTTGCAAGATGAGGACATCTCGCATTTTTCAAGTAGGAGAGGATGTAAGATTCCTCGCCAGCCCCTCAAGATGTCTAGTTTCTTCCCCTGTGATCAATCCCCTTTAAAGAATAATAAAAGATCTTGTTTCTACCTGTTTTGGCCTAAAGAGAGAAAATGTTCTAGAGAGAGGTAATTCATTTTTTAGATATCTTTGGATAAAAAAATATCCCTTCTTATTAAAATAAATTCCCTAGAAACAGAAGTTTAAAAAGAAATTCCTAAGGTGCTTTAGAAATAAATTATAATGTGCACAAAAGACCTTAGCCTAAGGGTCCATATTTTTTGAAAATTTTGGATTAAGGTTCTTATGGACCAATAAGATTAATCCAAATGTAGGGAGGAGATAAATTTAAGAATAAAAGAAAAACCCCCCAAAAATGAGTAAATGCTCACATAAGATGAAGAGTGGACTAAGGACCAAAGAAAACAATTAAAAAACTAAATTTTGACACCTTAGAGTGGGGATCTCCCCTCATGAAGTAGGCGTCTTTTTTCTCATCATTACCCCCAATTTTTAATCAATAAAATGAGATATTTCATCTCTCCTCTCTCCTATTTCAAAACTAGCTCCAAAAAGTAAGTTAAACTGACCCAAAAATGGTCAAAAATTGACCAAACTGATCTGGAAAATTCTAGAATCAGTTTGCTTGGTTAGAGGCTCACTTTTTCCTATAAATAGAAGCCTCCCCCCTTGTAAAAGCTTAATGGTGTTTATGCACTGTTACTCTACTCCTCTCCTGAGCCATCTACATTGAATTTCTTAATAATTCAATTGTTTTTCGCCTAATCCTCTCCAAAGTGAATTGGTGGCCACTCTTGCTTTAAACAAGAGTAGAACCCTCAATCCCTCAAGCCAAAGGAGAGCTTACAAGCTCCATTTAAGCTAATTTTCTTACTTATTTACAAATTTTAAATCTATGGTTTTCTTGATTTTTTTGTTTTGCAGTTAGTTGAATTAAATTCAAATGCTATGCCTTGATTAAATTCAAATTCTTCTTTACATTCCAACCTTTCTTAATCCTAAAAAGATTAACTAAGAGATTAATTAAACTCTTCTTATTGTTTACTCTCTTGAATTTAGAAAATTATATAGATTAGAGTTATATGAATCTAATTTGGGTTAACTTAAGTTAAATAAAGAATGAAAAAAATGAGAAATGGTCAGCCATACAAAGGAGGTTATGGCAAAATTTTCCAGAATTTTGTGGAAAAGAAAGTTTGTTTTTATGTTATTCCAAAAGAGTAATTCTCACCATTTTTGCATCTAAAAGAAATATTCTAATTACTCCATGTACATATTCACCTATGAATATGCATGGATATCACTGATATTAATTATTAAAATTGATTTTTATGCATAAAGAAATTTTTTTATTATAAAAGTGTTATTCTTATTAAATTTAATTTCTATGCATAGAAAGATGCATAATGGAAATCTTTTTATTATAAAAGTGTTATTCCCATTGAAATTGATTTTTATACATAGAAAGATGTATAATGGAATTTTTTTATTATTATAAAAGTGTTATTCTCATTAAATTTAATTTTTATGCATAGAAAGATGCATAAAGGAAATTTTTTATTACAAAAGTGTTATTCTTATTAAAATTAATTTTTATGCATAGAAAGATGCATAAAGGATTTTTTTATTATAAAAGTGTTATTCTTATTAAATTTAATTTCTATGCATAGAAAGATGCATAATGGAAATTTTTTAATTATAAAAGTCTCTCATTAAATTTAATTTTTATGCATAGAAAGATGCATAAAGGAATTTTTTTATTACAAAAGTGTTATTCTTATTAAAATTATTTTTTATGCATAGAAAGATGCATAAAGGAATTTTTTATTATAAAAGTCTTATTCTTATTAAATTTAATTTCTATGCATAGAAATATGCATAATGGAAAATTTTTTATTATAAAGTGTTATTCCCATTGAAGTTGATTTTTATGCAGAAATAGATGCATAAAGAATTTTTATATCAAAATTAGAATTATCTTAAATTCTATGTTTAAATTCTATGAGTATTTGATAAATGAATAATTAAATACTCTAAGAGAGAAATTTCTATCGTTTTATATTCACACAGATTGTAAAAAGAAAATTCAAGAAATCTATCGAGATCAAAATATTCAGATAAATGATTAATTTATTCCTCATTGGAATTCATAACTAATTTAGAAATCAGTTAAGTGAATATTTAAAGAAAGAAATTCAGTAAAATAGTAACTGAATTATCAAACCTTTTCGATAAAGATAGTTCAAGAAAAATCTTATCCGACTCGAACCGTGAATCAGACTATGACCAAGACCAAACTCTTCCGTCAATTTCGAGGAAAGAAGGTGTGACCAATTTAGAAAAATACAGTCAAAACTCCTGCCAAATTTGAAACTAAGTTTGAGACCCTTCAAATTGATCTGTGGATCAAGGTTACAGAATTCGAGGAATTCTGGTATGAAATTCAAAATTCCGTTCAAGAAGTTTTGGGGATACTGATTCAAGAAATACTCATTGTATTCAAAAGAAAATTAAACTGAAAACTTGCATAGAAACCATGTTTTCTTAAAGGATTATCTTACGCCAGAATGCTAGGGAGGGAGCATTTAGTATATGTTTTTCTAAGGGAAGTTCGGTTGCAATAGCTAGTGGGAGTGTTCAAAGGACGGCTCACATGGCAAAGCCTGTTGACCAGCCTCGGTATGGTTGAAAAATGGTGTGCGTCCGGTACCATGGGCGAGGGCCGACAAAGTGTCCCTGAGTGAAGTGCCAAGACACCTAAGGAGGATCTTGGAGGGTTCTGACCAGGCAATGCACGGGCTCGCGGTGCCTAGGACACCCATGCGTATGTCGTGGAAGATATGTATGATGGACGAAATGATTATTGTAATCTTTACTGGATCTCGTTTGCTGACCAGTGGGTCTCAACGGAGAGTCCAGAGAGTGATACTATTTTTTGAGAAACAAGGGACTGGATGGAAATTTTGAGTTATGAAATCTGTAACCAATAACTGTTTGTCAATGGATTATTTTATATGTTAAAGTTTTAAAGAGGAGTGTGTGCGTATCTGTATTCGAAAGCAAAAGTTAAGAAAGGCATTCAATTATGGGTGGGTGAGTAATTGTCTGGTTCTACCGATTCCAGTGGTTGGGTGGTGGCTAACCCATAGGCTGGAATCAGTGGAGTTTTAATAATTAAATTGAAATAATAGGAATACGCTTAGAATTCGAGTAGTTAAATAAAACCCTGAAAAATTTCTCAAATGAGTAGATCAACGGCTGTGCCTGATTTCGGTTAGAAAAAAAGCGTTGATTTCCTCAGATGATTAGATCAACGAATGTGCCTGATTTCGGTTAGGAAAAAGCGTTGATTTCTTCAAATTAAGTCAGTGATAGTTTTCCTTCCATCTGGTTTAATCAGGTGTGAAGGATAGTTTAATCTCTTGAACCCGTTAGAAAATTCGTTAAGAAAATCAAAAAAGTGGAATCGTTCCCGTTTTTCGAGCAAGGGAAATTTTCCCGGTTTCAATTTCGGAATGACCACCAGATTAGTCTCGTGTCCGGACATTTGAGGGCGAGGCCCCGACGAGTGGAAAACCCTGTCCCGCGCAAGAGGAAGCTACCGGGAATCTGCTGGTGCGCGGAGGGGGCAGAGGGTTCTCATGGCTCCTTCTTTCAAATTGATGTTGTGGTGAAAGAACTTAGGGTCAATGCCCTCCATGTCTTCATATGACCAAGAAAAGACGTCTTGATACTCCTTTATCAATGATACTAGCTCCTGTTTGAATGCATCCTCTAGTTCTAGGCTGATCTTTACATTATTTGCTTCTCTTCCTTCCCCTAGATTTACTTCCTGTAATTTGTCCGGACTCACCTTGGCTGCATTGTTTCCCTGGTTTTCTTTCTGCTTCTTTACCCAATCCTGGATTTCTTCTTCTTGTTCCAAGTTATGAGCCCACTTAATTTCTTCCATGGCTTTTTCCTACAGGGTCTTTCTTAGCTTTAAACTTTCCGCTTTCCTAGAATTTTCTTCTAATTTCATTGATTGATCCTTAACCACTTTCGCCTTTCTGGCCTTTGTTTTAGTGTATTGCCTTATTGCTTCCTCCACATTTACCATGTACAATGGTACTAAGTCTGGGTGTTCGCAAAGTATTTTGGTTTCTTCATCATCATCAAAACCTTCTGACATGTATGTTTTGGCATGGACTGGCCTCTAAGCAGGTTTTAGTGGTCTCTTAGTATCCGTGAGATCAACATACACCTTTTGCTTACCCTTTCTGATGGTAATTCTGTTTCTGTCCTAGTCTTGCTTCACCTTACCATGTCTTAGCCAGGGTCTTCCTAGTAATACTTGGTAGGATCCAATGTGATTTTTTGTGGTGTGATCACAAGTAGATTCACCTTGAAGTCAACTTGTTTGATTCTCATTGATACATTTTTGATAATTCCCTTTGGCACCACTATTTTGTTGTTAGCCCTTCTTATGTTGAACTGAATGCATTACCACTTGAGGCCTAAACCTAATGCAGTTTCTTTTGTGACCACATTCACCCCAGATCCTCCATCTAGTACTGCATCATTAATGAGAACGTTGTTGAGTTGAATTGTGACTTTAGCCACCTTGTCATCTCTGGATGCTAGTGGTTCTTCTGCTTGCATATTGCCACATTTCGGGGTCTCTTCCTCCACCGTGTGCTTTAATTCTTTGCTAAGTCCTTCAATGCCTACTAACAAGATCTTGGCTTTGAATCTTGGGCATAAGTCTAGTAGTTGCTTTAGCTGAACTTGTCTATCCAGCAGCAATGACATTACATTTGATTTCAACCAGTCAACATCTCTCTGGTTCTCTTCCCGGCATTCCTTGTTGAAGTGCTTTGTATGCTTGCTTCCACTTGTTTCTAGAATATCTGCAGGGATTTCTCTTAAGTCATCCTCCTTTTGCTTGCCTTGTCTTTTTTCTATTTCCTTTGCTGTTTGGATTCTCACTTTTTCTTGTTGTTCCCAATCCACAGCTGCCTTTTTGTGGCTTTTTTGTGAGTCTTGACCTTCAATTGGACTTATCACCACCTTAGAGATTCGTTTGCCTTAGCCCTTGTTACTATTAGGATGTCATGCACCTCAAAGTGCATATCTTCTGCCTGCATCATGTTGGCAGATTCTCCTTGAGCTGCATCAGTTTTGCTTGTCTTTCTTTGTCATCCTTTTTCTTCATGGCACATTCAGCTTTGGTATGCCCGGGCTGTTGGCAATAATAGCATGTGAAGTTAGTGGTTCCTCTGGAGCTTCCTTGGTTTCGCAGAAAAATTTCTACGACCTCTATTACCAAACCTTCCCCTTCCAGGAGGTCTTCTTTCACTCCCTCTATGTTATTCACCATGGGAGCTCTATTTTTGATATTATACCTACAGTTCCATGTACTGTGGTGGTTGTACATGTTACAGATTGAACAAGTTGGAGGTACCATGCATTCCTCTTTGAGGTGGCCTTCTTGTTTGCATTGTGAGCAAAACACATTTTTTTTGGAAATTTGCTCCTTTACCCTTTTTCATTTCTTGTACCAGCTGCTTACCTGCTACATTAATTCTTTGGAACTTGCCTATACCTTCCGGACTTCTTCTTTTTGTCTTTCTTTTTTGCTACTGCCATCGGAGTGTCTTGTGAAGAGTCGCTTGAATCATCCTCTTTGGTGGTGATGCTCTTCCTGGGCTTCCTTTTTTGTCTCCTTTCTCGACTTCTTTTTTTTGCCCTTTTGGCTAACTCCACAAATTCCTCAAGTTCTTCTTCAATTTCCGCTTGCTTTGTGTGACTGCTACATGAATGTCCAGCTTAAGCCCATGGACAAACCAATCAGCAATAATTTACATTGAGGGTCAAGTCTGCTCTGCCACTCTTTGCCTCAAGATCAATAGCTTCGTTGCATAAGCTTCCACATCCATGTCCTCTTGACGAAGCTCTCCCATTTGATCATAGAGTTGACTTGCAGATTTGATCTTGCAAAATCTTCCCAGAAAGGAAATCACGACCTCTTCATCATAAGTCTGGAAGTGGTTGTCCTGATATCTTGACACCCACTCCGTTGTCATTTTTTTAAGCAATTGCTTGTGAAAATGCCATAACTTTAGAGAGAGAAAAAATTAACCCCCCCAAGCATTCAGTAGTGCAAGCTATTTGAATGCAAGGAGAAATAAGAAGATAATGGCAAAAATGTTTCTTCATAAAAAATGATTATTTGTTGCTTCTTAAATTCAAGTGAGCTCTCACCTCTCTTGTTTTATTAGGAGTTTAAGGATGAAAAATAAAGAAAATACTTATTTAGGATCTTTGCATTGTTAGGATTTTCAAGTTTCCAAACTTTGGTGTTTGGGAAATTCTTGTGATGGTGGCATTCAAAATTAATATTTACTTAAAATGCTCTACACTTTGATGCTTGAGATCATCCTTGAGATCATTTTCAACCTTCTATAGAAGAAAGGTAGTTTTAATAAATGATAAATCCTTTTGTTTCTATTATGATATTAATGAAAAAGTCTAATGAATGGCACAAAGCACATTTATTGCTAAATTTTGCTTATGACACCAACAAGAAAATCAAAGTAGAGGTATACTCTAGTCTAAGGTATTAAGATTAATGGATTTGGCTATGTGCTCTTTGCATTAAGTCAATAACATGAGGGAGTAAGGTCTCTTTGTGTGTGACATCATTAATTTTAAAAAATGAATCATAATTTGAGGAATTATTTAAAGAAAAAGGAAAACTATAAAAGTCAAACAGTGAGTAAAATTTGTTCTTTCCCAAGGATAAATAATAGGTAGACTATATCAAAAAATAGATAATAGAGGCTGGATAGGATAAATCAAAGTCAAAATTTAGAGGTTTAAATGGTTTCTTAAAATTAATTTTATAAAAGGGGGTCTTGTAAATGCACTTTCGCCCTTTCAAATAGTTTCAAAGGGCCTCATCACATTTTACAAGACCCTAAGAGCCTCATTGCATAATAGAGGACCCTAAGGCTAATGGAGAGAGAGAGAGAGAGAGAGAGAGAGAGAGAGAGAGAGAGAGAGAGAGGCAAGAGGTGGTAGAAGGCATTAAAGATTAACAATGGAAGGACAAGAGAGCAAGGATGCATATAAGCATGATCAAGGATGCAAGGAAGCATAAGAGAGCATGACTACATTTATAATTATGAGTCCAAGACAAAGAGACATAGGAAGAAGCTTTACAAACAAGAGAGGATGAGATGCTTAAGAAAGAAAGTTGTGATATGATGTGGATAATTGCAGTCTAGTGCATGTGTGTGTGTGTGTGTACCCACCCCTTACCCGAGAATGGGTTGCACATAAGTGGTGGAGTAGGCTACCACTTATGTGGCTAGCCTACTCCCCATCAACAATCACAATGTCACGATGAATTGTTTTAGATGATCAGCAAAAAATTGTATACTCTAGCTGGAGTCTATTGGCAATGATTGCCAAGTAATCAAAGAAGTATACTCCTGTTGGAGTCTGTCAGCATTGTCTGCCGAGTCAAAGACAGAGTGCCAAAAAGAAGAGATAGTGCTTTTACTATCAAAGAACCTTATAGTTAAAATGAAACAACCAAGTAGCCGAAGCCAAAAAAAAAGTGCAAATAAAATTATAATAAATCTTGAAAAGTGTTTAATCATTAAAGTTATTTTGGTAATTATGACTTCCTTTACACCAGCCAACATCTAGTGCACGATAGTTGTGAGCCATAATCCTGACCAAGAGTACCTATTGCAAAATTGCTTGAAACCTGTCAGCATAAAATCATAATGATAGTGGGAGAAAATAGGTCTCATGGTCTAAAATTATCAAGCAGATAGGTCAATATTTGTGGTCTAGCATGTGTGTGTTTTTTAATTAAATAAAAATATAATATCCACACTTGAATAGACAACTACTCAAAGACCCAACCCGTTTGATTATCCATTAAATGTCTACATGAAACATGTACATCAATTGACTTAAGAAAGAAAGTTGTGATATGATGTGGATTATTGCAGTCTAGTGCATGTGTGTGTGTATGTGCATGTGCATGTGTGTGCATGTGTGTGTGTGTGTGTGTGTGTGTGTGTGTGTGTGTGTGTACCCACCCCTTACCCGGGAATAGGTTCCATATAAGTGGTGGAGTAGGCTACCACTTATGTGGCTAGCCTACTCCCCATCAACAATCCCAATGTCATGATGAATTGTTTTAGATGATCAGCAAAAAAACATATACTCTAGCTAGAGTCTATTGGCAATGATTGCCACAAGTAATCAAAGAAGTATACTCCTATTGGAGTCTGCATTGTCTGCCGAGTCAAAGACGGAGTGCCAAAAAGAAGAGGTAGTGCTTTTACTATCAAAGAACCTTATAGTTAAAATGAAACAACCAAGTAGCCGAAGCCAAAAAAAAGCGCAAATAAAATTATAATAAATCTTGAAAAGTGTCTAATCATTAAAGTTATTTTGGTAATTATGACTTCCTTTACACCAGCCCCAACATCTAGTGCACGATAGTTGTAAGCCATAATCCTGACCAAGAGTACCTATTGCAAAACTGCTTGAAACCTGTCAGCATAAAAGCATAATGATACTGTGGGATAAAATAGGTCTCATGGTTGAAAATTATCAAGCAGATAGGCCAATATCTGTGGTCTAGCATGTGTGTGTTTTTTAATTAAATAAAAATATAATATCCACACTTGAATAGAAAACTACTCAAAGACCCAACCCGCTTGATTATCCATTAAATGTCTACATGAAACATGTACATCAGTTGACTTACATGAAACATGTATAGAAGTATAACTAGATGAAAGTTTCATCTTTAAACCCATAGCAAACGACAAGCATAGAGCCAGCAAAACAAAACATAAAAGTGAATAAATTTAAAACAAGGGAAAGAAGAATAGTTGACACTGAAGATTAATGTAAGCATAAACTGAAGTGGAGAAACATGTTACCTACAACCATCCAAACCACAACACTAATATGAACCAAGTGTTAATGAATTGGGAATGCAGGTGTCAGAGTTGCTCCACATTTGTTATCGATGTCATACAATATGCGTCATCAATATCCAAGTGTCAGGCTTCTGACATCTGCTTCACAATCTTGGCAAATTAAAAAAACATCATTCAAAAAAACTAACACGGAATATGCCAAAGGGCTTAATCCATAATAAGTCCACTTAATGTAGAGTATAAATTGATCAGTGTCTCAAAGCTTGTGTGTGTGTGTTTGTGTGTGCGTGTGCGTGTGCGCGCATGCGCGTAACAAACTCATAACATACACTCTTAATTCATGCACTCATTCATTGTGTAAAACCATTTTAAGTTTATAGCAAACATTATGGCATACTAAAAAAAGTTGTTTGTACGTTTAAAATTAAAAGATCATTGGGTTCATTGGGTTTAAGTATTAACTACACTTGTAAAGGTTTGTCAATTTTGAGTTTATAGCAACCATTAGGGAACTACCCTTGCAAAGGTCTAACAAAACAATTCTAGTACAAGTACATTGACATTGCGCTATACTTTTGGTTACAAGCATTGCCAAAACACACTTTGTTTTGACATGATTTGATCTCCAATGTGATGTGCATTATCTTTAAACAATTTATATTTTAGCATATTGATCAATTTGATTAATTGAAATTCTTTGTTTTGACATGATTTTATCTCCAATGTGATGTGCTTTATCTAAACAATTTATAGTTTAGCATATTAATCAATTTGATTGTGTATGTATTGATAATGTAGTCTTAAATGTCCACAGCAGCCGATGGATTGGCTTGTTGGAGATGAGGATAGTGATGATGCAAGTAGTGATGATGTGCAAGTACTGATGATCTAAACATTGAAGACCAATGTCAAAGTGGTAACAACCATGATACTACAACGGAAGTCTCAAAAAATTGCAAGGTTTTATGCAATCTAAATGAGCATTTATCTCGTATATATTTCTCTTTTAGTGAGGAGCTATATAACTTAATGATAAGAGTACAAAGCACCCTCTAGGATCCTTCGCAGGTCACCTAGCGCTTCACTCATAGGCCGCTTTCTTGGTCCCTCATCCACCGTACCGGAAGCTCACCATTTAAATCAAACCAAGGCTGGTCAAGACCTCGGCCGACCTTGCTACCGAGATGTCCTCCATTGACTCTCCGTCAGCTATTGCAACTTTATCAGATTAGGTCTCCAATGACCTCATTCACAAGACGGTTAAAATGCTTCCCCAGCATTCTTGACATAAAATAGTCATTTAAAAACAGGTCATAAATATAGCTTCTATAACAAACTCTCGTCTTTCCATATTGTTCCACATCAATTCTCATTTATTTCATATGTATTCCCATTCTCATCACATCATTTTCCATCTCATCACATCTTTTCTCATTTATCCGCATCAAATCTCATCCACTTGCATCTACCCATATCCACATCTCATCACATCATATTCGTTCACATCACACATCACATCTATCTCCATTTATATCACATCACACATCACATCTATCTCCATTTACATCACATCACATTCATTCATATCCATCACATTCATTCGTTCATATCCACCACATACATTCTCATAACCATCCCATCACATACATTATATCACATCACTTCTATCCACATCATATCTCATTCATACACATCTCATCTCATTCATCCACATCCATCCAATCGTTCACATGTACGACTTCTCACATCTATCCATACATTCATATCTATCACTTCACATCCACATATATTCATGTCACATCACATCACATTTTTTCACATACACATCTATATCCATTCTTTCACATACATCCACATCCATTCTTTCACATACTCATTCACATCCATTCTTCACATACACATTCACATCCATTCTTTCATATACTCATTCACATCCATTCTTGACATACACATTCACATCCATTCTTTCACATACATCCACTTACATCCCATATCATTCATTTATCATCCTGATTCACATGACACGACATCTCATCCATTCATTCACATCTATCTGATTCACATCACATCTCATCACATCTATTCACCTCACATCTCATCACCTCTATTCACATCACATCCATCCATCCATTCATTCACATCCATCTGATTCACATCACATCTCATCACATCTATTCACTCACATCTCATCACCTCTATTCACATCACATCCATCCATCCATTCATTCTTCACATCTAGTTAGATTCATATCACATCTATTCACCTCACATCTCATCACCTCTATTCACATCACATCCATCCATTCATTCACATCTATCTGATTCACATCACATCTCATCACATCTATTCACCTCACATCACATCACCTCTATTCACATCACATCCATCCATCCATTCATTCACATCTATCTGATTCACATCACATCTCATCACATCTATTTACCCCACATCTCATCACCTCTATTCACATCACATCCATCCATCCATCCATTCACATCATTCTGATTCACATCACATCTCATCACATCTATTCACCTCACATCACATCTCATCACATCTATTCACCTCACATCACATCACCTCTATTCACATCACATCCATCCATTCATTCACATCTATCTGATTCACATATCACATCTCATCACATCTATTCACCTCTATTCACATCACATCCATCCATCCATCCATTCACATCTAATCTGATTCACATCACATCTCATCACATCTATTCACCTCACATCTCATCACATCTATTCGGATCACATCCATCCATCCATTCATTCACATCTAATCTGATTCACATCACATCTCATCACATCTATTTACCTCACATCTCATCACCTCTATTCACATCACATCCATCCATCCATTCATTCACATCTATTTCATAGAATTTAAACATAGAATTTAAGAGAATTCTACTTTTGATATAAAGATTCTTTACGCATCTATTTATGTATAAAAATCAACTTCAGTGGGAATAACACTTTTATTAAAATCCTTTTATGCATAAAAATCAACTTTAATGAGAATAACACTTTTGAAATAAAAATAATTCCTTTATGCATCTTGATATGCATAAAATCAATTTTGATGAGGATAACACTTTTGAAATAAAAATAAATCCTTTATGCATCTTTCTATGCATAAAATCAATTTTGATGAGGATAACACTTTTGAAATAAAAATAAATCCTTTATGCATCTTTCTATGCATAAAATCAAATTTAATGAAAATAATAAAAAAATTTCCATTATGCATCTTTCTATGCATAGAAATTAAATTTAATGAAACATTATGCGTCTTTCTATGCATAGAAATCAATTTTAATAATTAATATCAGTGATAGCCATGCATATTCATAGGTGAATATGTACATGGAGTAATTAGAATATTTCTTTTAGAATGCACAAATGGTGGGAATTACTCTTTTGGAATAACATAAAAACAAACTTTCTTTTCCACAAAATTCTGGAAAATTTTGCCATAACCTCCTTTATATGGCTGACCATTTCTCATTTTTATCATTCTAATTTCAACTTAAATTAACCCAATCTAGATGTATTATCCCGGCCCGCTACCCTTGATGCATGCAGCAAATTGGCAATCAAATACGAAGATAACATGTTAGAATTGACACAACCTGAGGATGTTAGAACATTGGCAGCAACCACGACTTCACGTGTCTCGAGTCGTCAAGAAATTGGAACTGAAAGCAAGCAAGTCAGACATATGACTGTGGATGAGCTCAGCAATGCCATATTGGAGAAATTAAAGGTAAGGGAAGGAAGAGAGATGTCGGGGCCATAGGCATAGTCACCTTTGCCCCCGCAAGGAACTGGTGTGGTGTTCCATGTTCAAACTACATCATACCACCACTGAATGTCCACAGTTAAGGGCAAGACCATTATTGTATTATTGTGCGCATTGTGTAAAATTGGGCAATCATGACACATCATCGTGTAGATTTCCAAGGTTTCAAAATATAGCATAACTGTAAACAAATAGAGCCCCATTGGCCTTGCCGGCACCACCTGTGCAAACAACTGCCACTACTGTACAACCCAACTCTTCTTACTTACCTAGGGGGATGTTCCGGGTACAAGACGCTTCGCCCTTGCCACCACCAATTCTACCGCCACACAACCACCACACGCCAATATCAATCAAGTAGTGATTGAAGAGACATCATAAGATGTTGAACTGGTGTGGGAACTAGAATTTAGTGGGGAATACTATGAGGATATGGGTGAGGTCACGCCAGAGTATTATGTCCTACAGAATTAAAGAAATGGTAGAGAAATAAAGTGTCATTTCAATTAAGTATTTATATATTGGCTTTAAATAAACAATTGTGTACGTACAAGTACAACCACCATGTTTAATGTCACTCTATTGTGACTCATATACAAGATAAGGTTATATAAAAGGACTAATTAGGTACATACATGGTGGTGGTTGTATACAAAGGCACGAAAATCAAGCCATTGCTAAAATCTAGTAACATGTAGATACATAGGTTGCAAAATGGGAGTCCATGTATAAGAAACTCTGAAACACATCCAAGTTTTTAGCATCGAGGGAGAAAGGAACCACCAGTTATCCTCAAATAGCTAGTTTAAAAGTGTGAGGGACAAATATGTTTCAACCTTTGAAGGACTATGGTCTTCTAGCTTTATAATGACAACAAAATATCCCTTTTAGTTGTTGAAGCACTTATATACACTATCATCCACCAGCAAAATATTCTACCAATTAAATTGAGGGTTTTCTTCCCAAAAGTCCTCCAAGGTCCTGAAGAATATAGGATTTTGTGAAAAGCATGAAGAGATCAATTATTTTACCTTCTCTGTCGTCGTATCATAACTCCAGACATACACTGAAAAGTGTTATAGAGCCCATTGGAGGAACGTAATTGAGTCAGCACGAATGAACTTCCTGATGTTTAAATCATTAACAAGTGTCATCCAATATATGCTGGAACTCTATCTTTGTGGTGGATATGGCACATGAGGATGCCATTCAAATCTAAAATCAATACCCTATTTTCATTTTCTAGTGGGGGAGACTTTGTTCTAGTATAAGGCCGTGGTGGGATTGGTTCATGGACAATAACCTCAATTTGCTCTTCATTTTGCTAATTATTATCATCCACAGTCTACTAGTTATGGCTAGTAAGAACATCCTACTATCCACTCTGTATATCGATAGTTTGTTGTACATTTTCACTAACATCGGGCTAAATGAATGCCCACTATAACATCTTATTGTGTGGTTTGTCCATCAAGAGTCTACTCATCATTTTGTTGGTTATAATCATCTAGAGTCTGCTAGTTTTTGTCAACAAGAATAGATTTTTGTCCACTCGGTACATCCTTACATTTTCATTAACATCGGTTTAATGCATGCCCACTGTAATATCTTGCTGTGCAGTTTGTTAGTTATTGTCATCTATAGTCTGCAAATCATTTTGCTAGTTATTATCATCTATAATATGCTATTTATTATTAGCAAGAACATCATGCTATCCAATCTATACATCTATAGTTTATTTTAAATTTTCACTCACACCAGTTGAATGCATGCCCACTGTGACATCTTGCTATGTAATTTGTTTATCAAGAGTCTATTGATCATTTTTCTAGCTTTATTGTCATCCATAGTCTACTAGTTTTTATGAGCAAGATCCTTCTATATCCACTCTATATATCCATAGTTTGTTTTACATTTTCACTAACATCAACATGCATGCCCACTGCAACATCTTGCTATGCAGTTTGTTCATCAAGAGTCTGCTCATTATTTTTAGGGACACTTAGTACATGCACATCCATATCAACATGTTGCTTTATAGTTTGTTTCAACACAGATGCATCAGATGTTGACATTTGAACATCCTGCTATACACTTTGCTTCACATAAATGTCCTACTAATTATTTTTAGAATCACTTATTACTTAAATATCCACTTGTACATGCTACTGTAAATTTTGGTCATCCATAGACTAATACACATTTGTAGCATCATTTTGTTCATCCATAGACTAATACACATTTGTAGCATAAATGCACATGATTGCAGCAGCACTGGTAGTGGTACTAGTACCGCTAGTAGTTTTTATGGTAATTTGTAAAGTATTAGTGCTAATACTAGTAATACTCATACTAACAGTATGAGCAACACTGGTAGTGGTACTAGTAGTACCAGCAGTAGTCCTAGTACTAGGAGCACTGGTAGTACCACTAGCAATAGATGCAATCCGGAAAAGAAACATGTATGTGACAAGGATTAATGTATTGACAACTCATGTGCAAGCCATACAGTGAATTTGGAGCAAGTATGATGCATTTGAGTGATTGAAAAATTACTGTTTTTGAAGCTCTCACAAAACAGAGAAAAAGAGTCACTTGGTGGATGAAATTAGAGCTAGTTTATGGCAAAAATTACTCAATTGATGGGTTGTACACATGCCTTGGTGTGTTAGGCAATCATATATGCTCTCAATTACCACAATAATCATCCCAAATTCCCTCTACAGCAGGCGGCGCAGATCATACAGAGAAAATAGAGCACTTTTTCATACTTTTTGATATAAGTGGAGGCCAAATTCCACTTGTGTGGTTGATTAAGTCCAAACTTTGCTTAGCAATTGTGTAATACACAAACCCAAGGAGGTTGCTATATGATTGGTTGGAGCAATTATGAATTATGGAGCTGGAAATGAGCTGATTAAATAGGTTGTCTATTGTGATTAGTGAAACAGAGTGTGATTAATTGACTAATTACTCTCTCATCTTAAAGAATTGGTCTGATTCCTTTTACATGGAGTTAGTGGACATCATTGCTAAGCTAATGAATACCTGGTCTCCCAATTTAGACAAGCATTGAAGAAATTAGAGCAATTCTACTACTGGTTTTTACTGGTTTTTCTCAAAACAGAGAAGGGGGTTTGAAAAATTTGCTATGTACGCACCTTGGTTGATGTTGATATGAAACATTGAGCTTGTTTAGGTGTCAATGCAAGTTATCCACACTTGATTGAACCACTACATTGCAATTTGGAGCCTTGGAAAGCGTGCCAAAACAGGGTACGTTGGATTGCGTATGCCAGTTCATTTTGGATGCAATCAGTTTGATTTTCTACATTAAAAGTGAAGTTCATTGTGTACTCTGGAGTATCTGGAACACTTATTAGAGTGTGGTTGAGTTGAGGAAGGCTCGTTTATAGATTTCGACGTGTGCGGAAGTTGCATTTGCATTGAGCAAATATGTCAGATAACCCAGTACAAATTGTGGGTGAAAAGTTGGATAGGAAGAACTTCCAGGCATTGAGCAAATATGTCAAATAACCCAGTACAAATTGTGGGTGAAAAGTTGGATAGGAAGAACTTCCAGGCATGGAAGTACAGGATCAAAAGCTTTCTGAAGGGAAAAGGTTTTTGGAATCTTATTACAGGTGCTGAGCCAGAGCCGGCGGAACTACCCCAACAACCTACACAGCAACAGGTTATAGCTCATAAGCAATGGTCAAAAAGAGCATACAAAGTTTTGCATTACCTGTCTATATGTATCTCAGATGCTATACTCATACATATACATGATGCTGAGAATCCCAAGGATGCATGGGATACATTGGTAAAGCTGTTTGATACAGACACTAGTGCTCACAAGTCTCAGTTGTTGCAACAACAGATTCATAATGTGAAACGGAAAGGAAGGAGCATCCATGATTATGTACAAGAGATAAAGAAGTATGCAGATGATGATTTGGTAGACATTACCTTGCGTGGTCTTGGCAAGGAGTATAAATCTTTTGATACATCCATCTCGAGTTCGGAGTACAGGTTTACCAGATTTTGATGAGTTGGTTTCACTCTTACTTGTTGAGGAAATCAAACTCAATGACTCCTTTCATGATGCATCTACTAGCCATGATAATAATGGCAGAAATCAGGCTTTCTATTCACAAACGAGATTTAGAGGTAGGGAGAGATTTGCATCATGTGGCCGTGGTAATGGTCGTGGTGGATGGCAGGACAGGTCACCACAACAGAATTTTCAGCCTACATATGGTGCTAGAGGTGGTCGTGGATATACACCTCAGAGAGGCAGAGGTAATCCTCGTGTGGTAGAGGACATTGGCAAGGCCAACAAACATCTATGCAAAATGTGGAATGCCATTACTGTGGGAAATTTGGTCATATGGCACGTGATTGTTTCCGCAAACAAAATGATTTTAGAGGGGGTAGAGCACAACATGGTGGACATTATGCACAACATGGTGGTGGAAATTATGCATCAAGCAGTAATGATGGTAGTGCAAATCACTTGTTTGCCATGAAACATGTTGTGGGATCTATGATGTCGAATGGTGAAAGTGACAACACTTGGTATATGGACTCTGGAGCATCAAACCATATGACTTGTCATGGCGAATGGTTTGAGCATATGAAGCCTATGGATGTGAAAGGCTATGTGGAGACAGGAGATGATACCCAACATGCCATCACACATGTTGGAAGTGTACCATTGGTTATGCACAATGGTGAAACAAAGTCTATGGTGGCAGATGTCTTGTATGTGCCTTCTATTACAAAAAGTTTGGCCTCAGTTGGTCAAATGGTGGAACACAGTTTACAGGTTCGTTTCAACGAGCATGGTTTCTTCATTGAGGATTTCAAAAGTGGATGTAGAGTCATTGCCAAAGGCAAGAAAGAAGGCAGGTTATTTAAGCTGGATGCTAGGATTCCTGAGTTGAAATCAGCCATGTTCTCTAAAAGCCGAAATGTGGTACAGGACATTGACATGTGGCATAAGAGGATTGGACATGTAAACATACAAAGGTTAAAGAACATGGAGGCAAGAGGCATTGTTAGTGGGCTGCCTAGATTCAAGTATGATGGGAATATGCATGTTTGTGATGCCTGTCAGTTTGGAAAGCAGGCAAGGTTGCCGTTTCCTAGAGAAGGCAACATGAGTAGCAGGCCACTTGAAATAGTTCATAGCGATGTATGGGGTCCTGCACAAAACCCATCCATTAAAGGAAGCTTATATTATGTGACATTCATTGATGATTTCAGCAGAATGATTTGGATTTACTTTCTCAGAGAGAAAAGTGAAGTGTTGGGAAAGTTTATAAACTTCAAAGCTTTTGTAGAGAAGCAATATGGCTCTTAGATAAAATGTTTGAGGACAGATGGAGGTGGTGAATACACCTCACATGGTTTTGAGCATTTCTTGAGAAAGCATGGCATAAGAAGACAGTTAACTTGCAAGTACACACCTCAGCAAAATGGTGTTGCTAAGAGGAAGAATAGAGTCATTTGTGATGTGGCCAGGGCGATGCTCAATGAAAAGAGCATGCCAGATTATTATTGGGTAGAAGCGTGTGCCACTGCAGTGTATCTACTTAATAAGACACCCACATCAGCCATACATGGAAGTATGCCAGAGATGCGGCTTACAGGTTTTAGGCTAGACATTGGACACCTCAAAGTGTTTGGTTGCATAGCTTATGTACATGTGCCTGCTGATGAGAGAAGGAGGAAGTTGGATCCTAAGGCAGAAAAGTGTGTGTTTGTTGGATATGCACAGGATCGCAAGTCATATAAATGTTACAATCCACAAACTAGGCAAGTGGTTATCTCACGAGATGTGGTGTTTGATGAACTTGCTAGTTGGTACAAAGCAAAGGATGAGGGTGTCATTGATTCACTTAATGCTAATGTGCATGTGAACTTGCCACAAGCAAGTTCTATTTCTATGTCTGGGCCAACAGAGTCTGAGAGTAGCACTATACGTCCATGGTCAGGACGCTTGAGACATGAGAGTGTGAGCACTGGGAGTAGTGATGTGGATAAAGGAAAAAAGAAAGTTGAAGGAATTGGAATTACAGGTTATGAGTCGTCAAGTTTAGAGAGTTTGGATGAGGAACTTGGCATACCAATTTTACGCACACCTGGTGCAAGGTAGGATAGATATGTGCCTCCAAATGCTAGAGTGACAGGTGTTCAGAGTGATCCGCATGCATTGCAGAGATCCCAAAGGGTCAAGTATCCAGTTTTGACAGGTTGACATATCGTGATTTTTCTATGCATTACGCATATATGAGCTCTTTGGTGAAGCATGTGGAACCTACATGCTATACAGAAGCTATTGGGAAGCATGTATGGGAGAAGGCAATGGATGTTGAGATGGACGCATTGGTTCATAATGAAACATGGGATTTGGTTGCCTTATCACAAGACAAAAATGTCATTGGTTGCAAATGGGTTTACAAGGTGAAATGCAAGTCAGATGGTTCCATTGAATGCCATAAAGCGAGATTGGTAGCTAAGGGTTATGCACAAACCCAAGGCTTGGACTATGATGAAACATTTAGTCCAGTGGCAAAGATGGGAATAGTGAGAGCAGTCATTGCTATGGCTGCAGCAAATGGTTGGGAAATGCATCAAATGGATGTGAAAAATGCATTTCTAAATGGTGATTTACAAGAGGAAGTTTATATGGCATAGCCAGAAGGATATGTACACCCGAGGTATCCCACTCATGTATGCAGATTAAAGAAAGCATTATATGGTTTGAAGTAAGCACCTCGTGCTTTGAGTGATAAGATGACCCGATATCTTATCTCCCTTGGATTTCAGGTTTTTACAATAGATTCTTCACTCTATGTGAAGAAAACAGATCATGGGATTGTCTTACTTGTCATCTATGTGGATGACTTGATTGTCACAGGAGATCATGCTACAGATGTTATGCATGTCAAGAAGGCATTGAGTGGGCAGTTTGACATGAAAGACTTGGGTGAATTGAGATATTTTCTTGGGATTGAAGTGATCAAAGACCATGCAGGTACATGGTTAGTGCAACGCCAATATGCATTGAATATGTTGGCAAAATATGGGATGACAGGGTGTAAGCCAATGAGTACACCTTTGGAGCAGAATGTGAAGTTGTGGGCTGATTTTGGTGAAGAGTTGGATGATCTATATATGTATAGAAAGATGGTTGGAAGTCTTATTTACATGACCATCACACGCCCGGATCTCAATTATGCTGTGGGGCTAGTAAGCCAATTTATGCAAAGCCCCAGAAAACCTCATTTGGATGCAGTGAGATGCATTATGCGATATGTAAAGACCACTGCACATTATGGTGTTCTTTATGAGCATGGTAAAGGCTTGGATATACATGGCTACACGGATGCAGATTGGGCAGGTAGCTCGTATGAGACAGGAGGTCTACTAGTGGTTATGCCTTTACATTTGGGAGTGCAGTGGTGAGTTGGAGTAGCAAGAAGCAACCTACTGTTGCTTTATCTAGTACAGAGGCTGAATACAGGGGTGCAGCCATTGCTACATGTGAAGGAGTATGGTTAAAGAGTCTCTTGGCTGATTTGGGTCAGCCTATTGATGGCAAGGTTGTCATTCATTGTGACAACATGAGCAGCATACAATTGGCCAAGAATCCAGTTTTCATGCGCGGACCAAACACATAGAGGTCCATTATCACTTTGTCAGGGGGGGAGAAAGTGCTAGATGGTACAGTGGATCTGCAGTATGTGAAGACTGAAGAGCAGGTGGCTGACATCTTTACAAAGCCACTTAGCAGGGAGAAGTTTGAGTACTTTCGTACTATGTTGGGAGTACGTGGGATGATCTTGAGGGGGAGTGTTAAGAGCTTTGATAGCCCAAGCTCATCTACATCTTCATCTATGGCAGTACATCATGAGCTTGAGAGGGGATGTTGAGATTCAAGCTCGATGTCAGCTTGTGCCAATTGCATTATGTGTTGGCATGTTAGGTAGCAGCATGTGTGAGACATAAATGACCGCGTCCAGCTGGTCATAGTGTGTGGACATTAGCTAGGGTTAGTTGTGTGTGGACACAACACATAGTGTGTGTTGTGTATTATGAATTATGGCTTTATGCATTGTGTGAGAAGGGAGATGGTTTCCCTCTATGGTTAGGGTTTGCAATATACATTAGGGTTTGCTCTTGTGTGTGTGTCTCCTCTCCCTCTACCTGTTTTTCATCATTAGTAGTAATAGTGTCACTAGTATTGGCAGTTCCACTAGTAGTACTAGTACTAGTACTGGTACCAGTTTTAGTAGAGCTACTTCTAGTATTAGTACTGTACTAGTACTAGGACCAATAGCTCTACTAGTATTGTACTAGTACTGGTACTGGTACTGGTACTATAGTAATATGAGCCATAGGAAATTTGGCTTAGTTAGAGGAGTTGGATATAAGTTGTGAATGACAAAAAGTAACGATAAATGAATGTTAACATATAGACATGTACATGAACACCTAGTGTGTTGTGGTGGCACACAAAGTCAAAATGTATAAGAGACTTTGGAAACAAGGGAGAAGGTGTCATGGAACGTGTCAACAAAATGAGGATTGTGCGATGTGGAGTGCTAATGTGGCATTCACCTGTGTGTTATATGTATGAGCATAGTAATGCTATATAAATTTGTTGTGAATCTATGCTCTTTGTTAGAGCATCTATCTAATGCAAATTTAGTCATTGTCTACATCTTGCTTTGTACTTTATACTCACTAATTACTCAAGACTAGTGGTCATATTGAAGGTTATGATAATTTTTTATGATCAACCTTAGGTTGTGTTGTATAATTTAGAGCTTACTAACCATTAAAATCTTCATTGGTTGGAGAAGTGGATGTCTCATTTATAGGGGCTTTGCATCTCCAAAATCCCTAGCCATGCTATCTTGAGCTCCATAATTGGTACAATGCACTTAATAGTTGTATTAAGATCTCATGAAATGGCATTCAATGGTTGTGTGGTTCTCCCCCAAACACTACATTGCACCATGTCCCTTCTACGATATAAATGTGCAATCTTTGGCACTCTCCTCAATTGCAATTTTGGGCTAGGAGCAAAAAATTTGTGTTGGACTCCATCTCATGCATGGTTGTTTGTTGAGACTAGACTCCCTTAATGGTGTTATTGGGTCATTGAGCTTGAAAACAATGAAGCTTCATTGCCACAACCCCTTCTGTTCTTTGGGAGGTTTAGGTTATCCTTCATGTCAATGGCTAGGGAAGCCACAAAGTTCCAATTCTTGGTGTTATGAACAAAAATGTCATGCATTTTGGTATGTCTCAAACTTCTAAAAAATCAAAACCTACATTTAAACCACTACCTTGCCATCTAGGGTCAAGCTAGTTTCACTTAAGGTGTCACATACTTGAAGAAAGTGTTTAGAATTGTTGAGCGATGTAATCGTGGTGTTGTGTGTATGTGGGAAAGCACCCTGGAGGTGTAAGATATTGTGGCAAGATAAGAATGCCACATGTAATATTGAATGGTGTGTGAGTGTTGACCAAAAGAGTGGAAAAGGAGTTGCCACATGGATGATGACATGTAAAGTGGGATAAGGCTAGAAAGCCTATATCATTATATGGTTCAATTGAGATATGCAATACAGCTTGTGTCTTGAGTGTGTAATCTCTCTCTCTCTCTCTCTCTCTCTCTCTCTCTCTCTCTCTCTCTTATGGAGTTCTTAGTGTGGTTTAATACACCTTAATTATGTTGCTTAATCTATCTCTATCACCATGATCAATCCCATTTTAGGATTGTTAACATGGTATCAGAGCTTGGGTGGGCTCTTGGTCATGGTGAATATCTATATATAGATTTTTTTGGTTATGTGGTTTTTTGATTAAGCATTATTTTCAGTTTATTATGAAAAAATTAAGCACACTCATATTATAATTTGGATTTACATTTGTGAGGATTTGAGAGAGATTTGAAGCTGCCATTCTCAAGTTTGAGATGAGATTTGCAACAAGGAGGTTGCATAGAAGTTGTCCAAGAGAGTAGCAAATGGGAGTTTTACAACATGGAGAGCCAACTCATCATCATGGAAGCTGAAAATGGAGATTTTAACAAGTATGAAGGCTATGGAGTCTTTGGTGTCAACAAAAAAGCTGCCAAGGAGTCAAATTTCTCAAGAAGGTTGGTTTTGTGAGTTTTGCCTCATGAAATTTTAAAGAAGGGTTTCTAATTTATGGGATCAGAAGATCCCATAGTTCTTTGCACTTGGGAAAGAGCATAAGTAGGTGTAGGCTTGTCCAAGCAAGGGGCAAGTATTGTGGGCAAGGAATGGAGCCCATGAATGAGCACATTGGAAGGGATGTGCTAGTAGTTTGCTCAAATAAGGGAAGAAGGCTGTGTGGAAGCCTTTGAAGGATTACATTATTATAAGATTCCTCCCTCCGGCTTTTGAGTTGTGCAGGTGTAAAAACCTCCCCTTCTAATCTTATAATTATTTCCCTCTCTGAAATAAAAGAAAGATCCTGTTTTACCCTGTTTTGGCCTAGAGAGAGAAAATGTCTAGAGGAAGGTAATTCAAAATTGAGATATTTTTGGATATAAAAATCCTCCTAGTGTCTAAAATGGTTTCCCCTGAAACAGATATTCAAAAAGAAATTTCCAATGTGCAATTGGAATAAATGAAAATTAGGTAAAAAGGACCTTAGCCTAAGGGTCCAGATTTTTTGAAATTTTTGAATTAAGGTTCCTATAGACCAATTAGATTAATCCAAATGGACCAATTAGATTAATCCAAATGTAGGGAGGAGATAAATTGAAGAATAAAAGGAAATCCCCCCAAAAATGAGTAAATACTCACATAAGATGAAGAGTTGACTAAGGACAAGGTTATTAGTTAAAAAAGAAGAGATATTTAGAAGAAATGATGCATTTTTGACACCTCAGTGTGGAAGAATTCCCCTCATGAAGGAGGCGCCTATTTCACATGTGTGGTTGAGTTTTAAACTCACAAATAATGAGATATTTTCATCTCTCCTCTCTCCTGCTTCAACTAGATCCAAAAAGTAAGCTAAACTGACCTAAAAATGGTCAAAAATTGACCAAACTGATCTCGAAAATTCTACAATCAATTTGCTTGGTTAGAGGCTCACTTTTTCCTGTAAATAAAGCCTCCCCCTTTGTAAATGGTTAATAGTGTTTTATGCATCGTTACTCTACTCCTCCCCAAAGCCAAAAACAGTGAATTTATTGATAATTCATTAGTTTTTGACCATTTCCTCTTCACAAAAGAATTGGTGGCCACTCTTGTTGCAAACAAGAGTAGATTCCTCAAACCATCAAGCCAAAGGAAAGCTCACAAAAATTCATGTAAGCTAGAAATCCTACTTTTTCTTTATTCCATTTAATGGTTTTCTAATTTTTGTTTTCTTTAAAATGAAAAATGATGCTATGCCTTGTTGGAAAGGCTTTTCCCCTCTCTTCATTCTTGAATTCAGCCTTTCTTTATCCTAGATGTGTAATCAAATTGTTAGAATTAAACTTTTCATATTATTTCTCTTTAAAAAGTTAAATTTGATTAGTTTAGAATGCTTTAAACCATTTGGGATAATTTCTAAGTAACTTGAGAATGAAAAAAATTAAAAAATGGTCAGCCATACAAAGGAAGTTATGGTAAAATTTTCTTAAATTTTTTGAAATAAGTTTTATCTTTTATTATTCAAAAAGAGTAACCCCCACCGCTTGTGTATTCTAAAAGTGTTATTTTTATTCTATGCATAGAAATATTTTTATAGTAAAAGTGTTATTTTCATTAGAATTAATTTCTATATGCTTAGAAAGATGCATATTGGGAATATTTTGATTATAAAAGTGTTACTTTCATCAAAATTAATTTTTATGCATAAAAAGATGCATAAAAGAATTTTTATTATTATAAAAGTGTTACATTTATTAAAATTGAATTTATGTATAAATAGATGCATAAAAGATTTTTTTTATAAAAGCGTTACTTTCATCAAATTTTGATTTTATGCATAGAAAGATGCATAAAGAAATTTATTTTTATTTCAAAAGAGTTATTCTCATCAATTTTGATTTTATGCATAGAAAGATGCATAAAGAAAATTATTTTTATTTCAAAAGAGTCATTCTCATCAATTTTAATTTTATGCATAGAAATATGTATAAAGAAATTTATTTTTATTTCAAAAGAGTTATTCTCATCAATTTTAATTTTATGCATAGAAAGATGCATAAAGAAATTTATTTTTATTTCAAAAGAGTTATTCTCATTAAAATTGAATTTATGCATAGAAAGATGCATAAAAGATTTATTTTTATTTCAAAAGTGTTACTCTCCTTAAAATCGAATTCATGCATAAATAGATGCATAAACGGATTTTTATAAAAGTGTTATTTTCCACTGAAGTTGTTCTTATGCATAAATAGATGCGTAAAGACTCTTTATATCAAAAATAAGAATTCTCTTACATTCTATAAATAGATGTGATAAGATGTGATATGAATCAGATAGATGAGAATGAATAGAGGATGGATGTGATGAGAATAGAAGTGATGAGAATGAGAGGTAAATAGATGTGATGAGATGGGATGCGAATCAAATAGATGGGAATGAATGGATGGATGGATGTGATGAGAATAGAAGTGATGAGAATGAGAGGTAAATAGATGTGATGATATGTGATGCAAATCAGATAGATGGGAATGAATGGATGAATGGATGCAATGAGAATAGGAGTGACGAGAATGTGAGGTGAATAGATGTGATGAGATGTAATGCGAATCAGATAGATGGGAAAGAATGGATGGATGGATGTGATGAGAATAGAAGTGATGAGAATGAAAGGTAAATAGATGTGATGATATGTGATGCGAATCAGATAAATGTGAATGAATAGATGAGATGTGATGTCATGTGAATCAGGATGTAAATGAATGATATAGGATGTGAATGAATGTGATAACATGTGAATCGGGATGTGAATGAACGATAAGGGACGTGAATGAATGTGATAACATGTGAATCGGGATGTGAATGAATGATAAGGGACGTGAATGAATGTGTTAGCATGTGAATCGGGATGTGAATGAATGAGATGTGATGTGAAATGGATGTGATAAGATGCGATGTAAACTGGATAGATGTTAATGTATGTGAAGTGATGAGATGTATGGGTAGATGCAAGTAGATGTGATCTGATGAGAATAAATGAGGAAATAAGTGATGAGTTAGAAAAAGATGTGATTAGATGAGAATGGGAATACTTATGAAATGAATGTGGATTGATGTGTGGGTAATGTGGATTGATGTGGATGGATGAGTGGATAATGTGGATTGATGTGGATGATGTGGATGGATGTATGGATGATGTGGATTGATGTGTGGGTAATGTGGATTGATGTGGATGGTGGATGAGTGGATAATGTGGATTGATGTGGATGATGTGGATGATGTGGATGGATGTATGGATGATATGGATTGATGTGTGGGTAATGTGGATTAACGTGAATGGATGTATGGATGATGTGGATGGATGTATGGATGATGTGGATTGACGTGTGGATTGATGTGGATGGATGTATGGAAGATGTGGATGGATGTGTGGATAATGTGGATTGATGTGGATGGATGTATGGATGATGTGGATTGGTGTGGATGATGTGGATGGATGTATGGATAATGTGGATTGATGTGTGGATGATGCGATTGGATGTGATTTGATAAGGGAATGATATGATGTGATAGGGATCAATGAAGAAGAAAAAAATTGTGGGAAGATGAGAAAAGATGGGGACTAATGTGAAAGGATGTGGAGTGATGAGAAAAAATGGAAATATTGTTGGAACTGTATTTGTATGTGAAATATGTTTTTAAATGACTGTTTTATGTTAAGAATGCTGGGGAAGCATTTTGACCGTCTTGTGAATGAGGTCGTGGAGACCTATCTGTTAAAGTTGCAACTACTGAGACGAAGAGTCAACGGAGGACGTCTTGCGTAGCAAGGTCGACCGAGGTCTTGACCAGCCTCGGTTTGATTTAAATGGTGAGCTTCCAGTATAGTGGATGAGGGACCAAGGACGCGGCCTATGAGTGAAGCCCTAGGTGACCTGCGAAGGATCTTAAAGAGTGCTGACCATACAGTGCTCGGGCTCTGGGTCGCCGAAGATACCCACACGTATGTCGGGGAAGATATTGGAACAAGGAGTAAGAGTTGTTTTCTAAATTCGGGCATGGATCTGGTTGGTTAACCTTGCTGGTCCTCAACGGATGATGAGTATGGCTCTTTTATATAGATCCGTTGGTTGATCTTGCTGGTCTTCAATGGAGATTCTATTTTGATATGTGAATATATTGCCGATTACTATGAGCTAGGAGAACTATCGAAAAGGCCCCTGGTGAGCGTTCTAGTTGCCAATGATGCCATAGGTACACCAATGAAGGAATGATTGGAAATAAGGATTCAACCGGAGATTTTGAGGATTGTGATCAGTGACACAATGGTTTCATTAAATGATTATTTTAAAGATAGCTGATGCTGAGAAAAAGGCAATTTCATATTGGTTGTGTAAGTGGTGTGACTAGTTTTAAGTTTGCATGAATATCCGGCTAGGGGGCCTGGGAACTCTTTTCCCTGGTACCTGGGACAAAACCTAACCAAATTCTTAATTGGATCCTATCACTACAGTGGTTGGATGGTTGGCTAACCCACGGGACTAGTGGGGTTAGGCTGGACTGATGGAATCTTAAATTGAGACTCAATTCTGTTATGGTACGATAGATGAAGTAAATCTCGGACAAAAATTGTTCTATGGAAAAGAATCAACGGCTGTGCCTCTCAATGAGGAAAAAAGCGTTGGTCTCTATGATCCAAGTGCAATCTTTCCCCTGATCTGACTTGGGACTTACGGGTTCGGTCAGATCAGTTCGGTTAGTTAAGGCTTTTGACTACGTTAGAGAAAAGTTATCCTGGAGGAATCGCCTGTGCTTTCCGGGCGAGGGAAGTTTTTTCGAGATCGGTTTTGGAAGAACCGATGGATTAGTCTCTTGTCCGGATATCCGTGGTGGGCGAGGCCCCGAGTGTGAGACCCTGCCCCGCGCAAGAAGTGCTACTTCCGCTGCTAGAACTCGTGAATTCGTTGTGCGGTGGGGATAGGGACCTCACAGCTGGTATCAGAGCAAATTGGCTAATGAGGATCAACCGAGAAGCCAAAAATGTCAAAAATTTATGAAGAAGCAGTAAAAGGTTGTAATTGTGTGAAAAAAAAATTCATACGAATTGATATTCAAACTGAAATTCGTAAATTGGTAATTGGGTCTTCAGATGGAAGTACGACAATTATATGAAATCCCTGACTTTCTTGAGGCCTAGACATGATGGTATTTACCTTATAGTTCCAAGGACCATGACTACCCGTATATACCGAGGGTATAACTGCAGCTCTTTACTGGTGTGGCAGTATACACGAGTAAATCTAAGACTTAAAATTATAAGCATTAATACTATCCAGATGATGAATTCGAATGTGGTTGATATGATTTTAAATTCTGGTTGAGAACTGATGAGTTGATTTGGATTTTGATTGAAAAATAAAGATTCCTAAATTTTGGTTGAAATGTAATAAACTAAGCAAAACCACAATGAGGATGAATGGGACGAGTCCCTATGATGATGTTCGTAGCTGGAATGACGTTAGTGACTTCAGAAAATCACTATGAGATTAGTGAATTGTGCTGGCAGATTGCTGCTGTTAACACTTGACCCAATGGATCAAGTTAAGGGATGTCAAATTAAAAATCTGTATAATTGAAAATTTCCATGAAGGACTGTTCAGATAGAAAATTCGATCTAATGGACCATTATTGTGATTAGAATTGAATGATACGATTTGAGTGAATTATTATCTGATGATGAGTTTTATATAAGGGATCTTTATCCCAGGATTCTGTTGGGTTCACCAGACTATAAGGAACCCCAGAATCAGTTGGATCTTAAGGAAAAGAATTCTCCTCTAATTTTGCGAGATGAGGACATCTCGCGTTTTTTAAGTGGGGTAGGATGTAAGATTCCTCCCTCCGGCTTTTGAGGTGTGCAGGTGTAAAAACCTCCCCTTCTGATCTTATAATTATTCTCCTCTTTGAAATAAAAGAAAGATCCTGTTTTACCCTGTTTTTGGCCTAGAGAGAGAAAATGTCTAGAGGGAGATAATTCAAAATTGAGATATTTTTGGATATAAAAATCCTCCTAGTGTCTAAAATGGTTTCCCCTGAAACAGATATTCAAAAAGAAATTTCCAATGTGCAATTGGAATAAATTGAAATTAGGTAAAAAGGACCTTAGCCTAAGGGTCCAGATTTTCTGAAATTTTTGAATTAAGGTTCTTATGGACCAATCAGATTAATCCAAATGTAGGGAGGAGATAAATTGAAGAATAAAAGGAAATCCCCCCAAAAATGAGTAAATACTCACATAAGATGAAGAGTTGACTAAGGACAAGGTTATTAGTTAAAAAAGAAGAGATATTTAGAAGAAATGATGCATTTTTGACACCTCAGTGTGGAAGAATTTCCCTCATGAAGGAGGTGCCTATTTCACATGTGTGGTTGAGTTTTAAACTCACAAATAATGAGATATTTTCATCTCTCCTCTCTCCTGCTTCAACTAGATCCAAAAAGTAAGCTAAACTGACCTAAAAATGGTCAAAAATTGACCAAACTGATTTGGAAAATTCTAGAATCAGTTTGCTTGGTTAGAGGCTCACTTTTTCCTATAAATGAAGCCTCCCCCTTTGTAAATGGTTAATAGTGTTTTATGCACTGTTACTCTACTCCTCCCCAGAGCCAAAAACAGTGAATTTATTGATAATTCATTAGTTTTTGACCATTTCCTCTTCAAAAGAATTGGTGGCCACTCTTGTTGCAAACAAGAGTAGATCCCTCAAACCATCAAGCCAAAGGAAAGCTCACAAAAATTCATGTAAGTTAGAAATCCTACTTTCTCTTTATTCCATTTAATGGTTTTCTAATTTTTGTTTTCTGTAAAATGAAAAATGATGCTATGCCTTGTTGGAAAGGCTTTTCCCCTCTCTTCATTCTTGAATTCAGCCTTTCTTTATCCTAGATGTGTAATCAAATTGTTTCTCTTTAAAAAGTGGAATTTGATTAGTTTAGAATGCTTTAAACCATTTGGGATAATTTCTAAGTAACTTGAGAATGAAAAAAATTGAAAAATGGTCAGCCATACAAAGCAGGTTATGGCAAAATTTTCTTAAATTTTGTGAAATAAGTTTTATCTTTTATTATTCAAAAAGAGTGATCCCCACCGCTTGTGTAAAAGTGTTATTTTTATTCTATGGATAGAAAAAATGCATATTAGAAATATTTTTATAATAAAAGTGTTATTTTCATTAGAATTAATTTCTATGCATAGAAAGATGCATATTGGGAATATTTTTGTCTCACCAAAGCCAGTCAATTGGGCATTGTCGACACCCTCCAACAAGGATAATCAACCTTCATCGTCGACAATCCCCCTACACTCTACATCCTCAACCACCCACACAACAAGCACCCCGACCTCGTACCTTTATCATGACAATCAATGGTGGGTGCACAAGAATCTTCTTGCCGCTTTAGGGATTCTACGATGGCTACACAGAACTATGGATCCTAAAATGGCCATCTCTCAAACCCAAGTGTAAAAAACCAACTAAGACAACAAAAATTAAACCTAAGTCTAAGCTTCAACGTTGGCTCATCCCCGAGCACAAGGCTACTATGAAGGTAATACTCACCTTTGGCTACCCAAGAACACCGCTTGTGCTCATCCACCACAACAACTCCCTAGGAAGCCGCGACAAAAGGCTCCATGGCCGCCGGTTAGGCAACCCCAAGCACAACAAAGCCAACATTGTTGGGTGCCTACCAACGTGCTCAAAGCTCAATGCTTCCATGAAGGTAACACACACCTGTGGCTCCCAAAGCCATAGTCAAAATGCTCTCCTCCACGTTGACAACCTACTCACAGCTCCAAGCCTCATTGAAAAAAAAGCTGGAAGCCTCACCAACCATGGACCTTCATCACTCGGGAGCAATGGGTGCCCACACGACATCTCTTAGAAGCCCAAGGCTTCCATGATGGCAATTCCATCATTTGTCTCCCAAGGCATACTCCTCAGTAGTTCGCCCAAACCACACCCACCACGCGAGTACCTGTCCAATTGACAAAGATGGTTTGGCGACCAATGGGCAGGCAAGTCCCCTCCTCCTCGACAAAATCCTATGGACTTTCCCACACCGAACCCATGGGCACTCTAAATCTCAATTCTCCCAATCCTTTCAAACCATGGAGCTGTGTACACGAAGCTCCACCCCACCCCTCAACTTCGCCATCAACCCAAGGGGCAGTGCTACAAATGGCTGAGCTCATCCAACCACCCAAAGATAAACTCAAAGGTAAGCTCTCAAATCTAGCCACATGGGCCACTCAGTACAAAACATTTTTTAGGGGTGCTAATCAATAAACCCATTTTAAAAAAAAGAGTCTCTAGGTGATTAGGGCCACGGGCACACCTTTTGCCCTCACCCATGCACAACACCTGCAAATCTCACTGGGCTCTATCCTATGTGCACACACCGCATAAAACTTCATCATCAATTTCCATCCAGGTACATCTCTAGATGGGGGGGCCATGGTGGGTGCAAGCTTGATCAATGGTACGACCTATTGCCTGAATCTTCTTAATCACCCCCGCTTCACCCCAATAAATGTTCTTCATGCGCCTAATCCATCCTACCCTTAACTTCTTCTTTGGCTCCCAAGTATGGATCATCTCCATCGACTACCACTCCTATCAACACATGATTCGAGAGCTCCAATGACAGAACAAGACAACGCACCAAAAGAAAAAGAGAGAACACCGCAAACCGATACCTCCACGGGAGCCCAGACACCCATCATGACGTCTTAACAAAGATTCTAGAGCTTCATATACATCACCATTGACATACAACATCTCGGAGCGCAAGCAGTCTCCATGCATGTTGCCTCCTTGTCCCTCCGGAATTCCCCCCTCACCATTTTCTTACTAACAACATTGTTTTACTAACCCCTTCTTCATCATACCACCTATCACTAGGATACTGGTCATTACGTATTCCATGCTAGTCTACTCACTCAAGTACTCTGACTCCTCTAATGAGGTTGTCCCTACTGCAAAGGTGAAAATGCTTGTCCAATTATCTATGAAACGTATGCCACAAGATATTGGAATGTGAGTTACAACCTTAGAATAGGTGTTTGCATGTGCATACATGGAAAAGCCCTCCTTATATATATATATATATATATATATATATATATATATATATATATATATATATATATATATATATATATAGTGTCAAAGATAGCTATAATGATGTCAACAAGCATGGTCCAATGTGTCACATTTGGTCAACTTTACAAAATACACTAGATTCATCCAATTAATCCATGTATTGTATGTTTTATGTGAATACTTGTCCAATTATCTATGAAACGTATGCCACAAGATATTGGAATGTGGGTTACAACCTTAGAATAGGTGTTTGCATGTGCATACATGGAAAAGCCCTCCTTAAGACCTTACTTTTAGCTTTGGTAGCTTAATGCGTGAAACCTATGGCCAAGTATAAAAGTTAGTTTGTAAGTCTCACGCTGCATTCTCTTATGAATAATTCAAGAGCTGAAGCTTCTTCTACTTTCTCTACTATATCATTTACTTCATAGAAAAAGAGCATGTGTGCTTGAGTGTGTAAGTGTGAGAGGGCATTGGCCAAGTATAAAAGTTAGTTTGTAAGTCTCACACCACATTCTCTTATGAATAATTCAAGAGCTGAACCTTCTTCTACTTTCTCTATTATGTCATTTATTCCATAGCAAGAGAGCATGTGTGCTTGAGTGTGTAAGTGTGAGAGGGAGTGGTGAGAGAGGTACAAACACTTATGTGTGCGGCTGTAAGAGAGCATGTGTGCTTGAGTGTGTAAGTGTGAGAGGGAGTGGTGAGAGAGGTACAAACACTTATGTGTGCGGCTGCAATGATTGATCTCTCTATTGTGCTTTGTACAAGGATTGAGATTTAAGTTGAGAAGCTACAAGGTGAGTGACACACCCCAAGCCTCCATATTCGTGATCAAAATATTGTACATTAAATGTGGTATAACAATTTTTCCAAACATTTAACATTTAATACTATTTTGTTTTGGTCCAAACGGCATTTTGTTCGAAACAGTTTAGACCGATTTTTTTAAAGGAAAGCAACGATGCAATTATATTGTGTCAAGACTATTAAACTCACACACTTATGATCTCTATTGGTCTCTCTCTCATTATCACATCTACTTATACACACACACACACACACACACACACACACACACTTATTTATAGGAAAGACTCTCTCTCTGTCACATTCACACATTCTCTTTCTTATTCATACTCTCTCTCTCTCTCTCTCTCTCTCTCTCTCTCTCTCTCTCTCTCTCTCTTGCACACAAGTAGGTAATAATTTTTGTTTTTATTTATTTAGTTTTTCAAGTTTAAATAATATATTTATTATCAACTAGAAATATTTTTTTGTTTGAAAATTATTTAGATAGTTAAACGAAGGATTTTCTTAGATACATACTTTTTTTGGTAGATATAACAGTCTAAACATAAAAATCAACTTGAAAGAAATACTCAAGCTCAAAATAGAAGAAAGCTATGCGCGTGACACAAGAATGGGTTAAATCTCCCCCACCATAAGAGTGGCTCGTGTCCTCTTCATGGTGTATTTAAATATATTTCCTTGTATAAAAAGAAAGAGCCAAAAATACATGTAGCCAAAAATATGAATCTCCACATTGGGCTTGCATAAGCCTAAATACAAAAATGTGAACACTCTAAATTTCACTCATGAAATAGAACTAATGCATATCAAAATGTTGCACACTAATGTACACATAAAATATCACTGCCACTATCAAGTAAATAATCACCACACACCATGCGTCAATAGATTTCCATTGAAGCAAGCCCAATGGATCCATGCACATCCCGTGCACTAACCCTGTCTCACTGATCTACACTGATATTCATGATATAAGCTCAAAATATGTGACAAGTTAGAGGTGATCAGTCTTGCTTGCACATAAAATAAATATCCATCAAATAAATCCATAAATTCTAAATAATGTAAATAATTCTAGCATTTCTCCCTGGTGAAAAAGCAATTATCCTCAGTTGCTAAACATGCAATACCTCAAAGTCGGTACCTTTGCATATTTAAACAACTACATGCAATACCTCAAAGTCAGTACCTTTGTATATTTAAACAACTACATGCAATACCTCAATTCAATGACCTTTGCACAAAAGAAAATATCAATTTCAAAATATCCATCATAGAAATCCACAATATTAAAACCTCGTGCAATACCTCAATTCGGTGACCTTTGCATGGAAAATAACCATGTGTGATACCTCAAATCAGTGACCTTCACACATACCAATGCCAAATACCAAAAGAAATTGACAATCTTATGATACCTTAAATCGGTGACCTTCACACATATCAATATCAAATACCAAAATAAACTATCAATCGTGTGATACCTCAAATCGGTGACCTTTACATGATTACACCGGTCTCAATACGAAGGGTAAAATTCACTGCAACAGTCTGTGAAAGGAGTCAATTATGGCAGAGTGTAGCAAGGGAATGGTCTAGAATCCACTGAGATTCTTCTACATGATGATTCTTGTACTTAACCAAATATCTGACATAAACATTGCCATTGCGAGTTGTAGTTTGCCCATGATCAAGAATTGTTTCTGGAACTAAAATTTCTGTATCAGCCTCTAAGAGAGGTGGGTCATGATAAATGGGGGTAGAAGGTGGTGTACATTTAAAGGAACTAAGTAGACTAATGTGAAAGGAATTATGAATATTCCAATGGTTAGAGGAAGGGAAAAACGATAAGCATTGTCATTGATCGTAGCAGTCGAAAAGGCCCATAAAATCATGGAGATAATTGGCGGGATGTTTCTCGACAGAATTTAGTTAACGCTTTTCTATGAGAAGCCAAACGAAATCATTTTCTTCAAAAGTCTTTTTTCTTCTATGTTTGTTAGCCTGTTTAGTGTAAGCTTGTTGAGCCTTAAGAGAATAGACTCACAAGCTTCAACCAAAATTTGGTTTATAAGTCACGGCAAAATCATTGGTCTCACTAGAACGTCATGAGAAAGTCTAGTAATTGGAGTTGACCATCATTATATGCATAATCATGAAGAGGCAACCAATTATTAGTTTCTAACTTGTGCCAAACATCAGAAAAATCAGGATCTGTAACATATGAATCACGCATATCATGTAAAGAATGAATGTTAAGCACTGAAATGTTAGAAATAGAAGGTCGTCAACTAAGTGCATCAGCCACTACATTCTCTTTACCAGGTTTATATTGGATAAGAAGATGAAAACTCTAAATAAAAGATTCCCATTTAATATGGTGGTTTGAGATAAGAGGTTGATTAAGAAGATATCTAATACTTTGTTGGTCGGTCTTAATCATAAACTCAGAACCCATAAGATAATGTTTCCACATGCATAAGGCATGGACAATTGCTAATAACTCCTTATTATATGTACTATATGAAAGTTTAGAAGGTGTCAATTTTCTACTCTCATAAGCCAAAGGATGTCCATCTTGCATGAGGACTGCACCGATTCTTGAGCCACTAGCATCAGTGACTACAAGGAAAAACGGTCGAGTAAAGTCTAGAAGTTGGAGGATAGGGGCAGGAGTCAACAAATATTTTAGTCTATCAAATGATTTTTGTTGGCTTTTACCGCATCAAAAACTAGACCTTTCTTAAGTAACATTGTCAAAGGAAGTGCTATCAATGAGAAATTATGAATAAACTTCCTATAAAAACCAGCCAAACCAAGAAAAGATCTAATTTTCTTAACACATGTTGGAGTGGGCCAAGTCTTAATGACTTTTACCTTTTTTGGATCAACTTTGATACCTTCACCTGAAACAATGTGGCCTAAATACTCAATTTCATCTTGGAAAAAGAGACTTTTATTTGGATTAGCATAAAGTTGATTTTCTTTAAGAAGATTAAACACTAATGCAAAATGCTCTTCATGTCCGGCATGATTCTTACTAAATACAAGCAAGTCATCAAAGAAAACAATGATGCAATTCTGATGGTCAAGAAATATACAATTCATCATGCGTGCAAAAGTAACAGGTGCATTGGTTAGACCGAAAGGCATAACCAAAAATTCATAATGACCAGTTTGAGTACGAAAAGTAGTTTTATAAATGTCATAACTAGTCATTCGAACTTAATGATATCCAGATTTCAAATCAATTTCACTAAAGACAGATGCGCCTTTAAGCTTGTCTATCAAATCATCAACACGAGGAATGGGATATCTATTATTAATTGTGACCTTATTGAGATATTTATAATCAATACACATGCAGTAAGTCTTATTTTATTTTCAACAAGAAGAACAGGTGCACCAAAAGGAGAACTACTAGGTCGAATAAGTTTCTTGTCTAATAATTCTCTAATTTGGTGTTCTATTTCTTTTTGTTAAAGAGGATTTGTATGATAAGGAGCTCTATGAGGTGGTTGGCTACCCAGAATAATCTCTATAATATGGTCTTCAAGAAGTGAAAGAGGTAAGGTAGGAGGTAAATCATCTACAAAAAAATCATGAAACTTAGCCATGAATGCCTGCTGAGGAGGAGTGAGATTATTTTCATATGCTTGCACTTCATTAACTAAAATCATGTATGCACTTGATTGTTTCTAAAGTGCACGTTTAGCTTAGGTATGGGATAATAATGTATACATCTCAAGAGAACGATCACCAACTAATTGTATGAGAGTACCATTATGTGTGAAATCCATAGTATGCATGGAATAATCAATATGTGGATTGAATTCATGTCTAAATGGCATACCAAGTATGATGTCACTAGAATGTAAAGGTGCAACAATGAGAAAGTTTCATTTTTGCTTATAAGTTCCAATTTGTATCTCAAGGTCACGTACTTCACGAGTGCCCATGTAGCGTGTGCCTTGAAATGCAAATTTAACCTTATAACACGAAGGATTAATCTCCAAATGCAATTACAAATTGCCTTTTCAGAAATAAAATCATGTGTACTACCATCATCATGCAAAATAGTGATATCATTTCCATTAATAGATCCTTTCGAAGCAAAGAGTGAGGAGTGATTGAAGTACATGCTGATTCGCTTTACGTACCCACTTCTTCATTGTTGAGTTGTTAAACCGTCCAATCCAGAGCCGTATCACCATCACCATCGTAGTATGTGTCATCTTCAATATTGTGAAGTTGTGCCACTTGAGTAGGAAGAAAGGTACACTTGTCGGCTTGATGTCCCACTTGATGACACTTGAAGCATGTAGGCACATTATTGCCCTAACGAGGTTGGGTAGGGTAAGGAGTGGGTGCATTACTATTGTGACTAGAATTGGGTTTGGGTTGTACATGCTTGGATTGGTAGTATTAAAATTATTCTTTACATTTGAATTGGAAAAAGTGCATCCATTGCTACTACCATTACCAAAATTACCATTATTACCATTCCATGGATGCCGTTGTTGTGATGAAAGAGATTGATAAAATTGAGGGTGTCAAAAAGAAGATCTAGACCTTGATTCCCCACGAAAGAAGATTTCCAATTGGGTGGAGAAGCATACTCACCACTGCAAGGTAATTGACGAGGCAAACCTTTCTTGCGCTCGGAATCATGAGCAAGAGAGATTGCGTCATCAAGAGAAGTTGGTTTGAACATGTTCACATCCGCTTGAATAGTTGTCTCAAGACCATCTTCATACTTGTTGGAGTGACTCTTCAGGAACATCCTCGAGCATACAAAGCATAAGAAGTGATTGCCAAAATCTCTCCGTGTATTGAGAAACTGTATCACGATCTGTCATGCGGAGAAGATTCCATGCTCGACAGAGTGTTAAGGTGGAATTGTGGAGGAAGAGAAGCAGACTTGAATTTGTCTTGGAATTGATCCCAAACAAGTGAGAGGCTTGGTAGGACCCATGTAAAGTGTGTTCCACCACAAAGAAGCTCGATCACTCAAATGACTAGTAGCGCACTTTATTTTATCTTCCTTGGAGAATCGTTCACCAACAAAATAATCATCAAATTGAGTCAACCAAGAAAGAACTAGATGACCATCCTTTTTATCGTCAAATTTGGAGAACGTGAATGCGCCGACGACAGTTGATCTTGGAGTCCTTGTGAGTCTGTTGCGAGTTGAAAACGGATTTGAGAATCTTGCTCAAGCGATCATCTTCGAGAGACATGACATCAGGAGATTCCCCATGACCGCCGCGGCACTGGCGTTTGCATTGTTCTTCAAGTTACATCTCAAGTAGAAGAATGTGCTCCTCCAAGGTAGGAGTAGGAAGAGGTGACACATTCGAAATAGTTGGTGGTTGAGTGCCATCATCAAAATCCATGGCTATAGATGCTTGGTAGAAATCGAGGATGTAGCAGAAACAAGGATTGGAAAAAATATACCCCTTCAAAAGATATATATATATGTATATATATATATATATATAATACTTCTTCTTCCCTCTTCTCTTCTCTCTCTCCTTCTTCTTCTCTTCTCTCTTCTTTTCTTTCTTCTTCTTCTCTTTTACTCTCTTACTTTCTTCTTCTCCTCATGGGCTCACCACAGAATGCCATGCAGCCCTCCTAATAATCCCACATAACGTTGAATAGGGGAAACAAGTTGGGTATATAGGGGAGAAGAGGTTAGGAATTACCTTTTTCTCTTAGGAGACACTCACGTTGGGAGCGTGGGGGTGAGGCCACCGGCGCTGCCCATCCGCCGGAGATGATTTCGCGCTGCCCGTCCATCGCTTGTTGCCGGCACTTGTTGTCGGGGTTGTTTCTGGTGCTTGCTGTATTAGATGCCCCTTATGATCGGTGCTCTGTCCACTATAGCAGTGTGCACTGTAGACAAGGAGATAGGTGGCGCTCTAACAACTGGTGTCACCCTGGGGTTTCGTGCCTGTAGTTCTCACCTTCACGCAAAGGATAGCAGTCCTGGGCCGTCTGAGTGCCCAATACATAACTTTTTTTCTTTTTTCTTTTTTTCTGACAAGAAAAGTACATGACACAATTCTCTGTGTTCCCTCGCTCTCTAGCTCTGATACCAATATTGGAAGCTCATAGTTGGCCCTCTATTAAAAATAAACTTGAAAAGCTCAAAATAGAAGAAGCTATGCACGCGACATAAGAATGGGTTAAATCTCCCCCACCTTGAGAGTGGCTCACGTCCTCTTCATGGTGTATTTAAATATATTTCCTTGTACAAAAAGAAAGAGCCAAAAATACATGTAGCCCAAAATTTGGATCTCCACATTGGGCTTACATAAGCCTAAATACAAAAATGTGAACACTCTAAGGTTCACTCATGAAATAGAACTAATGTATATCAAAATGTTGCACACTAATGTGCACATAAAATATCACTGCCACTGTCGAATAAATAATCGCCATGCACCATGCGTCAATAGATTTCCGTCGAAGCAAGCCCAATGGATCCATACACATCCCACACACTAACCTTACCCACTAATCTACACTAGCATTCACAATATAAGCTCAGTCTCGCTTGCACATAAAATAAATATCCATCAAATAAATCCATAAATTCCAAATAATGCAAATAATTCCAACAGGGAACGAAGATGAAGATATCAATGTAGTACATTTTCTCATGGAGATGACGCAAGTGTGGAAACAATAAATGATAAAGACAAAAAGTGCATTGGGAAGAGAACATAAAGCTCATCAAGGGCTTCATGGTCCTACCTCCTCCCACATGGAAGAGCCATTGCTCATGCCACCACAATAAGACAAAGATAGACATGATGGACATCCATCAATCAACATTCATTAGCAACATCACCAACAAGGAGTCGAAGAATCCGGTGGTGACCAACAACATGCAAGTGGAAATCAAACACTACAAGAGCCAAGTACAAAATCTGCATAAAATCCTTGAGGAAAAAAAAAGAAAAAACTAGAAGAGAAATTACCATGGGTAGATCTTTGATGCGAGAAAAAGGAAAAGGCAAAGAAATAGTACTCAAATCAGCATTACCACTCGACATCTATGACTCCATCACAGATGTAAGATCATATTCAAGTCATGCAACCAGAAATCTACAGAAAAGCCTTGAGGTAGAAAAAATAAAAAGCCAAAAGAGAAATCACCTTGAGCAAGTCTTAATGCAGCGAGAGGAAGGCAAAGGTAAAGAAAAAACATTCAAATCAGCATCAACACTCAACAATATGACTCCATCATAGACAGAAGATTATATTCAAGTCATAGAGCAACAAGAAATCACAAGGAAAGAGAACACTACGTGGCAAGCTAAATGTAAGGACCTAAAGCAAGAGTATGATATCCTCAAAGAAGAACATTAAAAAGTATTCAAAAAAATGGATAAGCTAACTGCTCAAAACATTCAGCTATCTCATAAAGTGGAGGAGCTATAGGGCACAAAGTCGCATGTAACATATGAAAAAGAAAAAGGGAAGAAAGTCAATAGAAGAGGGAAAATAAATGATAGTCATAGCCCAAAAGCTATAAGAACCCCAAACCATAAAGAAAAGCTGTAGAAATAAGTCCAAGATAGCAAAGCAGGCTATGGAGGCTAAGACCAAGGAAGCTGTCGGGCAGCTATCTACAGAACTAGAAAACTTCAAGAAGAAATTGGAAGATAAACCAAGAAGTAGCTGGAAGATAAACTAAGAAAGTAGTCTGCAAGAACTAGTATACATGCCGCAGGCATTGCAAAATAAGGAATCTAAAGCAAAGAGGCCAATAAAGCAAGCACTGAAGAAGAAGGAATCTGAAGCAAAGTGGCCAGCAAATTAATAGGTGCACAAATGCAACAAATCATACTAGCCACTTCCTAAAACATAAAGGCTCAAAACAAGGGAAATTCAATTAGAAAGCAGTCAAATGAAAATGCAATCAAAAGGCTCAAAAGTGAGGAAAATGCAATTAGATCAAATGGAAATGCATGTAGATATACTTAAGGCTAATGAAAAGATAAAAAAAAAATTTGACATCTACCTTAGACACTAAAAATAAAAGTGTGTTTATATAGTCTCTACCAATGGATGCATAAGTCAAAGAGCTTTAGCAAAACAATTATGTAGATGCAAGTAGAAATGCATAATAAAGAGTCCAACACAAGCTCAAGATTGATGTTGCAGAGAAACAGCTTGGATTATGATACATCGGTGTCTAACAAGGCTAGCAGAAGATTATGACAAAGGTAATTTCCCAATGCTAATCAATACACAAAAGCTAAAAAAGTTTATTCAAATATACAAACCCTCCAATAATGCATAATATGATGCAACTTTTTTCCCAAACTCATTCGAGCCAATCACGTAATCTTGTGACTAGCATGCTACAATGGGTGCACAAAATAGCACTACTATTGAGTAAAACAAGGAGCTACTTCTATAATCGATGATGGTAGAGTTTGATCTTACTAGATGAGAAGGATGAATAGATATCAAACCCCTAGACAAAATTTTAAATGGAAGCCAAGTTTTATGTCCAGCTATGCTTGCATATTAGAGTCTACACCCATCCACCATGGAGAAGTTGTTTGATTATATTAAAGGACCTACATCTCAAGGTGTTCTAGGGTGAAACACACAGCTCGAGGTGGTCTAGGATTTAGACACCTATGAAGTGAAGCAAAAATGTAGAGAAAGGAGAGAGATGAGGAGAGTAGATTACAGTACCTATAGCTTGAGGTGGTCTAGGATGTAGACACCTATGAAGTGCAGAAAAAATAGAGAGATATGAGAGAGATGGGGAGAAAGGCATGGAAATATGTAATCTGAAAATGTAGGGCCACCAGCTCCACCCCTTTACTAGTCATTTCTCTACATGGGTACAAAATGTAGACATAAGAAACCACATACCAAGGTAATGTTATCTAATGTGAACGTGTGGCTTTTGGAAAATCCATAAAATAGTCACATGTTACTAAAAGCACATTGGAAAAGCTCGCTACACAACTTCTCTTCTTTCAGTTGCATTGAGAACTATGTGTGGATCAAGCATAAGGTCTTGAGGTGCTGTAAGGACTTAAATGCATCGCCTTGTCTATACTTATGTAGTTGCTTGGTGATGATCAATGACTTGGGTGTGTTTTGGGCCATTGGGACTTCTTCTTATTTTGTGTCACAATTAGACAACAATTGTTTATGTTGGTATAAGTGGATGAATCATTTTGTGAGCTCTTTGCTTGGGCTTGGTCGTGCTCTATTTCACATATCTGAGGTGTTGGTGGATGGTGACTCTGAATTGTTGGCTTATGGTGTGAGCATAGAGCTATGAACTACACCTAAACTTAACCTCATACATTATGTGATAAGAAATTCAATTTGCAATCACTTATCTTCCTGGCTCAAATTAAGGACACTTGCCTCCAATTAATGATGTGATTCGCTCCTTGAAATTATTTAGCCTACTATTTAAGTGACCTTAGGCACACAATGGCATGTAATCCTTGGTAATGGCTCCAAGTTTTTGTTAACTTGATTGCTCTAAGCACACAAATTTCGTTTTATAACTAGCAGAGGTCATAGTAATGTTGTGGTGGTGATTGGAAAAATCATGGGTGATATGATGGCCTTCCTCTCTTAATTGTCACTTGAAGGAGCTACTGCCATCAGTCTATGGGGTTGGTTGTTAAGACCATGACACTATTACACTATTACTCCTACTAGATTCTCTCCATTCCTACTCTAATTGATGGTGTGTCCACCCTTGGAGAGTCTTGTCTCTAGTCCTTACACCTCACTTAAGGAGCCAAAGAGAAAGAAGGCTTAACTTAGTGGGCTTCTCTACTACCAGACTCTCATGTTGCTTGACTATGCCAACACTATGTTGAGAATCATGGATCAAGCTCTCCTAATAACAAAACAACTTCCTAATGAGATGCTAATCCTACTCTAATGACAACATAATTAACATGAATCTAAGGTGGGTGACAACTGAGTGAACTCATGATGATAAGTGTGTGCTAATTAAATTGTACTTAAGTTAATTAGACTCCAAGATGGATTAACTTAGACACATAGAGAAACTTGAGATAAGTGCAAGTGATGTGTTCATTGATTGAAATGGCCCCCTTTTATATGAGGAGGTACACCCTTGAATTTGTACGTCAATGTGGGATAATTCCCTTTGCTAATGTGACTTCATGCTAGACTTTGCGCACCACATTTCTAGGCACCCCCCTTGGTGCAATTTTCTTAGGCTATTGCAAAGTGGTCAGATGCGAGATTTACAACAGATTTTCACCCCCCCCCCCCTCATTTCTAACTTGGCTGGCTAACTCAAAGGCTCTTTGGCTTGGCTACTCTCTAGCTCAAAGGTTTTTTTAGAGATGGTCGGGTTGATTTTCACTCCCCCAGGGTGTTGCTTTGGCTATTCTCTAGTGGTCAATTGTTTTACATTATCAATTTACCTACTCATTTGGTGGCTTTTACAGCATATGCTTTAGGTTAGGGTAGTGGTTGAGTTTGTAGGTGTTGCTTTGCTGCTTCTTTTATTTGGATGCATGCTCATAAAGGCCGCTTTACAAAAGATTTTTAGATGATGAAATCATGGTTGGTGATAATTTTGTTGATGATGTCAATGATGATAATACGGATGACTTCTGGATCACATTGTTTGATGTCATCAAGGCCCATGTCGATGAAGCCCAAAACACACATTTCAAAACCCACAACATAGTGTGAACATGCCCTTATTAAGGCCATTTTTTTAAAACACCAGCATGTGAACAGCTCTTATATAAGATGCTTCACAGTCAATTTTAAAATTACAAAATTATCTCTGTAACGCGTTGCGCGTTGCAACGTCGACGTACTCTAATGTGCTGACTGCTACTGTTAGTAGCTGCTTTGCTACTTCAAACTATTGCAGTTTTGTTACTAGAGAGAGAAAGTCATAAGAAAACACAACCTTATCTCTGTAACACACACACACTAGAGAGAGCAAGTCATAAAAAAATACACACACTAGAGAGAGAAAGTCATAAGAAAAAACAACCTTATCTCTGTAACACACACACAGTAGAGAGAGCAAGTCATAAAAAAATACACACACACTAGAGAGAGCAAGTCACAAGAGAGAGATGGATGGCTAAATTTTCTTCTTTCTTCTTCTTTTGTCTATAATCATTAACATAAAGATATAAGAGTACGTACTATAAGGGAAAGTATTCTCCTACTATAACATACAATGGTCGATTCATAGTGTGATCCTACCCATAAGAGCTGTGAACTCGACTATATGACCATGTTAATTATGCCATATTCTAGTCATCTAAATGTGGCTCTGTCACACAGCCTGTCATCCACCACTGGGAAGATATATCAACCATAATCTCACCAATCATGCTAGCAGGCAGTGGCAGAAGTGCAAATGCTATCACCTAGGCATGTCATCAATGTCCACAACACTAGTTGAGCTCGATATCTTAACACTCCATAGCACTAGTTGAGCTCAATATCTCAACAATCCCTCTCGAGCTCAACTCCACACATTGCACTCCATGTAAGCTCTTAAACCTATGGACCTTCTCTGTACCAAAAAGTGCCTTTAAAGATGTCATCCACCTAATCCAATGTGATGATATATACATCACCTTCTCCCTCAAAAAGTGATAATGTGCTTCGTCCTAGCATGGTATATTGCATTACTGGCCAGTTGTATGCTACTCATGTTGTCATAATAAATGACTATGGCCCTATCCATAGGCTCACCCATATCACCAAGTAGCTTTTGAAACCATGCTACCTCAAAAGGATGCTATAGTAGTGCCACTGTACTCTACCTTTGTACTCGACAAGGCAGTTGTTTCTTACTACTCGAACTCACAATAACACTCCCAAAAGAAAACATAAAGCCATTAGTAGATCTCATGTCTATGACACCACCAACCTAAACATTATCTATATATGCATATAGTTGTATCTCTCTATGCCAGCTTCATAGAAAAGTCCATAATCAGCTGTGGACTTTCTGTACCTAAGAATTTATCTAGCCACATCTAAGCGTGGCTTCTTGGGGGCCTACATAAACTAACTTACAAGTCTAACAACAACATAGCTCAAATATGGCCTAGTAATGGTCATGTAGATCATGTTACCTACTATGCACCTGTACATAGTGGGATCCTCAAAAAGCTCACATGTATCTATGGAAAGCTTTGTGTTATGCTCCAATGGGACTGAAATAGGCATACAACCTATCATACTATACTTGGACAACATGTCCAAGCCATACTCTCTCTGTGATAACAAAATGCATTAGGTGATCTCGCCACCTCTATGCCCAAGAAATAAGGCTTTCCGAAAGGCAAAAGAGTTACCATCTATATATGAGTGACCCACTAACAGATCAGGCACAAAAGATTGATCTACCTTTTCCTTCCCTTTGCATGATACATGTGTACCTACATCTATCCTCAACCTACCTAAGCATTGACTAACATTAGATCTAGTGCTAGAGGACTCTCAAGGTCCACTAAGCACCTATGATTGGCTTCTCTAGATGTGGGCATCATCAATACTTCTTACATCTATATCTTTTGTTGCCTTCACTGGTGCATACCCGCTACTCATCTCATCAAAGATAATATCTTTACTTACTTACATCTCATGAGTTGTAGGGTTAACATCTATAACCTTTTTGCTCCAAAGAATAATCAATGAAGATGCATTTCTCTACATTTGGATCTAACTTGGTTCTCACTTCATCAGGAACATACACATATGAAATACACCCAAACACTTTCAAGTGAGACACATCTAGTTTTAGGCATATACAATTATATTTAGGCATCATACCATGAACAGTTACAGTGGGAGTCCAGTTCATAATGTAGTTTACCACCGTTGCTTTTTTCCAAAAATAAAATAATCTGGCATATTCTTTTTAGACATCAAGGCATGTATCACTACTATACTATGCTTATTTTTCCTTTCTACAAAACCATTATGTTGCTGAGTGTACTTGCATGTGAACTATCTCTTGATTCCCTACTTTCTCAAGAAATCATTGAACTCATATACTCTCCCCCACCATCTGATCTTAGGCATTTGATTTGTATACCTTCTTCCTTCTCAACGAAGGCTTTAAATCTGTGAAAGAGAGCAAACACCTCACTTTTCTCCTTCATGAAATAAATCCACACTTTCCTAGTGTGATCATTAATGAATGTAACATAATAGCTGTAACTTACAATTGTTGCAGTCTTGGTCGATCCCTATACATCTGAATGTATAACATCCAATGGCCTTGCACTGACGTGATTTTCATGCAAGAATGCATGTTTGGCCTACTTACTAGCTGATATGCTTCACCATACCATCAACCTTAAGTTTTGGCAAACATGCAACAATATTTTGGGCCTACATAGAATTTAGCCGATGTATATTGACATGACTAATGCCCTTGTGTCATATGTCAATATCTAAAAATGACACCTATCCCATATGTGTAAACATGGCTACAATGACACCTGTCCTATGGCTTCCTTTACAAGAATCATGCTCACATCCAAAGTAAACATCCTGCCATTTCTATTACCCTTTACAACCAAGTGACACTGATTTTTGAAGTCTTCCACAAAAAACCCTTAGTAACCAAGCGACACTAATTTTTGAACTCTTCCACAAAACACCCTTAAGGATTGAACCTCACTTGTAGACCCTGCTTAACCATATGTCCAATAGAAACCAGGTTCTTCGTAGTGTTTGGAACATGAAGTACATCTACCAACATGTGCAATGGGGTATACAATATCATCACCCCACAAGGATTCCGTGTGATCAATCCATTTTTATGTAATCTTTAAGAATTATTCACAACTGGCTAACCACTTTTCCAATCCACCAAACCAATAGATTTCCTTTAATAGGGCTAATTTGATCTCTACTTGCCCAAACCCAAAACGGCTTGGCACATGTACTGGAAATAGTATGTCCATAGAGGATCCAAGGCTTTGTCCTAATTTGATGTCATTTGATGTGTTTTTCAAGGTAATGATTGAGCACCATGTCAAATCACACCACTCCAAAAAGGTAAAATGTCTTATTTTTCATGGGGATCGCGAGACTGTGCAATCCATTTTTTCGTAATCTTTGAGGATTATTTCTAGCGGGAGCGTCTTTTCTTCTTGAGTTAATCGCTTTTCCTTGACGCATTATGAAGGCCATTTAGACGACTTATAGAGCTTTAAAATAATGTGTTTATACCATTTTGCAAGAAGACATGTCCGATTTAGTGGCCCCGCAAGATGCCCAAATGGGTTGTTTTAATGGTCCAACGGCCTATTTTGGGAGGGTATTTGGAGCTAATGGACCTAATGGACCTCGATTAAGATTTTGCTTTGTAGGAATGTTGAGGGTACCTCCTTGAAACTTTCTAGCCCACTAGACATCACTTTGTACTATCCTTCCAAGATATATCACTGATATTTTGTTCTCTTGTCCCAAACGCGAACCTAATCCAAAAGCCATTACGACCCTTCAAAACTACATCAAATGACATCAGATCACAACAACGGAGCCCTGGACCTTGTATGGACATATACTATGGCCAATGCATGTGCCAAGCCATTTTGGGTTTGGACAAGTGAGATCAAATTAGGCCCTAATTAGAGGAAATCTATTTGTTTTGTGCTTGTTTTGGTGGATTTGGGCCGTTGGCCATTTGACGGCTTGTTGGTGAGGCTAATAGGTATTATCAAACTAGGGAAAAAAAAATTATAAGTTTTGTGTCAAAAGCTCATAGAATTTTAGGATTAAAAAGTCTTGCATAGAGAGCTCGTATAAAAAATAAACCCATGATGAGATGGGTCCATGACCTTGAATGGTCTTGGCAAATAATACAGCCAGTTTCAGACCTCCATTGGAGTTTAAAAGAGCTTTTCTGATTTTCAAGAATTGATTGATATCTCATCATCCATGAAGAGATGAATATTGGGGAGGTTCACCCTATGGAAATTTAAATAAGCTGGATTTTTACTCAAATACAGGTAGAGGTAGAGGTAGATCATCATCTAGAGGATGAGGTGGAGGCCGTTTTGGAAACAAAAATCATGGGTAGAAACTACAATAAGAATCAAATGTACAAACAAGTGAAAGAGGCCACTTTAGAGGCAAGGGGAGCCAAAGGGGACAAGATGATTGGCAAAGAAATAAAAATGCAAATAGCATAGAGAGTGCTATTACTATAAAAAACCAGGACACATGGCAAAGAACTACTATAAAAAGTAGAATAATGTCAAAACTGGAAATTGTAATAGGGCAACCATGCATCATCAAGTAAAAAGGGTGATCATAGAACTAAGCACCTGTTTGTGATGCATGCTCAATTCCACGAGCGATAGGAGATATGTCAAGATTCGAAGATGTTTGGTATGTGGATTCTGGTGCCTCTAACCACATGATCAGTCATGTGGTGAGTGGTTTAGAGATATGTAGAAAATGAAAGAACTAGGTTATGTAAAAATGAAAACCATACATTTTACCCTTTTGGAATGATGCAATCGGACAGCATTAAGATACTCAACCATTACCCAGAAGATAGTTCAGTTCCTAAAAGAATGTGTAAGAGTAAGGGTTTTAATCTCATATGTAGATCTAAGGCCAAGGAAGATGTATTTCATAAATAGTATGCCAAATATACAAGTGTCCAAAATTGCTTGCATAATGCCAAAGTGGCTAAAAAAGCTTGCAATACAAAGCTCGTATAAAAAAATCCCCCTATCATCATCATCTTTTGGTGATCTAACAAAAGCAAGGCAATCAGCCAAGCCCTTCAACCTTCACTGAGAGTAATGCACCTCCTTCTTTAGCCACATCTTCCAAGCTTGGGTGTTTGTGCTATACATCTTCACTAAGCTGTCCCAAGCCTCCTTAGGCATTTATGCATCCTGTATATACACAATCATGGAATTTGTCACACCGACAAACAACTAGTACACCACCTTTCTAGCTCTTTCATGCTATACTTTATATGTCTGCACCTACTATGGGTCGGAATTTCTTCGACCATCTCTTTGACTCCTTTTCATCACCTGCGCGATGAACTCCCAATATCCTTTTCCCATAAGGAAATTGGTCATCCTGGACTTCCATGCTTGGAAGTTATTCTTGTCTAGCTTTTTGCTCACAATCTGGCATAGACTATCAAACATGATTACCTATAGCAACTTACCAAATGGTGCATTCCAACAAAATTTGCACTTGCAGCAAACCTGCAATCTCCAACACTATGAACCTATTATAATGTGAACCAGTCACATAAACATATGTCCACCAACACCTGTGTAAGGTCCCTCCCAAGCCATGTATGTGTCTCTTTTAATATAGATTTCAATAAGGAAAGAGAGTGCACTTAGAGAAGAGTGAGACAATAAGGCTAGAAACATTAGGAAAATGTTAGAATAAAAATATTAGCTCCAAAAATTCTAAAAGAAATAAGAAAACAAGAATAGTTCTATTAAAGAGATAAGTATCTCCAAAAATAGAAATTCGAATTTAGGTGATAGGAGGTCGTATTTAGAGTACTTTTACATATTTAGAGTCCATGCATACTAAAAATGTGGAAAAGCAACATGTTTCTAAAGATGGCACGTTTGCGGCTAAATACATACGTTTTAGCCTATTCTATCTCTACTGGCTTGTAGACTAGATACCTTCCAGTTCTTTTGACTGGTTATATGACCATATTTTGAGTTTTTATCAGAGAGTTATGGCCAAAACAATTTGCTAATTCTGTCAAGGTCTCTACACATGGAAAACTGTAAGAAGGCATCAAGTAGCATCAAGGTAATCCTAGAGCTTGAGATGTATGTATCCCTTCATTCTTATCTAATCTCTTAGAAGAGAAGGTTAGATTGGTCTTTCGGAGGAAGAGACCAAAACTCCATAGCTTTTCTTTTAAAGAAAAAATAGTATGCCGTAGCCCTGCAAGAGAAGGCTATTTTGCCATAGACCTTCGAAAGAGAGAAAAGTCATAGTACGAGTAAGAGGAGATAAATCTTGGGGATGATTAGATGATTTCAATCGTAAGAGGAGGTATTAGAAGACTCTTCATTCTCATATATCAAGTTCTAAAGCAAAGACAACGATAAACGATAAATTTCTATAAGGTACATATATATTTTATTTTTCAATTATATATCATTCTTAGGGGTTGAGGTATGGCCCCGGCTTCTCTATTAATTGTTAATAGTGATCTATTTGATTGATTTACTAGTTAATAGTGATCTATTTGATTGATTTACTAGAGTTAAAGTTTGTATTCTTTTAAACAACATCATATGCCTTAATAAGGAATGTCTTATCACAATCTCAAGTTGAAATGCTAAAATCTTTGTGAAAAGGATTGTTTTCTTAAGAAGGTAACATGGATTCTAGTCCTATGGTTTAGTTGAGTAAATGGATTGTTATCTTGGTTAAATTAAGGTACAGGTACAACTCTCCCTACCTTAACGTTGCCCCGTTCTTGTGCTTATATAGTCGGACGACGGAGACATTAGTAAGGCCCGGAGAGTTGACCCATGGTATCCCTCATACCATTGGGAGAATGAGGTTCGCCGATTGAGGCGAGTGATTGTGATGTTGCCTAGTTCTGAGGGCCCAGGCTAGTGCGGTGAATTAGCCCACCCTAGTGCGTAGACATCCCTCTGAGGAGCGGGAGGATCGAGCGACGGAGCCTGAGAGGGCGACAGGTTGGCTTGACTCCTCGTGCCCCAACGGCCGACGATGAGGTGTATGGTCCCGTAGGGTTTTGCCCAGCATGTAAATACTGGAAGGCCGAATTCTAGATCATCGGCAATATAAAGGAAAAGAATAAGAGAGCCGATTGGGCTTGTATGGAATTGATTCATGTATAAACTTTTTTTATAAATCTTGTCTTTGGCATTATTGTACTGTGGAAAAAGGCTATTTTAACAAACCTTTGTGAAAAGGGCTTTAATTAAGGAACATGTTTATTTATGTCAAACAGTGTGGTGGGATTAATTAGAAAACAAATTGACGCATGAGTAGTGTAGAAAGTGGGAGGATGGAATGCCCCGACGGCACCATCCTGCGGACGGGTGGACCCGATTAGTCGAGTATCTTTCCAACAAATTAAGTGAAAGCCCTATGCTAGATAAATAGGTTCTCGGGCAATTCTATTCTAGAAGACTAGGCCAGCGGCTGTGCCTTGCATGGATGAGGAAAAAAGCGTTGTCTCTAGGAATCAAGACTAGTAGTTGCCCAAATTATGATCAATTACCCTATGGGTGATTTGATTTTTAGAAGACCACGCTCCCTCCCTGCGGGATAGGACTAGGTCTTACCTATGAATCGTATCCTTGAATCTCTGCATGGTCAAGGTGTCGATGAGTAGGAAATTTTCTCCAAGATAAGACTTAGTGGACTATCTTAAGCGTTTCCCCTATTTTGGAAGGGGGGAACCTTACAAGTGGTATCAGAGTGTTGTTGAAGGTTTAAAAGGGAAATTAAACCTTATCAGAAATTGAATAGTAAAAACTCAGAAAGAGCATTTACGTATTGTATTTTCATTCCTTATGCTTCATTAATGAGAGAACTAATTCTAAACTTCCGTTTACTCATTGGATCCTCGATCCTCCCAGGGATTCCAGATTCCCTTTTCTGAATAAGAATTATCCAAGTTTTCTCAATGGATATTTTCACATTCTTTCTCAAATTTCTCAAGTAAGATATATTCAATATTATTCTTTTTGAATAAAAGATTCATGGGATATACAAAAATCAATTCTACCCATATTTCTCAATAAAAATGATAATACTCAAAATTCCACTTCTGATAAATACTCATAATTTGAATTATGCAAAAAATTCCTCTTTTAACATTTGATTGTTTGGATCTCAAATATCATGGGAATTCCTCTTTTTGCATAAAAATAAGTTTACCAAAAATTTCTATTTTCTCTTAATTAATTATTTATGCATAAATACTTAAAAAATATTTTCCAGGAATATGATGAAAAATCATTCTTTTTGCATAGGATGTCTAATCCTAGAATATGGTAGGAAGTCCTCTTTTAGCATTATGCATAAAAATAAGATATGTATTATTTTCTAAAAATTTTGCCATAGCTTCACTGCTATTATATAACTCTCAATTTTTCCTAAAAGAATAAAGCTTGTAATGAAAATATGATAGAAGTTCTTCTTTTATGCTTAAAATCAAACTATGTATTCAAATCATAATTTTAACCATAACTATAAACATAATTATGATTATTCCACTAGATTAAGTTTATTTAGACATTCCTTTTTTCCCAATTTACTAGGATAATCCTTTTCTCATTTAGAATGAATTAAAGTAATCTTTATTTACTCATAAACAATCTAAAAAGGATTAACCATTATTTTCACTAATCCAAAATTATGAAAATATCAATTCTTACCCTCTAGCTCATCGAGCCTAGAGTTTAGATTTGAATTAAGAGACTATCATTGAGAAGCATCCTTTTCCAAGAGATTTAGTCCCATAAAGATGGCTATTTTTTTAGAGAGAGAGAGATTTACTTAAAGAAAGCATTACAATTAAGCATAAAGATTATCTCAATGACTTTCTTCTTTTCAACCCCTCTCAAGCTTGAGAAGCTTTCAAAATGCTAGTTTTTATTTGCATGGACTCTAAATATGTAAAAGTACTCTAAATACGACCTCCTATCACCTAAATTCAAATTTCTATTTTTGGAGATACTTATCTCTTAATAGAACTATTCTTGTCTTCTTATTTCTTTTAGAATTTTTGGAGCTAATATTTTTATTCTAACATTTTCCTAATGTTTCTAGCCTTATTGTCTCACTCTTCTCTAACTGCACTCTCTTTCCTTATTGAAATCTATATTAAAAGAGACACATACATGGCTTGGGAGGGACCTTACAACCTGTAACACTTAGATTCTCTAGACTATCTTGTAACTAAATTTATGCTGTAACTTTGCATTGAACCAAAAATTGGGCATACACAGTAAAAAATGATACTTTCACAGAGTGTCGTGACTTGCAGAGCCAAAAAACGAGGCCTGAAATGTGCCTAAATCACATCAAAATGTGATTATAGCTCTCACAGCAACAATGTTGCTCCAAAATCAAAGAGGGAAAGAGATGGAAACAACCTTACTTGTGTAGTACCACTTGTTTGCTTGCCTTGTTCTTGCCTCTTACTTGCCTCCTTAGTTTTCATACAAACCAGAGCTCTAATACCATAAAGTGAATGTAGGGGAGAGGGAGAGCTTGAACTCCTTTGCAAGCAAACACACACACAAGAGAGAGATGAATGGCTGTATTTTCTTCTATCTTATTCTTTTCTCCACAACTATTAACATAAAGAGATAAGAAGTCAGTACTATAAGGGAAAATACTCTCCTACTATAACATACAATGGTCAGTCCATAGTGTGAACCCGCTGACTATATGAGCTGGCACTACAACTATGTCATATTCTAGTAATCCAAATATGATTGTCACAGTCTCACTCGCGGCATATCACCCACAATCTCACCAACCATGTCAGTGGCATAGGTGTGGATGTTATCACCCACGCATGTCGTCAATGTTTGCAACACTAGTTAAGCTCGATATCAAAACATGCAAGTAACTCAAGGATTTAAAATATTGAAGATCCCATCAAATCTCAATCACACATTCTGACAATCATTTTCCTCTCACAATTAGTTCCTCCTCCCTAATTGCTAACTCCAAGCTCTTCTCTTACAACTAATTGGTTGAATACCTCCTAAGTCTCCACTCCATTCCATTGAATTTAAGTGAGAGATTATGTTCTTTCACCCAAGAATGAAATATGTAAGCTATCTTTCCCCCACAACAATAACATAGAACTTAATCTAGTGCTAAACCCACGTAATATCCACCAATAATGTAATAGAGGATTAAAGAGAAGCTAAGACAATCAAGAATGCATTAGAGCTAACACATTATTGAGAGCACATCATATTAAAGTGTAGCATGAAGCAACCACAAGAGGGAAATCAAGAGAGACACTTCATAAAGTAGGACAATGTATGTGAGGTAAAAAGTAGAGGTTTTGACTTATATACAAATGGATAAGATAAGATTTGGGCTATTCACACTTTTTCTTAGCTCAAAAAATATTTAAGCCATATTCTAGCTCTCTGTTTCTTTATTTCTTATAGATTGACAAGCCTAGGCACATCATTAGGTAGTGTTGTCATAGGCTTCAATGACTACAATTACCCCCTCACTTGTCTAAGACAAAACCTCCTAATGTAGTCTGGATCTAACCCTTAGTGTGATGGCATCCATATGCTTGTGAATCATCATCACATGATTTTAAAATTGACCCAAACTTTGATCACATGTACTATTCTAGATTTTTAAATACCATTGTAACCATCTTAGAAGAAACTTAATGGTTTTATTAATCTAGTAGTTTTGGTAAGTGACTCGATTTAAACCCATTTTGGAGGTTGAAAAGTTGAGATCATGCCAACCCTTAATCCATTGACCTTCATGCCTTCTTCCTACCAACTATCCTTAAACCTTTGACCAACCCACCTACTGCCCATAAAAGATGGAATTGTGCTGACCCTTAGGCCATTGACCTGCCCCTAAATCTTGCTATTTTTAGGGAGTAAGCACTTTGAGCCAAGATTACATGTGCTATAACCCCTTGAACTTTCTTGACCTTTACCTAACACATTGATTAGGTTACATTGTGTGGGTCTATTTAACCCTTGAATAGTCTCGTAATGACAAAAAGGTAATATTCTTGCTTATATCATAATAGATTAGTAACTATTTGATGCGATTAGTTATATCATAATAGATTGGTAATTATTTAATACAGTTAGTTATATCATAATATATTGGTAATTATTTAATACAGTTAGTTCTATAATAATAGATTGGTAACTTTTTAATGTGGTTAGTTATTGTTGCTACTTTCCCACTAGTAAAGTCTCTCATTGAAATCGTAATGTCTCTCTAAATCCTTGAAGTTATGGGTTGTGAGTAAATATACATGTTGCAAAATATGTAAATGCTTGATAAATTCAAAGAAGTGTATGAAAAAAACTATATTTATAGATTGTGTATATACATGGAAGTTTTTAGTTAACTCTACAAGAAAGGATCTTGAAGATATTGCTAGGATGTGTATAGGAGATTTGGTAATTTTCTCTTTCACTCATGTGCTATGTCACATATACATAATCCCCTTAAGGATGCTAGTAGGAATGGAGAGGGAAGAAAGGGAGTGTGTTGAGGTGTCGATTGTATTCTATTATTGGGATGTGACATGGCTTGAGGCATGGTACATCCAATCACTTTTAAAAGTTGGAACATCTAGTCAACTACATGTGAGGGAATGTCCAATCATCAACGTGCATAGAAACATCTAGTCACATGTGTTTGTGAGCCAACATCATGAACAATCTAGTTAAATACTAGTGGAAGTGGTGATATATATGAGAAAAGTAGAAAAACTATAGTAAACGCATACTTATTGGTTGAAAGATTATAGCTTCCATTCCTCCCAAGCTCCTCTTAGAAGAATTTAAAAGCACTCAAACTCTTTGGTGTACAATCAAACTCTTTAGTGTGTTGGATCTAAAAGCACTCAAAATCTTTAGTGTGTTCGATTTAAAAGCACTCAAACTCTTAGAGTGGACACTATCTTGCAAGATTTCAATAATACCTTCATTTCAGAACACAAGGATAAAAGGAAGAGCTTAAAAAGTTGACAATGTTTTTCATTAAGGTTGACTGTTCTAATTCTTTGCAATAATTAGGGCTTTAAAATTTTAGTTTGTTTACAAAATTATCTAATTTTGTGATAATTGAAAAATAATGCTATATAGGTTTATTATTTTATCATGCAATAAAATATAAAAGAAGGGCCCCTTAAAATCGGCAAAAATTGGCAACAAGGAAGAATTGTCTCCTTTGTTAATGTTTATTCCCAACGCAGGATTATTATGCTATTGACATTTCTCTTACATGCATTTTAGTTTTGGTTTCTTAATTTATTCAAAGAATCACTAAACGTATTGAGAAATTGTCATGCTAAAAGCATATCCTCTTGTTCGAGGAGACCAACCATCTCTCGTGATGTAGCATGCCGCTTTGTAAGTCTAAACACGTCCAATGCTCAAGATAAGTAGATGCAAAAAGATGATCAATATTTAAGATTTTTTAATATCTCAATTGAAAATAACAATATAATAAAAGGAAGGGCTTATGGTAACATGTAGTCATGGCTAGTATTACAAGTCAGAGTAAGGTTTTCTAACTTTCAAGAATTATTTGACATTGCATGCAAATATTATAGATTGATTTGTTCATCTTACAATGCAGATGTTCATCTTGCAATGCAAGCAATTTTGGTTGTTCAATTTCTTTAAATATTTGATAAACATGGTAACTCAATGAGAAATTCATAACATATATGAACACTATCCTCCTTTTTTTAGAGGAGACAAATTCTACCTTCTTATGGAAAAAACCATTTCACAAGCCCAAAATTCCCTCAATGCTTTAGGAAAGTAGATGTTTAAAAATGAGCGATTGTTTGAGTCTTTTAACCTCTTTTGGTGGGCATGTTTGCTCAAATATCTAGTTGAATAAGAGAAAGGGATCATGTTAAGGAAATGCTAGGATTCATTTCCAAGTAAGGTTATGCTACTTTTAAGAATATTTTGACATAGTTTACATGACAACATCATAGATTTCTTGTTAGAAAGATAAAAATAGAGTTGGTTATAAGGAGTCAAAGTTTTTTCTTTTTATGAAGCATACAATGAATTAAATTTTCAAGTATAAAAAAATGGCTCCATAAGAGTTTAAAATGTAATTAGGCTCTGGTTTGCAAATCAATCATATCATGAAAAATGTGCAAGTGAAGCTTGGAAATGATTGAAGTAATTATTGGGTATTTCAAAGTCTAGTTATGTGTCCATTAGTGTGAACACCCCCTTAGAGTGTGAATAGCCCTTATTAAAGTCTAGGTCAAAAGATGTGGCATGATGCCTATAAAAGCAATGTACTTGGTGGAAGTATTATTATAGTTCATTCATCATTGTGTTGTGCAACCTCTCTCTCCCCATTATGCTCTCTCTCTCTCTCTCTCTCTCTCTCTCTCTCTCTCTCTCTCTCTCTCTCTCTCTCTCTCCATGTGCACCATTGTCAAGTCTTGAGCTTCCATATTATCTCTCTACTTGCACTCTACTCCTATACACCTATATGGATATCTTTTATTCTCGTTAGTTGTATATGTGTGATGCCAATATGGTGATATCAGAGCTAGGCTGAACCACATTTGTGTTTTTTTGTTGACCTGTAGCCATCATCCTCATCTACCATTTTGCATTTTTTAGGGGTTTTGCATTTTTAGGCTTTCTCTGTTTTTAGGTTTCTATGTTTTATCTACTGCCCCACCATCAAACCTGCATTTTCTTCCATTCAGCCTTGCTATTTTTTTATGAGCTGAGCTTCCTTTATCTCATCATTCTCTTGCAAGAAAGGATGATACCACTAGTTAGAAGGGAGTCCTTGGCCCTAAACATAAGCATATATGAGGTCAACAACAATCCCAAATCGATGTCAATCTAAAATCCTATAAAAGCAAAGCGCACATCATAGAAGTTGTCCAACAGAGAGTCTACTTGAAGGGGCTAGCATTCAGCCCATGAATCCCACCATCTACAAGTCTATTGGGGTTAACATAAATAGGGTTTTAAAACCATCTGCACATCATAGAAGTTGTCCAGCAGAGCGTCTACTTGAAGGGGCTAGCATTCAGCCCATGAATCCCACCATCTACAAGTCTATTGGTTAACATAAATAGGGTTTTAAAACCATCTGCACATCATAGAAGTTGTCCACCAGCAGAGAGTCTACTTGAAGGGGCTAGCATTCAGCCCATGAATCCCACCATCTACAAGTCTATTGGTTAACATAAATAGGGTTTTAAAACCATCTGCACATCATAGAAGTTGTCCAGCAGAGAGTCTACTTGAAGGGGCTAGCATTCAACCCATGAATCCCACTATCTGCAAGTCTATTGGTTAATATAAATAGGGTTTTAAAAACCCTCAAGAGATTTCACAGATTGTATGAGAAATTAGGAATCTGTAAAACGAGAAATTTGGGACTTTTCTCCAATTTGGAGAAATTCATCAATTTGAGATCCAGTACCCCTCAAGAATTTGTATTTTTTTTCAACATTAAGCCTCTAGCATTAAATTGGAGCTTCTACATTCATTAAAAATTGGGGTTCCCGATTTGTGCATAAACAGGTTCTTTACCTTATCCCCTAAGCCTAAAAAGATAGCTCAAGTGTCCATTCCTTGGCAATCTTGACAGAAAAGGACATATCTTCATTGGCACATCACCGAAAGTTTCTATCTATTTCTAATTATTACTCATGGGTTCTTTGCTTGAGATGTCCCCTAAAATATAAATATTTTTGGGTTCCTTTTTGTAATGCTCCATCATTCCCTCTTTACCCTACTCACAGCGAGGGGTGGGTGTCTTGATAGATTGATGTAGGCTATCTTTTGTCTCCCAAGGCAAGACATGACCCCTAAGTCTTTCACACTGAGCCATGCTACATGGGCCTATGAGCCATGCTTTTATGCCTTTGAGCCATGTTCATGAGCCTTTGTGCTAGTTGTTGTGGGAGCCATGTCTTGTTTCTTTGCTAGTGTTGGAGGATAGAGATTATTCAAGGTTTGGCAAGCGTCACCTCCATTACTCCAAAGGGGGGTTTGTTGGGTATTTCAAAGTGTAGTAGTATGTCCGTGAGTGTGAACAAGCCTTATTAAGTTCTAGGTTAAAAAGATGAGGCTTGATGCCTCGTCTTTGCTCTGTCTTATTTCTTTGCTAGTGTTGGAGGATAGAGACTATTGAAGGTTTATCAGGTATCACCTCCATCACTCCGAAGGGGGTTTGTTGGGTATTTCAGAGTCTAGTAGTGTGTTCTTTAGTGTGAAAAACCCTTATTAAGGTCTAAAGATGAGGCTTGATTCCTATAAAAGCAATGTACTTGGTGGAAGTATCATTATAAAACATTCATCATTATGTTGTGCAATCTCTCTCCATTGTGTTCTCTCTCTCTCTCTCTCTCTCTCTCTCTCTCTCTCTCTCTCTCTCTCTCTCTCTCTCTCTCTCTCTCTCTCTATTGTCATGGCTTGAGCTTCCATATTATCTCTTTACTTGCACTCTACTCCTACACACCCTCCATAACTGCATGTGTGTGATCCTAGATGCCAATAGCAATAATACTCTAGAGAGGTCTTTTCCAAGTAATGGGTTGCGATGCATGTTGAAAGTGCTAAGGTCAAAGATTAACTCTTAGTCTAAAAATGTCTTAAGAAGTTGCAACAAGTTTTGGTGTTGGCTCTAAAATATTTTTGGATTTTGATAAAATATGAATTGTCACTTATAAATTGTAAGGGATTGTAATCATTGAGCTTATTAGTTAGTTTTTTTTTTAAATCAAGTGGTTTCTATGTGTTTTAAGATGTTTATAAGTCTTTTGATTCTCAAGGATCTTTTTGCTCTTTGTTTTTATGATCTTCAACAAAGAGAATTGTGCATAATCCAATGAGAAGAAGGGTGTAAGTTGGTTTCATCATGAGCTTAACAAATTGTATGCTACGATGTCCATGCATGCATGCACGTACACACACGCTCATGCATGAATACACACACACACACACACATGTGCGCACCAGCCACACAAACATGAATACATGCATGTACACTAGTTTTTGCTACATATTTAGTTTTAGTAAAATAAGATTAAAAAGATCTAAGACATAGTGCGGTTAATATTATGCATAATCCAATGAGAAGAAGGGTGTAAGTTGGTTTCATCATGAGCTTAACAAATTGTATGCTACGATGTCCATGCATGCATGCACGTACACACACGCTCATGCATGAATACACACACACACACACACACACATGTGCGCACCAGACACACAAACATGAATACATGCATGTACACTAGTTTTTGCTACATATTTAGTTTTAGTAAAATAAGATTAAAAAGATCTAAGACATAGTGCGGTTAATATTATTGTGTTGGAATATAATTTATACAAGGGTAAGAGATTAGGAATAATATATGTGAGAACAATTTTAAGACATAAAGATTTATAGATTCTTCAAGAAGAAAATTTTCTTTAAAAAAGGGTTAAAAAGTTATTCGGCTAACTTGTGATTAGATGTAATATAACAAGCACGTGACATGCATAGTCTACATCGTTAGGTTTCTAAAAAGTGCTACTTTAATCATCATTATTAAAGCAATGTATCGAGATTTTGTTGTCAATTATTGGATCAACATTATTGTCGAAAATAATTGGCTCAACGTGGGCTAAAATAGATTCACTTTCATGTTAAAACTTTTTGAAGGTTTAAAAATAAAGGTAAAGTTCCACAATGGATTGTAGATAAACATTAGAACACTTTTTTAAGCCTTGTAACATTGTTTCTTGATTTGTTTTTCTCTATTTATCATAGAATAATATACTAATTGTGAGAGAACATCAAGTAAACTATCATGGACACATAGAATTTAGTAACTTTATAAGTTGCTTTTGGGGCCTTTCTAAGTGTAGAAATGAACCTTGGTGTATTTGTGTGAACTTTGCCTCTATTAAAATAATCTCAAAGTTTAAAATAAGCAAGAAATGCATAAATTATCATCTCTTGAAAGGTGGTTGACTAGTTTACTATAAAATATGTTACTTTAATTAACTTCCTGATTCTATGATTATTTATTGTACCACAGGTGACAGAACAACAGTTATGATTTTAGCAATATCACGAACACACACTAAAAGGTGTCACTTAAGTTATGTTCCCCTTTTTGTATTCTTGTGTCTTCTTGGAAATGAAAATCTTAGTTGACATTACTAGAAATTATTGCAAGAAGTGATATCCATTTTATAGGCATTACAAACTGCAATATTAGATTGCAATTCAAACTATGTCTCTTATAAAAGGTCTTTTTACAAATCTAGTGGGTGCATGAGATGAACTACTTTTGGTGGTCTACAAATGCATAGAACACGCACATTTTTGGATAGAGATGATTAATTCTTATCCACACATGGACAAGGCACTAAGCATGTTTATTGCTTGTGTTCAAAGTGGATTGACGATAGTAAATGATTTTTATTATAAGTGGGTCATTAGTGAAGGTCTATGTCCAAAACCTTATGTACATACCACTATTCTTGTTGCTATCATAATAAAGGCTCTTCTTGATATCTTTTGGGGTGTAAGATTGACCTTTGATAATTTGGATAAACACCATACCCTCGTTATTTTGTGAAGGGGTGTTGGATAGGAGATGGGATCCTTCCCAGCAACACCATGCCCTCGTAGGATGCTATTCGTTCGTGATCTCTCTATGTGATGGGTGTGCTACTGTGCACGAACGTAACTGTTGTAGATTTCCTACATATACATCTAAATGTGCATAGCAACATGAGCCACGGATCCTGGCCATCATGCATTAACAAGGAAAGCGTACCTTTTTTGGCTGATGGAAAGACGACGTGAAGACGATGTTCCAATAACCCAGCTTTAATGATATTGCATTGTCTTTCTACTACTTGTATGAGATCAAAAACGATGTTTGAAGGTGGACCAAAAGAGCTGGTGTAGGTGAAATTAGTGAATATACTGATCTGAAAAAATCCTAACAAATGACCAAAGAGATGGTGTAGGCTTGAGAATGATTGCGTGGTTTGAAGAAGGTGAAGAACGTTGAATAACGGATTCGCTTTGTCTTTCTATGTACGGGGAAAAAATGAAAAAAAATCCATCCACATATTTATAGGAAGTGTCAAATACGACACGTGGCAGTACGGATAATGAGATTTGTACGATCACTCGTGTCCAACCACGTGTGATCCGTACCCGTACACATGGATTCGCACGTGCGAGTGTATGTGGACATGTGGATTCAAACGTGCGGGTGCTGCACACATGTGCGAATCACACGTGTGCGAGTGAACTATGTATTTTTCACATTCCACCCGTGCTTTAAAAATGATCCCAAAATGCATAACCTTTACTCAGAGTCTTCACATAAGAAATGATCCCAAAATGCATAACCTTTATTGAGAGTCTTCACATAATAAAATGAGGTCAGCAACGAAAAACATTGATGCTGCATAGGCCATATTGCTGCCAAATGAGTAGCCCTACCATGGTAACCTAATAAGCCTAATGAGCTATGCAAAAGCTACAAGTTGAGGATATGCAAAGGTTAGCACCTATATGTATTTAATAGAGCTCAAAAACCCAATCACCTCAATGCATCCTTTACTTTTGAAAAAGGCACATGCTTTACACAAAGGCAACGAGCACTATAATTGGCTTTTAAGTTGGAAAAGCCAAATGGTATAGGCGGTGGGCTAATTCCGTGAGCAGTTATGCCACTTATATTATTTGGAAAGGTGGTGAACACGAATTGGTCAAAGAGAGCTTATTAATACTTCTAAAGGTTCGGTTCAAAATATTAATACTTGTAAAGGCTAGGTTCAAAACTAAAAATATTAGGGCAACCCAGGGGTAGTAGCCTAAGGTGTTTTAATTTTTGCAAACGTAGCGCCGTGTTGGGTTAGGCTTGTGCTGCTGGTTAAGCACGCCGCGAAAACTAGAAATTATTTTTTATTCAGCGTCAATATATTTTTAACCTAAAGTTACGACGAGCCGCCGACCTGGTGGATAAAGGATGGGGTTCATGACACGTGTGTTCCGGACAGACACGTGTAAAATATATTTTTTAATTTAATTGTGAGTGCAAAATAATGCGAAGGCGCGCCAGCCTTTGGATGTACCAACTACCAACCGCTGTTGACTGTTGTACTTTCCGCTTGTTGGGACCACTCTATAAAGCGCGCTTTGCAGTTGCAATAATTGAGCGACAAGTGGAAACATCTCGGACGTGGCCATTTTAGAATGAGTAAGCGACCTGACATGGCAACTGCTGTGGCGAGAAAGCTGACACGTAGCGTGGGCGTTTCCATCTAGGAGGTGAGCCAGCGTGGCAAAAGAGCGTGACGGCCGGATCGGGCGGCGGGGATCCGGGCGCTGAATGCGAGTTAAGGATTAACGGCACGGGCTGACGTGGACCGGCGCCCGTTATCTGGCCGCTGGGCGCGGCATATAACGTGTGCCAACTGGCAAACTGTGGGGTCCACGTGCCCACCGGTCGCTTTCTGATGTGGTGGCCGGTTTTTGTCGTTTGCTTCGGCGCCTTTTCTTGAAGTTGAAATTTGTGTTTTGTGCGGGTCGTAGTTAAGGGGCGGGTCACGTCTCGCGTGATTTGGCGACTCCGACGTGGTCCTTCCAGCCTCTTCCACAGCGGCCACAGGGCTAGAAGAGGACTAACCGCTTAGCATCTAGAATAAAAACATAAAGTTGCCCTTTATTTATTATTACGATAACAATAATAATATAATATTTAACTGCAGTAAATGCAATTCGACTTTCTTACATATTATAGAAATAACACTTGTAAAGATACATTTTACGAATTATTATTGAAATCCTTAGCAACTTTATAAACATATTTCCTTTCGTAAAAAATAAAGTGTCCAAAGTATTAGTGTTTTTTTCTTCCCTTTTTAATATTCCAATAACTATATAACTATATAGATATTCCCTTTAACTAAATAAATGAATATTTTTATCCGAATTTTTTATAGAAATAACACGTGGAAAGATACATTTTACGAATTATTATTGAGATCCATTAGCAACTTTATAAACATATTTCCTTTCGTTTAGTGTTTTTTTTCTCTTTTTAATATATTCCAATAACTATAACTATACTATATATAGTATATAGTAAATAAATGAATATTTTTTCTCGAATTTTTATCGGGAACTGCTATCCTTTTTTTTTTCGATGCTCAATTCTGAACTGAGTATTGCATTCCAAAAAAAAATGTACAAAGTTCCTCAAGCACTTGAGGAGTCAAAAATAATACATTGCAATACAAAGCCTTCGAGGGTGCACTAGGGTTTCTACTATTAACATACTAGAGGCAATGCAGATGGTGTGTTAGAGCCTAACTTGCGCTTGAGCCCTGAAGAGCACTCAGTGCCATTCTCCAATCGTCCGAGTGAAGATTTTTCCCCAATAGCAACTTGTGCTCCATGCTTTCCTGAATGATGTTGTCAAATTGGGGTACCACAAACGTCTCTTCGAAGACTCGGGAGTTCCTAGCTTGCCATGTGTGTTTGAGGTAGCAGTATCTAATAATCTGAGTGCACAAGAGAATGGCTTGGTTGTGTATCTTTCTTCCACCCAAAATCAAGTCATTCTTGAAAAATTTCATGCTCCATGTTAGTATCTAATAATCTGTGTGCACAAGAGAATGGCTTGGTTGTGTATCTTTCTTCCACCCAAAATCAAGTCATTCTTGAAAAATTTCATGCTCCATGTTTTCCTGCACCCACTTACATATTTTGTAAGCAAAGCCCCCTGGGCTTGCTATCCTAAGAATATCTAAAATGTTTTTTATTAATTTCATGTTTATAAAATTCATATTAATAACATGCAAACCTGTCGTTTCATAACCTTTTTTAACTACCTATTTATGACAGTAATATAAATAGCTTTTTATTAAAATACTCCAAACAAATAAAATATATATTTTTTGGCCATTTGTTTTTTTTCTATTAAGAATTAAATTGGAACATTTTTTTCCGCCAATATTGCCAGGCCTCATCTTCTAGCCTGCCTTTTCCCCCTTTCCTTGACACCCTGCTGTAGAGCTTCATCGCCATAGCCAACAGCTTCATCGATCGAGAGAGCTTATCGAAAACCATAGCAGGCGTTTTCGACATATTCAGGAACTAATTCTGCATAGCCAGGAAACCCTAGCTTTAATTGTAATAGCGATGAAATCCTAACAGCTTCATCAACCATAGCCAGGAAGGAGCCCTAGCCAGAAACAACCCTAATTTTCCCTCTGGCAAAGCAAGGTGCCATAGCCGTAGCCATCGCCGTCTCTTCCCCACCTACTTTGTCTGCCCATTCCAACCCCGCGGCAGTAGATGCAAAAGAAGGTGCTCTCGCCTTTCTGCTTTTTTGAGCTTTCCATTGTTTCTGCGGGAGTGTGTTGTTGTGGACGGAAGGCGACGTGTATTGCAGATGCTTTAGAATCAGCAGCGTGCATTATTGGAGGCGAAGGGGGGGATCGCAGGAAGCATCGCCGAGGGCAAAAAGGCGGATTTGGCCTCCGCACAGAATTTCTTCACATTCATCGTATCTTTGACGCATTTAAGATTGCAGAGAGGCGAAGCCAGCGGTGGGAGATCATAAATACAAGAGAATTCGGCACTTCCTGCGTGCTTGCCTCCTTCAATTGTCCCGGTACTTGCAATGCTCCCTTTGTTTTTCTGCTTTTGTCGCACATTGTTTTCATTCGAATCTCTGCACATTGTTTTCCTACCTACTTGAAAGGATAAACCAGGTTTAGACGGCTCCGTAGCGATATAATCACATTTCTTGCCTTGTTTAGCCGCCAATCATCACCGTTTTTTATGTTAAACCAGCATATTAAAGGCAAATAAGGGTCTTTTGTAGAGGTTCTATCACATTTGGAAGGCAAATCGGTGCATTTCGTAGTGGTATAATCACATTCAGAATGCAAATTAGTGTATTTTGTAGCCGTATAACAAATTGGCAATTAGCATAACCGTATGCCAATAATTACTTAGTCGCTGAGCTAATTTGTTAGAAGGCTTAGCTTAATTGTAAGCTCCAAATTCCTATAGCTTATGTTTCCTTTCTTGAGGGTCTGAGCATACGTTTTCCTTTCTTGAGGGTCTGAGCATACGTTTTCTTTATGACTTATAGAAAGATCGCTTCTTGGGAGGAAAAAAGGAGAGGTTTAGCTTGTGATTACTCAACTTTTGGCAATCTCCATAGTGTTCCGTAAATCAGAGCTGTGTAGATAAGAAAATTGTCCATCAATTCTTAGGCAGCTGAATGACATAATAGTGTCCTGACTGTGCTATTCCAGTGACTTCAGACTTGATTAACATTTTGCTTATCTGGTTTGGGTTACCACAATGAGATAAGAGTGCTCTGATTATGCTAATCAAGACCTGATACACAAGCTTTTTAAAGATTTAGTGTTGCCTTAATTAGATAACTGTGATTTCGGTTGCTAATAATTTCAGAGCTGATAGACAGATCTTCATTACTCTGCTTGTGCTTTATATGAAAAAATTAACATCAATAGGACGTAGCACATCACCACAATGTGCGTGGATATGCATTAATGGTCGGTTTGCTTTTGTCTTGGTTATGCAGGTATCTAATCTGCCTCCGGCCATCCCTCTGAAGTCCTAGATAGATAACCTTGATATGCATCATATACAGACATCATAGTGTAAATTGTTGCTTGGGTTGAAATAGGCCCAACGCTAGGTCTTTGATACATTTCACATATTTTAGTAATCAATCCAAGGAGTGTAGCAGCTCCCATTAAAGGAGTCTTATTATGGCTTTCAGATCAAAGCATAATATGGGGGTCAAAGACCCCTCTCCAATCTCTCCTTCTGTGTTTCATATGGCTTCTCTTTCATCGGCATCTTCAAATGGCTTGTTTACTTATCCTCCAAATGCTGGCTCATTTGCTAGCTCGACTGCTGCTAGTGGACCTGCATATTCTTGTGTAAAGAGAAGGCTGCCACCTCACAAGGTCGAGAATGGATTGATTCTGGGCTGGCTTGAGGCCATGAAAGATTCATCACCGCCTCGTGTTAGATGTTTACAGATGGATGCAGTCGACAAATCAGAGATTGTCACAATCGATATGCAGTACAGAGCATGGATGGTGAGTACCTCGCTTCTTTATCTTGACATTTGTCATAAGATCTTGAGCTCAGTCTGGCGTGTTCTCTGTTTCGTTTCTTTGGACATCTGTTTAGTATCTTGGAGGTTAAGAGTTTTGAGTGGATGAGCAAGTTCTGGTTTAGGGTTGTGCCATCCCATGTTAGATAAGGATATGTTAGATAAGGATATGTTAGATAAGGATGGGTTTGCAAGCTTCCTCCTGGAAACTGTGATGTGGCCCTAGGAGGGCAGAGGGATATTCACCACCTTATTCAGACATACAACACAAATGGGAGCCTTTCCCATATATATTATGAGAGCTAGCCTAGTGGAAACGTGTCAGGTTTCCAAACCACTGGCCTGATAGCACTGAAAAGTTGATGTGCTTCTGTCCCATGTCTGGCCTTCCTAGGTCGGAAGACTTCCGCTTGGTGGGCCCTTCGTGATGGCGGCAGTAAATCTGGCCTAATATCCTCCATTGTAATTCATCTGTCCACTTTGTTTTCCTGGTATTTAGTTTGCGCGTACTTACAACTTAGTGGCACAAAATTCTTCTTGCTTGCACAGGCAAATCATCCCTCGGCACTGGAGAAATTTGAGAAATTACTTGAAGCTGCAAATGGGAAGCGTATTTTTGTGTTTCTAGATTATGATGGGACACTTTCACCAATTGTTGAAGACCCTGAATGTGCTTTCATGTCAGATGAGGTTTGTTTTCTATCAGTATACTTTCTCCTCATAGAAATAATGTCTAAACAGTTTCTTCCACTAATGGTTTCAATAAAACAACTCCAGATGCGCACTGTTGTAAAAGAGATTGCGACCCTTTTTCCAACAGCAATCATTACTGGCAGAAGTAGAGAGAAGGCATGTGCTCATTTACATTTTTCAAGTTTTACATCTTTGTATATATAGAATAAAATACTTTGCGTTTTCTGTATGTGTAACAGTTTGTATATATACTGAGTTCATACAATTGAATGTAGCAGTAACAATGAATATGAACCCTTTCTTCAATGGCAGGTTTATGAGTTTGTACAACTACCTGAGTTATATTATGCAGGAAGTCATGGTATGGACATCATGGGACCTGCAGAAGGATGTAATGGCTCTAAGGCCCACGTTACAAAGACCTTGGATGAGGAGGTAGTTGTTGTTTAGACCCAGGCTCCCAAGCAGGCACAGCTTAAACTCAATGCAATATTCAGACATTTTAGTTCAATGATTGTCTTATGTTGGCTTTGTTGTGGCTGATACAGGGGAATGATGTTGTCTTATTCCAGCCGGCCAGCGAGTTCACTCTTATCATGGATGAGGTAAAGTGGTCCTACTTTGGCAGGACACCTTACAGGCAGAATGGATCACTTCATTAAAATTTCTTGTCAGCAACCTTTCATGGTTCAATTTATGAAAATAGGAAGGTGCAGCCTCTTGTTGTTGTGCATACTAGACTAGGGAATTTAAGTCTCTCAGCTTGTGGGAGTAATAAATGCTATATTGTCCTTGTCAGTCAACATTTTATAATGACTTCTATTGCTGATAAGGGTGCTTGGTTGTGAAGATCTTCGAGTTGTTGGAGGAGAAGGCCAATAAAGTACCTGGAGCAAAGGTTGAACACAACAAGTTCTGTGTTAGTGTTCATTTTCGATGTGTGAAGGAAGAGGTAAGTGTAAGGCAATTTTTACCTTCAGTACAATCCTTCTGTTTACATTTGGTATTTGATGTAGTGCTTTGGTATTGAGATTGATTGGTGACCTTGAAGTTCAATTTTTGTATTGGTTTCATAGAACTGGTTGCCCTTAGCAGAGCAGGTGCAACATGTCCTAAAGCCATATTCAAATCTTTGCCTTACCCAAGGTCGAAAGGTAAAGCTTGTGACATATAGTTGCGTCCATGGAAAGAGCAGCAGGTTGTAACGGAAACTGATTTTGTGTTGCCAACTTTTTAGGTCTTGGAAGTCCGCCCTTCTATATCATGGAACAAAGGGAAGGCATTGGACTACTTGTTAAGGACACTTGGTAAGATAATTCTAGCCATCGAAGCAGATAGTTTTATTGATGGGCGATCATTCAAATCTGTGTTTTTGGGACCAGGTTTTGGGAGCCGAAATGATGTTTTCCCAATATACATAGGAGATGATCAAACTGATGAAGATGCTTTCAAAGTAAGGGTCTTTTTGAGTTTAAAACCTTGCAAATCTTTCTTTTTGTTCCTGATAGTGTTGCCATAGCGCGTGCGTGTGTGTTGGCTGGCCGATAGAATACCTATGTAAGGAATGAAGGCTTCTGATGCTTTCTCTAATCACATATTGTCACTCATACCAGATGGTGGCTAGAAGGAAGCACGGGCTCGCTATACTTGTATCGAATGTTGCCAAGGACACAAACGCTGTGTGTTCACTACGCGATCCAAATGAGGTATTCTCTATCTTTCTTCAAGTGCTACTTAATCTGAACTGCGGCCTTCACCGGTCAGAAATTGTAACGCAGATTGACGTCAAAGCTTAAAGATTAATGAATGTTTCCTTCCATGCTAGGTCCTCGAATTTTTGCGGCATCTGGTGAAATGGAAACACAGACGTCTGAGCAGACTGTTGTAAACAGTTCTTGAGTTCAAGTTCACCGTTAAGAGTGAGCTCATTGTGTAGACTAGAATGGAAACCCCCTCAATGAGAGGCAATCAGCTTCCACATGTAAGTTTAGTGCCAATAACAGGTCAAGGAAATAGTAATTGAAGAGATGAGGAAAGTCCCTGAACAGATTTCCAAAGGAAAGGATATCTATCAGAGGCATATGCTAGCCCGGTGCAGCTATTCCGTTTTTGGAGGACATAAATTGTGGGCTTTTTGCTTTTATGGAAGCTCTTTCACCATTCTTCATTAACATGGCATTAATGAATAAAATAGCTATTGAGTACCCTCTGGTGTGGCAATTTTCTTTGGCTTGATGTTTTGCATCTTGCTTATCCTTTTTCTAATTATCTCGGACAAATCGACAAAAGTTACCTGAAGTCATTATGAACTTGCCCAATGCCTAGTATGTGCATCCAATTGCAAACTTGGGATAACTAATAAGTCCTTCTGTAGAGGTGAGTCGATTTTGGAAAATTCACAAAAGGCCGGCTGGTGGTCGGTGTGGTTGCCGTTGAGCAAAATTAGGAAAACCATTACAAAAATTGGTTGTATTTCGAGGCATAGCATGTGGTGGTCAACACACTTGCCCCACCACTAGAGAGCGCAAGGGAAGCTTTTGGGGGCAATTTCCAGACAAGCTGGTTTTCAGCATGGTTGCTACACAACAAATAAGCAAATGCTATGTATTTAAGCTTGCAAACCACAATTTGTACTTGGATGGGTGTTCGTAATGGTCCGGCGGAATACTTGTGATTTTCGTTTAAAGAGAGTTCAGCAGCAAGCTAGTGTGACTTTTCGAATGATGTACTTCATGTATGTATTTTGAGATTAAGCATTGTATTAGACCTCGTGATAGTATTGGTGTTAGAGATAGAGTGGTCCTATGCTCTAAATCCTTTACATTTCTAACAGAGTTGATAGGGAGCAATCTCTTGCCTTTTTCCTTTGCAATAGTTTAGATTTACGGTTTACCCATTGTCTACACTTCTAAGTAGTGGATTTTCACATGGAGATTTGTGTGATTTAGTGCGTTTTTGCGCTCTTTGTGCATAAAAGAATGTTTTTAGTTCAAATGTTGGCTTGTTTGTTATTTTACTTACATGTAGGTTAGTTTTTGGTGTTCATATAGCATGCACACAAGGAATTTCAAGCTTAGATTACATTAATTGCATCAAAATGTACATTAGTATTGCATGTTTTAGCTCTCATTTGTTATCATCTAACTAGTGATCAAAACTACGTATGCATGTGAGGACAATAACACATACATCCCAAGAAACTGATGAAGTGAGGAGGACAGAAAAGTATGGGCAAGAGGGACTCTTTCCATCCAATACAAACCTAGAGCATAGAACTTCAAGGCCAAGTGAAGTAAGAACCTCTCCTAAGGAAATCACCTCAAGATTAGGAAGCTCTACGGTGAGAGGAGAATTTTCATTTTATTCCACGAGGGAAACGACCAATAGAACCAAAGCCAAAGTCAGGCTTCCCTCCACATTATTAGAGCCTTTACGAGAGCAAGAACATTTAGATTCCAGTGGGATGAGCACCGTTAGGGTGCGCCTTCAAAAAGAACCAGATCGATAACCTGAGTTGATCTTATAGTACCAATCTAATTAGATGGGGAACTGCAAGAGCTAGGAATATAGAGCCTCAAGTATACCAATAGCTCTTGGAGTACTGGTATGTGGATACCCAATGATACATTTGGGCTTCGCACCCCCTAAATCGACCAAGAGAAACATCTTTTGGGATACTAGCCTATGGTTATGTGGGACCATTCTATACTTAGGTACCTCCCAGAGTTAAACCTAGGCACATGGCCACACTCATTCTCGAGCTAATAGTAGAACCAATTAAAATAGGAACTAGAACTCATACAGCCCAAGAGATGAGAAGAACTATAGATGGCATTCCCGATGTTAGTGAGACCCATAAGAGGATTGAGAGGAAGCGGAGTATGACCATCCTAGGATAAGACCCTCTCTCATAGCCAAGCTAATTTCAAAGTTTGACGGAGTGGGAGATCCCTACAGCCATATGGCTACTTTTAAGCAAGTCTGCACAACCGAAAGCATGACCGATCCTCAAACAATAGTAGAAGTTTTTGGCTTAACCATAGAAAGCAACCCTTTGCTCTAGTTTTAAATGCTAGAAGGTTTACAAAGAGAAACCATTGAAAACTTGGAGCTAGCATTTACAATAGGATTCTCCAAGGCAAATTTCAATCATAACTCTGTAACACTCGACTATATCAATTCAAGCTACTTGAACAAATGAAACACTGAGAGATTGCATCAATCATATCAAGAACAAAACAGTAGTCATACTGAGGAGAACCCGATCCAAACCAGGCTAATTTTGTCATTCTTTGAAGGATTGAGAAGCAAGCAACTACATGATGCATTGTATACCAAGAGGCATTGAACGCTAGTGGACTGTTTCTTGGATGCCATAGACTTTGATGATAAATTTACATGCATCCCATCCACAGACAGTCTGAGGTTTGAATCATTGACCAAAACTGATCCTAGCATTACATGCCATGATTCAAAGAAGGCTAAATCACCCAAGAGTGCCAAAGACATAGCAAATGTTGTGAGCAAAGGACTTGAAGGAGTATTCAAAACCACTCCAAGAGAGACAGGCCATCCTCGTTTAGCTCCTTGATGTGAAATGGCATGGTGAAAAAGAAAAGGGGACCTTTGATAAGGCCACATCTTAAGAAAGAAACTGGAGCCTTGAGAGCAATCCTCTCTGTCCCTATCAACATCATGATGGCTGAGTACTTAAAAAGAAAACCACAAGTTTGGAATGAAGTCCATCAATGGATGAAAAATCAACCTAAACCAATAGGGGACCTAGATAAGACCGACTATGAAAATCAGAAAAACTCACTGAAAATGTACAAAGATGTGCCTGTGTCATCATAGTGGGTAAGTATTTGGAAGGTGACGACATAAATCCCACAATTCCAATCAAATTGGATGGCATGACTATAACTACGATCCTAGATGGTAGAGCAAGAGTGAGCATAGCCACCAAAGACATGTGGCAAAGATGAGAAAGCAAGCCCCTCAAACCTTCAAAGATTGTCCTTAAATTAGTCATCAATGGCAATTTAGAAATAGCCATAGGAATTCTGAAGGAGGTGGAAGTAATGTTGTGTGGCCTAGCCTACAAGCATACATTTTGACCTTGGAAGGTCGACCAATTATGATTGGATGGCCATCCATATGCCAAATGATATTAAACCACAATTGGGGAAGAGATGCCTTATAAATATATCCTAAAATTGCTAAAATCATAGCACACGGTAATCCCATAGGTTCAACCTTGACTCCAAAAAGACATCCAAGTCTGGATGGAGAAAACAAAACAAAGATATACATGAGGGACAAGTCAAACAAGAATCCCAAGAGGTTAGTTCAGCGGATAGTGATCGACAAGAGGGCTAGAGGCAAAAGTCCCCTCACATTTCAAGAACTATAAAATAAGATAAAAAATCGGAAGGTGTATGCACTAACACCAAAAAGAGAGAGACCGAAAGATGCCAAACAAATTGATCTAGCACAACCGAGAGAACAGCCTAAAAAGGTTTGGATATCTCCAGACTTGACCCCAAAGAAGGAAACTAAATTAACAAAGTTACTCAAGAAATGCCGAGATATGTTTGTTTGGAGTTACTCAGATCTTAGGGGGGTTTCTTCATAAGTCTGTTGGCACACGATTCCACTTGTGGGACGATGGTGTAATGCCAATCAAACAAAAGCTGCACACTTACAATGAAACATATTCTATAACCATTAAGGAAGAAGTCGATAAAATTGTTTTGGCAAGTTTTGTATATGAGATTGAGCACACTGATTGGATATCACTAGGGGTCATAGTACCAAAGAAGAATGGCAAGATCCAAGTATGTGTGAACTTGAAAAAGTTAAATGCTGTTGTGAGTGACAAGTGTTTGAGAGGTGCTGATTGGTGATACCCATAAAAGTGTAAAGTCATGGTGAAGCATGGTAGAATCTTAGGGCATGTCGTGTCCAAAAATGGGATAACAAGAAGAAGGAAAGATCCAAGATATTTTAGAACTCAAGAGACCTAAAAGCCAAAGGCTATCTAAAGGTTTAAGGGACAATTGAGGTATTAAACAAGATTCATACTCATGTATACAGATATTGCTAGACATCTATATGCCCTGTTGATATGTTTCATATGAACAGAAGAATGTGAGGAAGCATTCTATATAAGGTAAAACAAACTTTGATCTCAGCTCTAATTTTGAGAGCACCAAGGTGGAATAATATCTTCCATGTGCACATTGATGCATTGACTTATGCCATAGGATCATTTTAACTCAACCGGGAGAAAAGAACATGGACTTCTCCACTCTGCTATGCCAGTTGACAATTGAACAAGCTAGAGAAGAACTATAAAACCACACTAAGAGAGAAGAACTATAAAACCACACTAAGAAAGAAGGATTATCAAATGGTTTATGTTATGAATAAGTTTTGCCATTATCTTTTGGTAAACAAGTTTGTATTTTACATTAACCATCAAGCCTTACTCTATCTAGTAAACGAACCATGCACCATGGGGTAGATCACAAGGTGTCCAAAATTGCTATTTCTTCTTCTTGAGTTTGATTTTACCATCTCGATAAGAAATGGGTCAATACAAGTAAGAGCTAACCATTTGTCAAGAATCTTGAGTGGAGAACCACCAAAGGGAGTTGAGGATGATCTTTTGGATACTCCTCTATTCCAAATTAGTCTTGTGCCAAGATGAAGCCATGAAATTTCTCAATTCTTGAGCCATGGAATGAATGTCCCTAAAAATTAAAAAACAACTTGTGAAGGTAGTAGCTCCTGAAATTTCTCAATTCTTGAGCCATGGAATCAATGTCCCTAAAAATAAAAAGACAACTTGTGAAGGTAGTAGCCCCTTACACACTTATCTCGGGGGCATCTCTATAAAAAGGGAAGAGAATATATTTTAAGACTCTCTCTGTGTGAGGACAAGGACGTCGATATTCTTAAACAAGTCACACAGAGGGTCGTTGCTATTAGAGGACACTTTGGACATGAAATCACTGCTTGAAAAGTCCTCCATTTTGGGTTGTGGTGGGTCAACCCTCTTTGGAGATCCCATGGAATACATCAAAATATGTGGTGAGCTCCAACACTTCATAATACTCCAAAAAAGAGATAGAATGCCCTTATAGCCAATTATGTTTGTTAGGACATTTGCTAAATAGAGAATGCCCTTATAGCCAATTATGTTTGTTAGGACATTTGCTAAATAGAGAATGCCCTTATAGCCAATTATGTTTGTTAGGACGTTTGTTGCTAAATAGAGAATGTATTTTGTAGGACCCTTGAGTCCAGTCTAGTTAAAAGCACGCAAGTGTAATATATCATCGTGGCTATAGATTATCAGACTAGATGAGTTGAGACTAACTTGCCATAGTCAAGGCTGACACTAGGATAATTGCTAAGTTCCTCTATATAAGAACTCCATCACAAGGTTTTGATGTCCCCTTGAACTCCTTTATGACCAAGGGACTCATTTCTTAAATGAAGTGGTGGATTTTATTTTAGAAGAATTTATGGTTGTCCACCATAAGTCTTCTCCATAATACATGTAAATGATCAGACAAGCAGAGAGCACAAACAAAGTCTTATGCTGAAAATGGTTTTGTTGATGCTTTGAGAATGGATTGGTAACATAAACTCTCATCAACATTATGGGTATATAAAATTTCCTACAAAATGTCAATAGAGGGACACCACCTTATAATTTGGTCTTTAAACTGGATGCAATTCTTCTAGTGGAACTCATGATCCCAACCTTGAGGGTAGCCAAGCAAATGGAACGGAATGGCTGCAAGTTATCTAAATGACTCATTGAGATTGAAAAACTAAATGAGACTAGGTTACACTCTTTGGTGGTCATGTATGCCACAAAGAAAAGGTGGAACATCAAAACCAAGAGGTTAAAGACGGTAGGGGGCTTGATCTTGCTCTACAACCTCAAGAAAAAACAAACAACCTCAAGGTTAAAGACGGTAGGGGGCTTGATCTTGCACTACAACCTCAAGAAAAGATGGAACATCAAAACCAAGAGGTTAAAGACGGTAGGGGGCTTGATCTTGCTCTACAACGTCAAGAAAAAAAAACAAATGACTCAAGCTAAGAGGAATGGGTCCTTTCAAGATTTATGAAATGACCACATGAGGAGCAATCTATTTACAAACATTGGACGGTGTTGTGGCCTACTGCATCTCCCAAGAGAAATCCATACATTCACCAATAGAACAAGCAGTAGACAACAACCGTCTCATAGGGTACTTACCATGTTCCGACCTCACGTCCCTTGAGGATCTCCAAGCTCGCTTGTAGAAGCTCCAATCCTCCACTCTATCATCGGTAGAGTCGCTCACACGATAATGCAAGGGAATCATCCTCTCACTCTCCCACACCCAAGCATACAAGAGGCACATGCACTAGAGTACACTATCTCCCTCTCTCTCATACACAAGACAAGCATTAGGGAAAAAGGGAGCTCATTTTGGGGCCCTGTAAGAAATTCACTATTTTTCGATTTATTTCTCTCCTAAAAGACCTCAAAAATAATAAAATATGGAAACGTGACTCAGAACTGTCAGTAAGGACTACCGAACTGTCAGTTCAGAAAAGAATAAGATAATCTTTTGTCTAACTAACACGATTTTGCATTAAATATCTCCTTAGTTTTTTTTTGTTTCCCAAAGATTCCGCATCTCTTTTGACGACGTGTGCAGGCCTCTCATAAAGAATCCATCACTGAACTTAATGATTGTATGGATACCGCCACACTTCCACGATTCATGTCATAAAAAGACTATGAGATTGACAAGCAAACTTTGCAACCTCAGAAGCACAAAAAATGGCCGATACTAGTGAGTCACAATCTCAGAAGAAGCGATTACACCATCTTCACATCGACTTAGAAGAACAATACGCTCCAGCACAAAAAAGAAGAAAGGATACGGTGCTGAATGCTCAACAACGAGAAAATATGAGAAGAGAAGGGCTCCAACATATTGACTTATGGTGTGATGGAAGCATATATCCAAAATGTCTAGTAAAAAACTCTACACCTCCATTTGTCAATCCAACCACACTACTGAGGTTTGCGGGCGATGGACAAAATGGACTTCTTGGTTATATTTCAGCACAGTCTGCATTTGCAGAAACATATAAAACAATGTACCTACAAGAAAAGGGGCCAGGATTCAAGAGATAGCCATTCGTGCAAAATTGGAGCAACAGTTGCAGAATGAAATTGAGGAGCATTCAAAGAGTAAAAAAGAGTTGACAAGATCAAGAAGGAAGAGAACCGTGCTTGGAGACAGACAACGAAGCAGGAAGATTAAAAACATTGCAAATTTGAAGGCTGGGACTGGTGGATACAAGCGAAGAATTCAGGAAGCAAGGCTAGTTTGTAATTTTTCATTTTTTATACTCAAAAATGCTCTCAAATGACTATATCTATTTTGTCCATTAACGCAAAACAAGATTGGAAGTGTTGAATAATATAGGCATATTGTGTTGTTACTATAGGAAACTATTGGAGCCTACAAAAGAAAATATGGATCCCAACCTTCTTCCAGTTAAACATACTCCCAGGCTGCACACTTATAGTCTTGATTGGCATGGTTATAAGTGGAAGCAAAACCACTGGTGCGATATGGATAGTCTTTAATCAAATGATCAACCCCACACTGAATATAGGGAAGTGTTGGCATGACATTAGTTGGTGCTGCCAAGGGCTGGGCTTGGCTCGCATTAACCACATTCTTATGAGGACACTCCACTATTCGATGAGATCCATTTCAACCAAAACATTGTATTGGCCCCCTTCTCATAGTTGAGTTTATGTCTTTACCTTTCCATTGCACCGTGGTTTGAAACACTAGCACTGGCGTGTTGTTCTATAAGACATGAAACTCTGGCGTGATCTCTGCGGGCTCCTTATAGTAATCATTATTAATTTCTACCTCACGCATGACTTCCCCCTCATCTAAGGGCTCTTCAATTAACAACTGGTTGATTTTAGCGTGTGGTGGTTGTGGTGGTAGAACAGGCAGTGGCAAAGGTGACATGTCCTACATTCGGAACATCCCTCTTGCTAAGTAGGATGGGTTTGGCTGCCCTGCAGCCGCAATGATTTGTACAAGTGGTGTTGGTAAGGCTAGTGAACTCCGGGAGCCGACAGTTGTGCTATGGGCTGGACCCTCGGATATGTGCACATGGCAATGTCATGGTTCCCCAACATGATAGTGTCATGGTTCCCCAATCTCTCACAGTGAGAACAATAAAGTAACTGCCTTAGCCTTAAGTGAGGGCATTCGGTGCTCATGTGATTTTGTGTGAAAATAGAGCACCAAATTAGCTCTCTCTGGGGGTAGAGATGAGCATTCCCTAATGCTTCTCTTCCATCCGTGACCTTTGATTTCTCTAGTATGGCATTACTTAGCTCTCTCTCGGGGTAGAGATGAGCATTCCCTAATGCTTCTCTTCCATCCGTGACCTTTGATTTCTCTAGTATGGCATTACTTAGCTCTTCCACTATCATATTTCCAACTTGCTTGCTCTTGGTTCCTGTGTCCTAGTGACCTGAGACTCACGATGTTGCCACTAGCGAAGCTACCTTGAAATCTTCTGGTTGAGGCAACTCAAGCATATTGTCCTCATTTCGATTGCTAGCTTACAGCACGTATCTAGAGTAGTCGATCGGGCTAACACTAGATAATCATGCATCTTATGATCTCGGACCCCTCTTCGAAAGCAAGAAAGTAACTAATCAGTCAGCCTTTCCCTCAACTTGCATCTTGAATTCAAGTGCTTGAGCCAAGATACGTAATCTCGCATGGACTCGTTTTCTTTCTGCTTGATATTCTGGAGCTGAGCCACAAGACTCCATCTATCACCACTTTGAGCAAAGCTTGGTATGAACACATTCTTAAGCCTAGTGATGTTGACTTTATCCTCTGGCTTTAAGGTTTGATACCATTGGTGAGCCTTTCCTTCTAGGGTCAGGGAAAAAGCATGGATTATGGTTACATCACTCACTGGCCCCACAGGTTTCACAGGTTGACTCAAAGACCTCTATATGTTGGATCGGGTCCCCATCACCCGACAACTTTTGCACAAGCTTGGAAATGATACATGGCTTCATTTGGGATGGTATGGATTCCAAGGCAGTGCCTAGTTCCCTGACCATACATCGGCCCATTTTTGTGGCCGTATTTAGCAGATCCGCCCTTGTGATTGCGTTCAGCTGCGTAGCAAACTTCTTGTCACCTGGCTCATTATTAGCGGCTTCATCCCACCTTTGTTAGATTAGGAGCTCCATGCCCTTCAAGAATGTAGGATCATTGATCATTTCTTGTATGTCCTCTCTTGTATAGAGACGATCCTCACCTTCTAGAGATACCCTAGGTAAATTGTCCTCCTCTTCTTGCATCTCAAGGCCTTCGTCCGCCCTTAATTCCTCATTGATGGGTTCTAGAGTTGGTATTTCTCCTTCTGTTATTCCCCTCCACATGCTATCAGTGGCATTTCTAGATGTTTTGGGTTCTTTTCCACGAGACCGACATGGATTTACATTCTCCATTTCCCTTTGTTCTTTGAGTATCGAGCTCTTGTTTTCTTAAGCTCAATAGTCGCAATTGTTGCTCTACCTCAACCCTCTTCAAATCTGTTTCTATTTCCTCCGATGTAGGGAAGAAGACTTGACCTGTCTTGGCGGCACTCTCCTTATCCCTTCTAACCCTGTGGCTTGTCCCACTGATCCTTACTATGTTAGTATGCCTGGAGCTAGAAGGTTGGGTTGGTAATTCTGGTCTTAGACTGTGTCCTATGCTGGTGGTTGAAGGGTCCCGCGGATTGCGCTTCATCTTTCGTGCTGTGTTGGAGACCAAAAAATACCCTGGCCATATAAAAAATTCCACTGGATCTTGCAGGGGAAGATGGTTTTTCTTCCTCTCTAAGGCCATAGAATCTTAGCCCTTAGGAAGAACCTGGGTGGTTTGATGCACTGTCGTCGGGACTCTCCAACAATTTTACCAGACCTCAAGTGCATGAGAGTTTATTTCGACATGTGAAATCACTACTCCAACTTTTTTAAGTGGTTTTACTTTCAGATTTGCCCCCGTCACACAGCTGATGAGAAGGGAGAGCAAACAGACAAGGAGGAGCAACCGCAACCACAACCACAGGCAGAGGTTATTGAGGATATCGAGGAAACCACCTCAGCACCTCAATGGAGGAACATGCAAAGGAAGTCAAAAAATGAGAAAGGCAAGAAGAGAGTCCTAGCCCCAACAAAAGAAGGTGCCTTGAATTCCAAAACCTACAAGGTGTAAGTTCATTCTTAGAGTAGCTGGACATGCCAAAGGATGCAGATACTTGGAAGGAATGGATGAGCTGCTCTACAGCTCCAGCTTCAAGAAACGGAAGGCTCCACTTCTACCAGCTCAAATATATGGTCACAAGAACAGAGAGTGTGGTGATGCCACCTCATGACCACACACATCTACTGCCTACAGAACAGGCATGCAGAGCTATGGAAGCATATCAAGGCCACCACCAACCAGGTGCAAGTACTAAAAGAACAGCTAGCTAGCAGAGGCCACACTTAAAAAAGCAATTGTTTTAGAAGTTTAAAGACTACAGAGGATGAAGAAGCAAAGATGATAGCATTAGAGGCACATAATACGCAGTTGAGCAAGATAATTGTTAGGAGACACAAGGAGAATGAGACACTCAGCACACAATTCGAACAGGCTAAAGAACAGCTCCAGAGAGAAGTGGAACATAATAAAGACAAAGAAGAGAGCAACACTGCAAGATTCCTCCCCAGCCCCTCAAGATGTCCAGTATCTTCCCTTGTAATCAATTCCCTCTTCAGAATAATAAAGGTTCTTGTTTCTACCTATTTTGGCTTAGAGAGAGAAAATTTTCTAGAGAGAGATTATTCAAATTTTAGATATTTTTGGATGGAAAAATATCTCTTCTTATTAAAATAAATTCCCCCAAAACAGAAGTTCAAAAAGATTTTCAGAAGGTGCATTAGAAATAAATTATAATCTGTTCAAAAGGTCCTAAGGGTCCAGATTTTCTGAAAATTTTAAATTAAGATTCTGAGGGACCAATTAGATTCATCCAAATGTATGGAGGAGATAAATTGAAGAAATAAAGAAAATCCCCCCAAAAATGAGTATTTTTATGGAGGAGATAAATTGAAGAAATAAAGAAAATCTCCCCAAAAATGAGTAAATACTCACATAAGATGAAGAGTGGACTAAAGACCAAAGAAAATACTAAAAAAATGATTTTTTGACACCTCAAGAGTGGGGATTCCCCCTCATGAAGGAGGCGCCTATTTCACATGTGTGGTGGAGTTTTAAATTCTCAAATATTGAGATATTTCATCTCTCCTCTCTCCTAATTCAAGTCTAGTTCCAAAAAGTAAGCTAAACTGACCTAAAAATGGTCAAAAAAATTGACCAAACTGATCTGGAAAATTCTAGAATCAGTTTACTTGGTTAGAAGCTCACTTTTTCCTATAAATAGAAGCCTCCCCCTTTGTAGAAGCTTAATAGTGTTTTATGCACTGTTACTCTACTCCACCCCAGAGCCAAAAACAATGAATTTATTGATAATTCATTAGTTTTTGACCTTTCCCTCTTCAAAAGAATTGGTGGCCACTCTTGTTGCAAAAAAGAGTAGATCCCTCAAACCATCAAGCCAAAGGAAAGCTCACAGAAATTCAAGTAAGCTAGAAATCCTACTTTTTCTTTTTAATGGTTTTCTAATTTTTATTTTCTTTAAAATGAAAAAAATGATGTTATGCCTTGTTGGAAAGGCTTTCCCCCTCTCTTCATTCTTAAATTCAGCCTTTCATTATCCTAGATAAGTAATCAAATTTTTAGAATTAAACTTTTCATATTGTTTCTCTTTTAAAAGTGGAATTTGATTAGTTTAGAATGCTTTAAACCATTTGGGATAATTTTTAAGTAACTTGAGGATAGAAAAATTTGAAAAATGGTCAGCCATACAAAGGAGGTTATGGCAAAATTTTCTTAAATTTTGTGAAATAAGTTTTATCTTTTATTATTCAAAAAGAGTAATCCCCACCATTTGCGTATTCTAAAAGTGTTATTTTCATTCTATGCATAGAAAGATGCATAATGGATATTTTTTTATTATAAAAGTGTGATTTTCATTAGAATTAAATTCTATGCATAGAAAGATGCATATTAGTTATTTTTTTAATTATAAAAGAGTGATTTTCATTAGATTTAAATTCTATGCATAGAAAGATGCATATTGGTTATTTTTTTATTATAAAAGAGTGATTTTCATTAGATTTAAATTCTATGCATAGAAAGATGCATGTTGGTTACTTTTTTATTATAAAAGAGTGATTTTCATTAGATTCAAATTCTATGCATAGAAAGATGCATATTGGATATTTTTATTATTATAAAAGTGTGATTTTCATTAGAATTAAATTCTATGCATAGAAAGATGCATATTGGAAATAAATTTTTTTTTATAAAAGTGTTACTTTCATCAATATTGATTCTTATGCATAAAATGATGCATAAAAGAATTGTTTTTAAATTATAAAAGTGTTACTATCACCAATATTGATTCTTATGCATAAAATGATGCATAAAAGAATTTTTTTATTATAAAAGTGTTACTTTCATCAATATTAATTTTTATGCATAAAAGAAATTTTTTAATTATAAAAGTGTTACTTTCACCAATATTGATTTTTATGCATAAAATGATGCATAAAAGATTTTTTTTTAATTATAAAAGTGTTACTTTCACCAATATTGATTTTTATGCATAAAATGATGCATAAAAGAATTTTTTTATTATGAAAGTGTTACTTTCATCAAAATTGATTTTTTACATAAATAGATGCATAAAAGGATTTTCTTTTATATAAAAGTATTATTTCCATAGAAGTTGGATTTTATGCATAAATAGATGCATACAAAATTTTTATATCAAAATAAGAGTTCTCTTTAATCCTATGTTTAAATCCAATGAATATTGGTAGATGAATAAGTAAATACTCTCTGTGAGAGAAAATTCTACCGTTTCATATTCTCTAGGATGGTAATGAAAAAATTCAGAAAAACTATCGAAGTCAAAATTTTAGATAAATGATTAATTTATTACTCGTAGGAATTCATGATTAGTTTTAAATTAAGCAAAATACTCAATGAATAAAATTCAGTAAAGTAGTAATTGAAATATTACCCTTCGAGAAAGTTAGTTCAAGGAGAACCTTTCCAGACTCAAACCCTGAATCAGACTATGACCAAGACTTAATCTCCTTCGCCAGTTTCAAGAAAAGACGATGTGACCAGTTCAGGAAAATTTCACTCAAATCACCCACCCACCGAATCTGAAATCAAGTTAAGACCCTTGATTCTGATCTGAGGATCAAGGTTACAGAATTCAGGAAATTCTGTTGGAATTTTAGACCTGTGATCGAGAAGTATTGGGATACGGATTTAAGATATACCCATTGTATTCAAAAGAAAATCAAAATTGAAAACTTGCATAGAAACCCTGTTTTCTTAAAGGACTATCTTACGCCAGAATGCTGGAGGGAGCATTTGGTATATGTGTTTTTCTAAGGGAAGTTCGGTTGCAACAGCTGGCGGCGGGGAGTGTTCAAAGGACGGCTCACGGGGAAAAACCTACCCAGGTCTTGACCAGCCTTGGTATGGTGAAAAATGGTGTGCTTCCCCCGGTACGATGGGTGAGGGTTAATGAAGCGGTCCCTGAGTGAAGTGCCAGGACACCTAAGGAGGATCCTGGAGGGTTTTGACCAGGCGATGCACACGCTCGCGGTGCTTAGGACACCCATGCATATGTCGTGGAAGATATATATGTATGATGATGAAAAATTATTGTAATCTGTTACTGGATCTCGTTGCTGACCAGTTGGTCTCGACGGAGAGTCGAGAGTGATACCTATTTTTGAGAAACAAGGAACTGGATGAAAATTTTGAGTTACGATATCTGTAACCAATAATTGTTTGTCAATGGATTGTTTTTTAAGTTAAAGTTTAAAGAGGAGTGTGTGCATATCTGTATTCTAAAGCAAAAGTTTAAAGAGGAGTGTATGCATATCTGTATTCTAAAGCAAAAGTTTAAAGAGGAGTGTATGCGTATCTGTATTCTAAAGCAAAAGTTTAAAGAGGAGTGTATGCGTATCTGTATTCTAAAGCAAAAGTTTAAAGAGGAGTTAAAGTTTAAAGAGGAGTGTGTGCGTATCTGTATTCTAAAGCAAAAGTTAAGAAAGGCATTCAATTATGGGTGGGTGAGTACTTGTCTGGTTCTACCAATTCCAGTGGTTGGGCAGTGGCTAACCCATGGGCCGGATGGGGTTAGGCTAGAATCAGTAGAGTTTTAATAATAAAATTGATTAATAGGAATACGCTTAGAACTCGAATAGTTAAATAATAACCTGAAGACTTCTCAAATGAATAGATCAACGGGGCGGCTGTGCCTGATTCAATTAGGAAAAAAGCGTTGATTCCTTCAAGATAAGTTTGTAACAGTTTTCCTTCTATCTGGTTTAATTAGATGAAGGTTAGTTCAATATCTTGACCTCGTTAGAAAAATTCGTTAAGAAATTCAAAATGGTGGAATCGTCCCCGTTTTCCGGGCATGGAAAATTTTCCCGGTTTCGGTTTTCGGAATGACCACCAGCTTAGTCTCGTGCCTAGACATTCGAGGGCGAGGCCCCGAGTGGGAAACCCTGCCCCGCACATGAGGGAGCTGCTTCTGCTGCCAACTACAGGGAATCCGAGGGGGCAGTGGGATCCCACAAACACACACACCAACTAAAGGAAGCTCATGCCACCTTCCAAGCTAAAGAAGAGGGGTTTACTAGACAGATAAGCGAACTCAAAGAAGAGAAGGCTGCCTCTCAACAGAAGGTAACTACCCTACAAACCAAATGTGAACTACTCAACAAAGCACACATAGAGAAGATAAGGGAGCTCAATGAAGATATTAGTGCAAAGACCAAGGAGATAGAGCAGATGCTAGAGAGTCACTAGAAAGTTCTCGAACATGTCAACTAGCAGCTCAATAGTAACCAATCACCGGCACATGATCGCCTAATGCAACTAGAGGAGGCTGAGGCCCAAGTAACCACCCACAGAACTGCGTGAGACGAAACAGAGAGAAGGTACACAAAGCTCACAATTGCTTGGGATGCTAGAGAAGCTTCAATTTGCACGCTCCTCAATGCCAAAGATAGAAGGATCCAAGAATTTGAGCAACAGCTAGCCCTCAAAGAAGTGAGCAAAAGGACAAGTTACGACAACTTATCGAGCGTGCCTTAGAGATAGGTTCATTGCCGGTGACTCCTCGAGCCCCTCCTCAAACCCTTACCTTGTTTTTGTCTACACTAACACTCTCGCTTCAATATGAGATTAACCTAACAGAAGACCTCAGTTTAGGAGACTTAACACTAATACATCAAAACACGGAGAGGGATGCTCACCTCACCTTAGTAATGGGTATTCTTAGAGGAGATGTGATGCTTACTAACCCCCGCTGACATTTTCCTTTTCCAACTACATCCCATAGTGCTCAACCTTCAAAGTTGGTGTCAGGTGTTGCAACAATCTACCATCTTGGATGACGGTGTCGAAAAACTTGACCTTGTCCATGCTAGATGACATGCCATCCACACCAGCCAACTACAAGGTTGTTGCTCACAACTATCAATGGGTGATTAGCCATGGGTGGGTTTAGGTCTATGATACTCATCAATACCTAAACCTTTATGAATATACCTTATATCATTCCTTGGGTATCATAAAACTATAAAAAATACATAAACATTTGGAGGCTATGCTAACTAATGTCCTTTATGATTTTGATCGTGACCATATAGAATATCCAAATATAGCCCCAGAAGAAATCACGAACCTCCACGAGTTTATGAAGACTGTTAAACCTCCCCAACCTCCACCCAGTTCAGGGGAAGGGACAGAATAAACCACTAGGTCCTCCACCTCTGTAATTTATCCCGTGTTTACTCACCTCTCTAGTAAGCTACTAAATCCTTATCCTAGTGTATCTCCTACTAGCAAAACTGAGGCAAAGTGTATCTTTTCGCGTTACTCCTTACCCCATGTTGAATTTCCCACTAACACTCTCAACCCTGAGGAGTTGTCGGCAACGAATGTATCTCCACACAGGTAGCTCGATGAGGTGCGTACACTTAACCCCCCCAGGATGACGTAACCCCATTTATTGATCAAAATGTATTAGAAGCTTTGTCAGTTACAGAGTACTAAGGCCTAGTCCGAGTAGGGAACCCACTCTTGAAGTCAAAATTGATCAAGTACTCATGTAGATCACCCCTTTTGAGCCAACATGCAGGATCTTGTTGGAAGCCTACTCTATAATAGGGTTGAGGCGACAACCATATGTTCCTTACCCTCTTTGATCCCCAATGCTAGACATGGAAGAATTAATGCCAATGGGTGGAGAAGTAACCTTGTGGGAGAATGTGGCATGGCACACCAAGCTAGCGAATCCACACTTAGCCGATTTGCTGAGTGGTTATATTTATGATAAGCATATGGCGAAGGCAAAATCTAGTTTGCATACACGGGGTGGGTATTATGTAATTAAAACATATGGTTACAACCCCCGAATGGAAGATTTTGACATACAACCTGATTAGCGCAAGGAATACCTCACCATACCAGAATACAATTGGGAATACAAAAGCTCTACACCCAAACCAATGAGTCGACCCACTGTACATGCCTATCAAGCAGAGACTCATGCCATACCAATTCAAAGAAGCAAAACAGAGGGACTCCCATGTATGCTACAACTTTCCAAAGTTCTTGCCCTCAGAATTTTCGGATAAATCCAGTCGTCAAAGGAATCATATTCTCACATGGATTCGATCATGATGAAGAATTACGGATCCGAACATAGTGGATGCAGTTCAATTTCTGAAATTGATTGTGGTTCTAATCAAACAGCCAAAAGAAAGATATGATGGGAGTGATGCAGAACATCTTTGCTTTGACATGAATAGAGGCCCATAGGAATGAAGGGTGATGCTCTCCTACCATCACCTTAGGTGTCTACCCAGATACATACATGTCACATTCAAAGATATGATTGACATCGGGTTCTGGACTTTCCACTTAGGATTTGGAAGAACCCTCAAAAAGCTTTAGTCACACCGTAACTTCTACAGACATGATTTTGGCGACTAGGTCTTTCGACCTAGGTAAGAGGTTCTGAGGACAGAAAATACATCAGGTAGGGGGGGATGTTAATCCCATTTTGTATTAACAAAGATGCTCCTCCATTTGAGGACATTAATAAGTGTTATGTAATGGCACTATAAAGGTTGTACATTATGAGATACTAGTAGCCTTTAGTTACTAAGTTTTGGGCACCTAAGTTTGAATAAGGGCCAGTTGTATATAAGGTAATTTCTCATAATGGAAAGACAAAATCCCTCTTTGTGTTATGAGAGCTCTTGTCACTGTCTTGTGTGTATGAGAGAGAGGGAGATCTAGTGTTTCATGGTCTTCTGTCTTCACCTGTGATTATACAAAACAAAAGTCTTACTATAAAAGATTTGAAAACATTGACTAAAATCAAGTACGAAACAAAAAATGATCATACCTGGAACGAGTCTAACCACCATATGTGTTTCTCTGACTGCACACTAAAATACTTCGAACTCGCTTCAGTCAATGATGTATCAAGTGCTCCATTCATCAATGTAATAGTAATCCTTTCCATTTTCTTTTCCTTTACAACCTCACACTCATCCAGTTTGATAACAAATTTCAAAATGCCTTTGCACTCTTCAAATGTTATTCCATAAAACTCGACCATTCTTCTTTGAAGTTGTTGTAGATCTACAAATATATTGTTCCAAGGGTACATAGTGGTTCCTTTACCACCATGAAATATTTCTTCAATATGGATATATTGTCCAATAAACTCATCTATACTTTCATTCAAATGACCTCTTATCTTCCACACGGTTGCTGGATTTAGCAGTAAAACTCGTTTAACCCTTTGATCTCTCAAAGTTGAGGATATCGCATGGAAAATCGAACTATATCCCTTCCTGCTAACTCCACTAACATCAAGAGCCTCTTGGATTGTAGTACCATCAACTTGATTATTGGATATAAAGTCCTCTACAACATTGCATTTGATTGTTTTGTATTTTGTCCTAACAAAAGCGCAAGCAAAACAATTGGGCAAAGGGAATATCATGCCATTGAATGTCCTAACACAAGCGCAAGCAAAACAAGTGGGCAAAGGGAAAAACCCAGTGGGTGTTACAAGCTCTAACACTAGTGAAGAAAGTGGGCAAGGGTGATACCATGGTCACAATTCAGGATGGATCTGAAGAAGATACCATTGACACCCAGATCCACCCAATCAAAGGAAGGAGACAACCAAGTGCCAAAACAGGATGGACACGGCCAAGAAACTACAAAGGAGAAACCAGCAACCCCTAAGGGGATTGGAGAATATCCAAACGCTGATAAAGAAATAAGGAAGCTTGAAGAAGGCCCTAGTTATAAGGAGTGTCGACAAAATCATGAAGCCAAATTAAGGGCTCACAGGGCTAGGGATATAGTGTATCCAAGAAACGAGCTAATAAAGGAAAGGAAATTGGATGTGCCTACTCCAATTCTAGAAGGCTCCAAGGAAGGGACTCACAGTGACCTCATGGCAAGGATGTTTGAGGAAGCAGAGCAAGATTTTTCCATCCATTCATTCCCTAGGGTTGAGTATGCGACAAACACATGGAAGGAACCTCACTTGGCCAAGGAGCCTAGAGACATGGGCAGTCTTGTAGCCATATTGTCCACCACCATCAAAATGCCACTGGGACCATTGCTACGCAATAAACCGACATTATGGGCAGATAATATCAAGGACTTGGGTAGATGGAAGATTAAACCCAATGTCCACTGTAAAGGAGACTCAGTCACCTCTAGCCATAGAAAAACCTAGTGCATGAGGAGGAGGGAACCCCCAGATTCATCAAAATACATGTCAATCAACTGGGCCGGTATTATGAGAGTGATGATCCAAATGCTACGATCCTAATTCACCATAATGGATACCAAGCACTGGCTATCCTGGATGGAGGAGCGGGGTTGAGAATCATTACAAAACGATGTTGGAAAAACTGGGGTAAATCAAAATTGAAAAGAGCAGATCTAATCGTTAAAATGGCAGACGAAACATCCTCAAGACCTATGGAGCTATTAAAAAACGTAAGACTTAAGGTCTTTTCGTTTCGCTACCATTATACATTTTTTGTAATGGAATTCCTTTGCCAACCAGATTCATACAACATTATCTTGGTAGACCTTTATGAGGGAAGCCAAATTGGTGCATGATTGGGCATTAGATCAAGTGTGTGTTCGAAAGGATTCGTAGATTCTAAAGATCAATCTACAAACGTGGAAGGCACACCCAATGGAAGGAAAATTGTTTGGAAATGATTCGGTCACCACCAAACAAACCACATCCCTACAAGTTTGCCAACCAATGGAGGAGAATTCACAGGAAGAGGAAGAGGTCGCAATGTACGCATCCCTCAGATTTTAGTGAAAATTGGATGCATGTGCTTATAGATGTGTTTCCTTCTAGAGGAACCCAGTACGTTGAATTAGGGAACATTCCTACCACCTCAGTGTGCATGGTAGACGTGCAACCAAGAGAAGAAGAAATGGAGGATGAAGCCTCCAACACAGGTAGTTCTGGATCATAAGGCTGCAACAACAATACCCAACGCCTCAAGAGATAGCGTAAAAAAAAGAGGTATATCATTCGACAAAATTCCCTATTACGAAGTAAACCAATGGACAGCTAGTGGCTAAGATATCTCAAGGTATATCAGTGACGAAATTCCCTATTACGAAGTAAACCCATGGACACCTAGTGGCTAAGATATCTCAAGGTCACTAAGGTGCACAAGGAGTAAGAACTGGGGTGAAGAATTGAGTAAGATAACCCTGGAAGGAAAACGAGAGGATAAGGTTATACCTCAAGAGCCGGAAGTGCCTAAACTCACAAAGGCAAGACAAAGAAAACGAAACAAGGCCCTGGGGCTGAAGCTGAACCCAAGGCTAAGAAGGCAATGGCTCAGACAAAAGATGAGAAGGATGACAGGCCAGACCTACTCTCAATGCTGGACCATTTTAAAACATACACCATTGATGACGAACGAAAAGTGGTCCGATAAAAGGGTAAAGGACGATGGCCAATCCACATCTTACAACAGTCCAGCTAAAGTTAAGGAGGTTGATCTTGCAGAGCCAGGGGAGGATCCCATTGCGAAGGATTTAACTACAACTGAAGAACAAGAACTCATTGCTCTCCTTAAAGAATTCAAAGATTTCTTTGCTTGGAAATACACTAAAATGAAGGGTGTACCACCCGAGGTGGTTCAACACATGATTCTGATCATGGACAGATCAAGACCATCCAAGCAAAAGCCATACCAGATGAATCCGAAATATGCAACGATTGTAAAGGAGAAAATTGATAAACTCATGTATGGATTTCATTTATGAGATTGAGCACACAGATTGGCTCTCACCAATCATGATCATGCCAAAAAAGAATGGAAAATTGAGGGTTTGTGTTGATCTCAAAAAGGTCAATGCAGCCACCAGGAAAGACCACTACTACTACCCACTTTCGTATATTGATCATGTATTGGAAACGGGTAGTAGGTGAAGAAGCTTACAGCTTCTTAGATGGGTTTTTAGGTTATAATCAAGTGTCCATAGCACCAAAAGACCAGCACAAAATGGCCTTCAATATGATGTGGAGAACATATGCTTATAAGGTTATGCCTTTTGGCCTCACCAATGCCCCAACAACCTTCCAACGATTGATGTGCACGGCCTTCAAGGACTACTTGCAAAAGTGGCTGGAGGTATTCATTGATGAACTATGTGCACACTCACGCTGGACTGAACATTTGGCTTGCTTGAGAAAGGTGTTTAAGCGATGTTGATTGTATCGTATATCCTTAAACCCTTTGAAGTGTCAATTTAGGGTCAAGCATGGTGTAATCTTAGGACATATTGTGTCTAAAAACGATATTTCCATGGATGAGAGCAAGGTAACATTGATCTTTGAATCACCCCACCCACCAACTACAAAGGTGTATAGAGGTTTATGGGTTGCGTTGGGTATTATCGTCATTTTATCTTATTCTATGCTAAAATTGCCAGACCATTGTATAGACTACTCATTGTCTTTGAATGGACTAAGGAATACCAAGAATCATACAATAAGTTGAAGAAAGCACTGGCAAGTGTACCTATTCTAAGGCCACCCAACTAGGATCTTGTATTCCACGTACACATTGATGTATCAAATTTTGTGATAGGATGTGTATTACAGCAACTTGGGGAATTCAAATTGGATTACCCAGTTTGCTTCGCAGCTCGTCAACTAAACAATGCAAAGATAAACTACACCACTACAAAGCATGAAGGATTGGCCATGGTTTATGCTTTTAAGAAATATTAACATTACTTAGTAGGCTAACAAGTTTGTATTCTTTGTGGACCATCAAGCCCTATTATATTGAAAAAACCTTGCACCATGGGAAGAATCACACGTTGGTTACTTCTACTCTTGGAATTCAACTTTACGGTTACAGTACAAAAAGAGACACAACATGTGTTGGCCGACCATCTATCTAGAATTCCAAACGGAGAATCTACAACAACTAGCATTGATGATGGCCTCCCAGATGCTTGTCTCTTCCAACTTGACATGGTGAGAGTGGAGATTTTAGACTATCTAGCTCATGGTTTTCCACAAGATCGACCTTTGAACAAGGATAAAATGTGTCATCTTATTAAGTTGGCTGCACCTTATCAATTGATTGCTAGAGAATTATACTAGCTAGGCAAGGATGATATCTTGAGAAGATGTGTGCAAGAAGATGCATTTGTCATGGTATTAGAAGAAGTACACTCAAGAATAGCAGGAGGATATTTTGTTGGAGAAGCTACAGCTCACAAAGTGCTTTAAGCAGGACTATGGTGGCCCACGTTATTTGGGGACACCATAGAATTTGTGAAAAGATGTCAGGAATGCCATAGGTTTGCTATTCCACAACAAAACGATAGGATGCGACTCACCCATGTAATTGTAAGACAACCCTTTGAGAAATGGGGGATTGATTTTGTTGGACCCATTAGTCTAGCAGCACATCCGTCTCACAAGCCTAATATGTGATCGTGGCCACTTATTATTTCACAAAGTGGGTAGAGGCAAGGGCCTCTAAACAAGCCGATGCTTAAACCATTCTTATATATGAACAAATTATTTCTAGATTTGGTTGCCCACTTGAATTAGTCAGTGATCGGGATTCACATTTCATTAATGAGGTGATTAAATAATTACTTACAGGATTCCTTGTAGTACATCACAAATCATCGCCTTATTACCCACAAGAAAATGGTCAAGCAAAGAGCACCAACAAGATTTTATGTGCTATCTTGATGAAAACCTTAGAAGCCAGTTGCACGGATTGGAAACACAAGCTGACTACAGCTCTATGGACTTATCACACATCGTATAAGGTAGCGATGGGATGTACTCCCTTCCGTCTAGATTATGGCATTGATGCAGTAATGCCAATAGAATTTTTTAGTTGTAGGCCTACGAATTGCAGTACAGGAAAGGCTTACTAAAAATGCATTAGCCAAGAGATTTGTTTATTTGGAAAAATTTGATGAAACCATGCTAATTGCATCACATGGGCTTATGGTCGAGAAACTACGAAGAAAACGTTGGTCTTACCATAACTTGAAACACAAGGAACTAGAAATGGGGGACCTCGTCCTCCTATATGGTGTTGGAAGCACCAAGAAAAAGAAACTCAAATACAGAGGGTTAGGACCTTTCAGAGTGCCCGAAATCACCCCTCAAGGGTTGATCCAAATTGAAACCATCGAGGGTGTAGAAATGGAAGGATACATCAATGGGGGTAAACTCAAAAAGTATTACGGACTCCTAACCTAGGAAATGCTCGCACAAGAGCATCTTCTGAAACAAAAGAAGGAGCTAGCCAAAGAAAAAATCAGACAAGCTCTTAGAAGAAGCCAAGGCAAGGGAAGCCAAGGCAAAACAGAGACTCTAGGGAAAAATGCTACATGTGAACATGGCTTCACTCACCTTGCTTGACGAGGATGACCTAGACATTGAGCCTGCACGTCTCAATGTAAAAGTTTCTACGAAAGAGAGTTACACTAAAAGCATTGCATTAATTGATATGGGATCAAGTCATAACTTGATCTCCTATGAAACATGGGTAGCTCTAGGCAAACCTCACCTCGAGGCCTCTAATGCACAAGTTTGCAATGTGCATTTGTCAACTACAAACCGTGGGATTTTTGAACGTTAATATTTCTATCAGAGATAATCCCTTGGTTGGAAAGGTATGTGTCATGCATGTAGGATCTATGGAGGAAGAGATAATTCTTAGACGATCTTGGATTTGCGCCAGTAATTGTCACATCCAATGGGAGGAGCAGGAAGCACACCTCAATGATGGCAAGGGCACCATCACAGTGCCATTATGGAGTCCATTAAATAAAGAAAAATAGGTAACGACATGTGACATGGAGCTGCCAGTACCAAAGAAAGCAGAGGCCATAACAGAGAGAGCGTCCATGTCACAACCTCATCTCCATATAAGAAAACCACAAGCAAAGCAGTAAAAGTATCCAATATGTCAATAGTGGATTTCCAAAGCCCAACTTCAAGCCCAAGGGTACTATGATACATACAAGACCTCATGGGAATCCAGCCAAAAAAGCCATGCTACAAGCAAGGGACTAGGAAGGCACCCCAAGGACAAGAAGTAGTATTCCAAACAAGCCCACAGTCAACTCAGCATTCAAAAGTGGTGGATCCAAAAGGACTTACTAACAGCATAGGCTATTATCAAGGAAATGCAATGGTACGGGTACCAAAGACCAATCCAAGACTCAATGTTGTGTGCACCTTCAAGACAACAGAAGAGGCCCATAAGCACAAACAAAACCAATCCACCGCTAAATCAAGTGATAAAGAGGAACCAACATTGGTCTGGCAAAAGAAAGTTGTTCAATCAAGTAAACAGGGGGAGTGTGACATCGCCAATGTCATCCACCAAGGAGAAAGAGCTGAACCAAATTATGGACCAAGGTAAAGAAGATGTGCACTCATACATACAATAAACAGAATAGGTTCACCAGGATTCAATGGATGGAGGGAAAAATCCAAAGCTCTCTCTCTCAACTGAAGCGGTTGCAAACAACAAATACCCACAAGTTCCAAAGTACTCCATTGGTTTACGTGGCAATAAAAGGAGATGGATCATAAGTGGGTACCCATTCCCAAAGCAAGTGGGTACAAGGTATAAGAGTATGCTTGTCATGCTATGAACATGTTCATTCGTTTCACGTGTACTCTTCTCCTCCTCTAAATGCATAAGCTGTAGCCTTGAGTGTTTGAGCATATAGGAAGCCATAGGGTATCAAAATTTACATCTAGAAGGGATCAAACAGTCTTACACCATGAACTAGTCCAAGCTACATGAAACGCTCAGAACTATCTCACGCCATGAACCACTTCAAAATGGTTTACGTCATGAACCGACTCTAGCAGTTCACGTCGTGAAATGGTCACAAGCCCTCGCACGCGAACACGTGGCATAGCAATTTAAGCTGGCCACCGGGATCGACCGGCTGAATCATAAATACTTCTTCTTTCCCTTTTTGAGCATTTTTCTTTGACCTCCTCTGTGTGCTCATCTTGCATCTTCATCATCCTGCACTGCTCTTCATCACCTGTTGGGTTGCGTCCGCATCGGTGGGTACCCATTCCCAAGCAAGTGGGTACAAGGTATAAGAGTATGCTTGTCATGCCATGAACATGTTCATTCGTTTCATGTGTACTCTTCTCCTCCTCTAAATGCATAAGGTGTAGCCTTGAGTGTTTGAGCATATAGGAAGCCATAGGGTATCAAAATTTACATCCATGCTACTTCACGTCATGAACCGCTCAGAACTATCTCACGCCATGAACCACTTCAAAATGGTTTACGTCATGAACCGACTCTAGCAGTTCACGTCGTGAAATGGTCACAAGCCCTCGCACGCGAACACGTGGCATAGCAATTTAAGCTGGCCCCACCGGGATCGATTGGCTGAATCATAAATACTTCTTCTTTCCCTTTTTGAGCATTTTTCTTTGACCTCCTCTGTGTGCTCATCTTGCATTCGATCTTCATCATCCTGCACTGCTCTTCATCACCTGTTGGGTTGCGTCCGCATCGGTGTTCGTCCCTTCTTCCTTGCTTGCAATCGTTGATCTCAGGTAGGAGCACATTATCCACCTTTGTTCGTTTCAGTCATATGAATAAAATCATTGTGGGTAAAGATTGAATACATTTCAATATTCCTAATCAATTCATATCTCCTTAATCGATTACATTTGTTACTTCTTCTTTTTGTTTTTCCAAATCATCAATCCATTGCATATAAGAAGGTTACATCTCCCTCCAAATTGCCTCACAAGGGCATGAACTAGTAACTCGTGAAATAGCAATCTGCTATTTCACGGGGGGGTCCACACTAACCCCTTGGGTGGAATAACATTGTACCGATGAGCACTTAAAATTTGTTATTCATACCACACATACATAACTAACACTCCTTCTCCCCTGATAATCATGACACACCCAACTCTGCTCTTTCACAAATTACTAAACTACTATTTCACATGCTAAGCCTCTCATAGCTTAAGCATCTCATGTGTTAAGCCTCTCACGGCTTAAGCATCTCATGTGCTAAGCCTCTCACGACTTAAGCATCTCATGGATTAACCTCTCACGCACTGCTATTTCACGACCTGCACCTTCACGAATTAGAGCTCATTCCCACACACACCCTTTATTACTCAACTAACACTCTTTAGATCAAAACACAAACACACACACAGTGACACATATAATATCTCAAAAAGTACCACGAGCTCCTACCATTCATTACGATTGACGCTCTTTTCAATTTTACAAATGGCCTCCTCTACTACATCAAACCCTGAAGTGGAGGAAATCCGACCGTCGCCGTTACTTAGGCCAGTACCATAGTGTCACCAGTGGAAGGAAATAAGAGAGCACCATGCGGCCCTAAAATCAGCTATCTTGGGCCATATGCACAAAAGTTCCAAGGCTCCGTGATCAGTACAGACATACAAACAACTCACGGAAAGATATGGCTCCAGTACCACAGCTCAGAGTGTTTGCAGATATTGGAGGATACAGAGGTCAAAAACAAGCTGGAGAAGGTGGGCCTTGGACGAATGGTAGAGATCCTCCCCCACACTATCACAGCAGAGACTTATATGCAGAATATTTGAAGACATATGACAAGGTCACCAAGAGAGGTATAGTAACAAAGTCACATGGCACAACTGAGTAGGTCCTCATCACAGAGGAGCTGATATGCGATGCTCTGCAGTTGCCCCCACCAATCCCGACACATATACATAGTTTCGAGCAAATGCCCATGGAAGACATGCTGAAGAGGATTTCTTATAACTCCAATGGTGCAAAATATGATAATATAAGGGATGAAGTAGATGAAAAGGCTTGCAGAGCCATGTCCATGCTCATGCAGGTAAAACCCATGGACAAGTATAACAGGGTACCCCTAAACCGCATCGCCAAAGTCCATGAAGAAAAAGAAGAAGACTGGGAATGGTACACACATCATGAAATGGAGAATTATCTCAAGTCACACCAATCAAAGGTGTGTAACCCCTATCTCCTTACTAGAGTGCTCAGCCATGCAGCTAACCTTCTAGTTACAGAAGGCACATGGGGAGCACACATACCCCAGGCTACTATCATTCCCGAAGAGCTGCAAGGACAAGTGGTCTTAAAAGAAACTAAGGAGCTACTACAAGAGCTCAAGAAGGGTAAGAGAACCAAGAAGGTCAAAAAGATGAGGGGGATCCTCTTGCAAGTTGAAGCTAAAACCCAACGCTTGGATGCAAAAGTGTCACAGGAGATAGCTTCATCAAAGTAGGCACTAGAGTAGTGAAGCATAGGGCACTGAAAGGATAAGCACACCAGCAACAACAAGCACAGGTCTTGAGTTGCCACTTCCCACACCACCCTCAAGCCCAACCCAGATCGTATTCACAAATCTCTCACCACTCCATGACTCTGTCATTTCAGACTAGCCACCTTCGGTGAAAATTGGTGCAGAACATGCTCCAAAACAACAAGTGCCCCAAATAGATGTGAGTACAAGAAGGTATGAAGAAGCTACATTAACACAACCAGAGGCCACAGAGAAAGACCTTCAAGCTGAAAAGAGAAAGAGAGCACAAGAGCTGACAAGCCCCAACAAGAAGAGGCGAATAGAAGATAAGGGTGTAATAAGAGAAAGTTCCTTCCTGCATAACTTAGAGGCTGATCAATTCCTACAGGAAACTATGGAGGGCCTTGACAGCATGCTACAACTGCAATTTCGTGAAACAGAGGGCTCTGCCTCCACAAGTGCCTCTATGTGGGAACAAAAACAAAGGGTATGGCGATGCCAATTACTTACTACTCACATGCTCCATGATAGGAATGCCACCCTATGGAAACAATTACAAGAAGCGAATCATCAAGTGCATGCGCTTAAGGAACAAATGGCTACAGCAGATTCAACACACAAAGAAGTAATACTTAAAATCTTAAAAGCAATGCAAAAGTAGGAAAACAGATTCCAAACATTAGAGGAGCACAACAAACTGCTGAGCAAGATAGTGGTTCAGAGGATCAAAGAAAACACAGAGCTCAAAGCACAAGTCGACCAAGCCAAGGACCAACTTCAAAAGGAAGTGGCACATGCGAGAGAAAGGGAAGACCAACATACACAGCAACTTAAGGATGCCCATGCCACGTTCACAGCCAAGGAAAAAGGGTTTAAGGGGCAAATCACTAAGCTAAAGGAGGTCATTGCTATAGCTGAACAAAGAGTGGTTAGCCTTCAAACCGAAAGGGAGCAAATAAATAAACCCCAGGCTGACAAACTCTGTTGGCCCCAGTGACCAGTAAATGCTTGAATACGCACATCTGCGCTAACCACACTTAGAGTTTGGCAATGGAAAGGCTGAAACAGATTGAAGATGCTCATGCACAGGCCACCACTACAAGAAGGGCACAAGAAGAGGCTACAAGACGATATGATGAGTTGGCCGCCGCTGCTGGAAAGGTACGAGAGGTTGCCATTTCTGACCTCCTTTCCACCAAACGACTCAAGGATACAATAATTGGAATGCAAGCTCACCATGAAACAAAGGACTCAGAGGATAGAAACAAAACTGATAAATTACGACTCCTCATTAAATGAGCCTTGAAGATAGGTTTGTTGCCGGTAACTCCTCGGACCCCTCCTCAAACACTAACATTGTTTTTATCTACACTAACACTCTCTCCTTCAATATGAGATTAACCTCACAGAAGACCTCAGTCTAGGAGACCTTACACTCATCTATCAAAATACGAAAGAGATGTCGACCCCACCATCATAATGGGAATCGCTCGGGGAGATATAGTACTAATCGACCCAGCTAATATCTTTTTCTATCCCTTACATCCCATAGTGATCAACCTTCGTAGTTGGTGTCGGATGCTACAACAATCAGACATCCTGGATGATAGCGTCAATAAACTTCACATGTTTATGCCAGATGATATCCCAATAACATCGGCCAACAACGAGGTTGTTGCAAGAAGTTATCAATGGGTCATTAGCTACAGTTGGATACAATTATATAATACCCATCAGCTACAATTGGATATATAATACCCATCAGCATCTAAATCTTTCAAAATCCACTTTGTATCATCCTTTTGGTATTATAAAACTTTATCAAAATATCCATAAGCATTTCGAGTCTATGCTTACAACTGTGGTTTATAATTTTGATAAATAACATATTAAGTATCCTAATATAACCCCATAAGATATAACTGAACTCCAAGAATTTATGAAAACCAACAAGCCCACCCTCTCACCCCCAAGTTCAGGAGAAGGTCAAGAAGAGACACAAGGCTCCTCTACTTCAACTACTTATCTCGTGTTCTCTTCCATCGCAACAAGTAAATTACTAAATCCCTTTTCGAATGTAGCTCCTACTAACCCATTTGAGGAAGATTGCACATTCTCTCACTTACCTTCTATCCCTATTGATATTCCCACTAACCCTCTAGCCCCCGAGGAGATGTCGGCACCCAATCTGTACGGCCGCTTGATGAGGTACGTAATATCCAACCTTAGGATGACATTGAAGATTTTTACTGATATAAATGTCCTTGAGCCTTTAACAACTGCAAAATACGAGGGGTTCATCAGAGCAAGAAACCCACTTTTAAAGTCAAATCTCATGGTCAAGGTGTTAATGCAAATCACACCATTTGAACCCACCCGAAGGATCATGCTCGATGCTTACTCTGCGATGGAATCAAGAAGGCAGCCTTATGTGCCTTACTCTCTCCATGCACCAATGCCAGATTTAGAGGAGTTGTACCAATCGAGGGAGAAGGCACATTATGGGAGAACGTGGCTAAGCACACAAAGTTGGCAAACCCCCACCTAGTAGACCTACTGGAAATCCGGATTGTCACCTTCATGATTGGCTACTATTTTCGTAGGTGGTGCAAGGCACATCTAGGGGAGGCTACACAGCCATCAACAAAGATGATACCAATCCCCACATTGAGGATTTTGGTATACAACCGGATTGGCGAAAGGAATATCTGACGATCCCTGAATATAGTCATTAGTAGTACCAATGTTCCCTGCCAACCCAAAGAGTGGATCTGCTCTATGTGCCCATCAAACAACGGCTCACTCTAGTCCAATTTGAGGATACAAAGTGAAGGGATTCTCATGTCTGCTACAATTTTTCACAATTTTGACCATCTACCTTCCCAGATATTACAAGCCAACAATAACAAATACTCACATGGATACGAGCTTGGCGTCGAATTCCTAATCCATACATTGTTCCTAAAGTTGATCGTAGTCCTTATCGATCAACCAAGGGAAAGGTATGATGGATTTGAAAGCAGAAGAGCTTTGCTTTGACATGAACATAGGCCCCAATGAAAGAGACATGATGATGCATTATCATCGCCTACGGTGTCTTTCGGCTACATGCACATCACATTTGAAGACATGGTGGACACTGGGTTCTAGACTTTACACTTAGCATTCAGAAGAACCCTGAAAAACTTCAATCACATTGGATCTTCTACAAACATGAGTTCGATGACCAGGTCTTTCGACCTCAGTAAGACAGAACCTACATAAAGTAGGGGGGATGTTAATCCCATTTTGGATTAACAAAGATGCTCCTCCAATTGAGGACATTAATAAGTGTCATGTAAAGGCACTATAAAAGTTGTATTGAGATACTGGCCACCCAAGGTCTTAATTAGTAAGTTTTGGGTGCCCAAGTGTGAATAAGGGCCAGTTGTATAAAAGGCAATTCTCATAATGAAACGATACAATCCCCCTTTGTGCTATGAGAACTCTTGTGCTTTGTCTTGAAAGAGAGAGAGAGAGTGTGTGTGTGTGCTCTAGTACATGTGCCTCTTTCATACATGCATGTGTGTGAGAGAGTGAGAGGTTGATTGCCTTGCATTTGTGGTGAAAGCGACTTCGTGGTGACAACATGGAGGTGGAGTTTGAAGGAGTAGAGCTTCCAAAGCGAGCTTGGGGTGCCTCAAGGGATGTGACTCGAAGCATAGGTAAGTACCCAACGATTTTTGTCTATTGCTTCTCCCATTTGAGGTTGTGTGGAGTTCCCTCTTGGGAGATGTGGTGGCCCATAACAAGAGTATAGATTCTAGGATTTCTTGTTTCCCTATCCCCAAGGATAATTGTTTGGTGAAGCTAATGGTTTCTACACCTAATTTGGCATCTATTGTTGTTGTCACCTACAGGGGAACTTCTTGGACTTCCAGGGCTGCGTTATAGTCTGCGATGTCCTTGGCTATGTCTTCCTCCTGTCTTTGGCTTCCTTGGCAACCTGGTGCCTGGTTAACTGGCTTTCTAGAGGGATCTATAAGGTTGCCTCTCATATGTTTTGGTTTGTCTTGCTTCTTTCCATCCTTGGAGCCTCTGGATATCTCCTTCATGAGCTCTTTTGTGTCCTTAAGGACAACTTGCCGCCCTAACTGTAGTTTTGCTTGTAGTTGTGCTGAATTCGGCATCACCACACACTGAACTTGTGAGACAGTCTATTCTTGATGCTCTGTTGGTATCGGAATGTCACTTGCATGGCTTAGAATTTTGGTGAGGAGGTAGGGGTTGCAAACCTTTGATTGGTGAGATTTGATGTAGTGCTCCATTTCCTTGTGTTGGTACCAAGCCCAATCATCTTCTTTCTCCTCATGCACCCGGGCTATCTTGTGATGAAGGGGTATGCAGTTGTACCTGTCCACCCCGACTTGATTTACATAATCATGGAGGCAGGCTCTCTCATCCACTTCTCCCTTGATGTTGTCATACTCTACCCACCCCGTTAAAATTGTAGGAGAGCTTCTTCAACATCCTCCACAGGCACCTGATCAATGTGATGAAGATGTGTTGCGATTGGAGTGGCAAGTGAAGGGGCTCTCTAATCATATTTTCTATGATATGGATCTGCTCTTTGGATCCATCGGCCTTGGTGATGGTTCCTCTCTTGGTATTTTTGTCATATGTCTTTAAGTACTCTACATAGAGGGTTTGGTTGAATGTTTGGGGGAGTACCTCGGCCATCCTTCCCAAGCCCACTTTCTCCAACTTGTATTGTACATCTATATCTTCCAGAATCTTGAGACATTCTGGGCTATGATACTGGAAGAGAATGTTCCCCTGCTCTATAAGAACATCCTGCTGGATAACCATCTCGTCTAAGTCCAAGTCCTTGGCATAGGGGCCGAGATAAGTAAGTTTTATGCCTCAATGCCCTTCCTTTCCTACTACAGGTGACTCCAAGGTAGGATCCTGTTTTGTCCTTATTTTCTTCTTTGCAGCAGGAGATCCGGTGGCACTTACTTAAGTGACCGTGCAGGGTTCTCTTTGTGCTCAGGGTCAGAGTCTTATTTTGTGGATTTGGAAGCCATCTGAAATAAAATCATGAGAGTGTCAACCTCTGCTCGGAACATGTGTTATCTCTTGGGGCAAAAAGTTGAGGCTGGCATCTAAATAGTTAGAATTCTATTTTCAGCCATATGTTTCACAGGTCTGTAGGGCATTTCACAACATGAAATACGAGCTAGTTCACGACGTGAAATGGTAGGTTTGAAGATGTGAATTTTGAATAGAATATGTAAGTAATCTTCTAAGGGTGTATGCATGATGGTGTATGCATGATGGAAAGTGGGTTAGTATGGTGAGCAACAACAGTAGCGTAGTGTGGCCATGAAATAGCAGAGTTAGCATTTCATGATGTAAAATGGTGCTTCAGCCTGAAATGGCAAAGTTGGGATTTCACGGTGTAAAAAGATACTTCCCCGTGAAATAGCAAAGTTAGGATTTCACGGCGTGAAAAGGTGCTTCACCATGAAATATAGCAAAGTTAGGATTTCAGGGCATGAAATGGTGCTTCACCATGAAATTGCAAAGTTAGGATCTCACCGTGAAATAGCACAGTTAGGATCTCATGCCATGAAATAGTAGACTGCTATTTCATGACTTGAGATCTATTTGTCATTAGCGATTATGATCTTAAGAAATCAAGTGCATAAAATTATAAGATGCAAAAGAGGAGAATCAATGAAACAAAAAAGACGAGAATCAATTGCAAGCATGAGGATAATTGATTAAATATTTAGCAGGGTTGCAAAGCATGATTGATGAATCTTTAACATGCAAGGAAGCATTATGAGAATCGATAGAAGCATTAACATGTGAGAGCATATGAGCTCCTACCTAAGGAATGGAAGTGGCGAAGTGTTGGGCTGATGAAGCGCACGCGATGGACACAATCGGCAGCGTTGAGATGCATATTTTTCAAGATCAATAGGAGTGAAGTGTAAGAAAAGGAAAAGGTTTTTGTTTTTATGGTCCAGCCATCGGCATGGCAGCCGTCTTAATTAGAGATGCCACATGGTGAAATGTGATTCGCTAGATCTTGCTAGCCATTTCACGACGTGAATTGCTACCAAGCAAAGGTTTTCACATCGTGCAATGGTCACTTTCCCTTATTCATGAAATTGGTGATACCCTAGATGGTATGTTTTTTCTTGTGCATTTGGGTCCACTTCTACATTACCTTTGTCTAGAACTTGGCCCCGCTTGATCTCTTTGGTGGTAACGTTGGTGGTGTTGCACTCTCTTGTTTACTTGGGTGAATGGTTTTCTTTCTCCCCAAACCAATTTCGGTGCTACCTTGACACATGATATAGCTAGGTCTTGATTCTACTTGTAAGATTCCTCCCCAGCTCCTAAAGATATGTAAGTTCTCCTTTCAGTCCCCAGTGATCATCCCCTTTTCAGAATGTAAAAAGGCATTGTCTTCCCTTATGAGGTGGAGATTTCATAATCATGAGTTTCTGATATGTAAAGGAGACTTTTTGGAGGCCTTCTGACACCTCAATCGAGTGGGAAGAGAGCTTCTCTTAGGTGCCTAGAAGTCCCATCAAACCCCCATTTTTTTATTCAAAAATACTCCAAAAGCATGGGATATTTCATCTCTCATCTCTCCTCTTCCAAACTAGATCAAAAAGTGGGCATAACTAGTCTAAATCTTGTCCAATTTGGCCCAACTGAAGCTGAAACCCTCTAGATCCCAGTTGGGCTTGGTTGGAGGCCTCCCTCACCTATAAATAGAGAGCCCAACTGAAGCTGAAACCCTCTAGAAGTTGGGCTTGGTTGGAGGCCTCCCTCACCTATAAATAGAGAGCCCTCCTTGTGAGATTTTAGTGTAAAAATATTTCTAGGCTTATTTCCATTTCCTCCTTGCTCTCCCTCTTGTGGAAGCTTTTGGGCTCACCCTAGCCCTAATTTTGATTGGCCAAACCTCTTCATCTCAAGCTTCCCTCACTCTTGGAGCTCTTCCATTGAAGCTTGAAGACTCCCTCACTCTTGGAGGTAAGCCTAAACAATGTTATCTACTCCTCTTCTCTTCTTTTCATGTTTGGAAACATGGCAAGCCATGGTTCTCCCTTCTTTTTCATGGTTGTTGTTTAAAATAGATGTTTACTCTCTTCTTTAGATGTTAATCTTCTTCCCAACCTCTCATCATGCTTGGGAAGCATTTTATCCCATGGTTTCTTCTTAAAACCATGCCCTTCTTGATTTATGTTGTTGTTTAGATGAAGTAATGTTAATCTCCTATGCTTAAGTGTATTGTTTATGATTTATATTCACTCCTTATGAAGGCATACTCACTTCTTATGGTTAAATCCTTCTTGGTTAAACCTAAATTCTAATCTCATTTTCTTACCCTAAACTCTAAGCTTATCAAACTAGAGATGAAGGTTAAACATTTTTATGTTTATTATCCTACGTAGAATGAGGTTAATTCATTTAAGCTTGTTTTTATGATAAGAAATCTTATATTTATTCATTTTATGATGAAAGAGAGCTTATGAAAACATTTATATATTTATTGGAAGTTATATTTGAATGTTTTTATTAAATAAACAAGATGTTTAGATGCATTTATGTTTATTCTTATGCTTATGTTTATGCATAAATATTCTAATGCTAAAAGAGGAAGTTTCATGATATTTTTATGTATAAATATTTATATATGTTTATGCATAAATATTCTAATGCTAAAAGAGGAAGTTTCATGATATTTTTATGTATAAATATTTATATATGTTTATGCATAAATATTCTAATGCTAAAAGAAGGATTTTCAATGTATTTTTATACATTCATAGTATGTGTATGCATAAGTGTTTAGATGTCAAAAGAGGAATTTTTGTTATAATTCCATAATTATATCATGCATGTGTATGAATAATTATCTAGATGACAAAAGAGGATGTGTGAATGTATTCGTATGTATATATATTCATGGTATGCTTATGCCTAGACATTTTTAGATATCAAAAGTAGTTATGTAAACATATTTTCATGTGTATATTCATGGTATATCTATACTTGTATAGTTTTATATCAAAAAGAGAAAGTTTCATCACATTTTTATATATGAATATGCATAATTAATTTTAGTATGAAAAGAGAATGTTTCATCATATTTCCATGAATATATTTATGGCATGTTGATACGTGGGTTTTAAATGGAAAAGAGAATGTTTAAGAATATTATCATGCGAATATTTTAATGAAATGATGCATGCATATTTATTGAAGGATAATTTAGAAAAGAAATATCCATGTTTAAATTCCATTATTCATGAGTAGAATTATTTATAGTTCTTTTATATCCAAAGTAGAATTAATTTTTATATTATTGGGTGTTTATCCATGCAATTAGAATTCACATTTATTTTATGAGATAAATGGAGAAATATCTATAGGAAATTCTCATGTCTATTTTTATATAAATTATAAATTCTAGGAATTTATGTTTATGTAATTACTTGGGAAAGGAAAAAGAGAGAGAAATTCTTATTTTTGATATTAGCTATAAGTAAGAATACTTATTTTCAAGTTTCTTGATTATTGAATTTAAATTGAAAAGCTGTCCTAAATATAGCCAGGTTATGGCAAAAAAATTTCAAGATACAAATAAGAAGTAAACCTAGGAATAAATTCAAGAATTTTAGTGCTAGACCATGACCACTTGAGAAAGGTGGGACAGTAAGATGCTTGCCCATCTCTTGAATCATAAATTCAGCCAAAGACTTGTGACCATTCCCATTTCTTCAGTACAAAGAAGGGATACCCGCCTTGATTTAGAGAAGTTTCCCCTAAGACCTGAAATCGTCTAGAAATAAGTTAGAAATTCATTTTAATTGTCCTTGATGGATGGATCGCTCAAGATACGAGATTCGTGATTTTCATTGAGGAAGCCTGGGTTTTGAGTGAAAGGTCTTGTGAAACCAATACTAGAGATGTTTTCTCGTGAAATAGCTTTTCGTGAGATGAAAACAAATTGAATGGAAAAATAACTCTATTTTCTTTTTAGGACTATCTTACGTCAAAGTGTTGGAGGAAGCATTTGGTTTATTGTTTAATCTAAGGAGATTTTATGTTGCAACAGTGCTGTCAGTGAAGGATGTCGTGGTAAAGCCTGCCAAGGTCTTGACCAACCTTGGTACGGTTAAAAATGGTGCACTCCTAGTGCAATGGGCAAGGGATCGACAAAGCGACCTCTACATGAAGAGCTAGGACACCTAAGGAGGATCTTAGAGGGTCTGACCAAACGGTGCCGGGCTCACGATTACCCAGGACACCCAGTGTATTCGAGGGAGATTTCAAGGAGTTGGATCGGTGTACTATGTATATATTTAAGTAAACTGGAAACTATGAAACTGGATCTCATTGGTTGACTAGCCGGTCTTTAATGGAGAGTCCAGATGACACTTGATTGGAAAGCAATGGAATTGGATTATTTTTTAGTTATGATATTTTGTAATCAATGTATTGGTGTGATATTTGGTTACTCTTCCATGTTTTTGAAAGAGGAGTGTGTGCGTACGAGGTGTGCGTGCATTACTATTTTCCAAAGCTAAAGTTAAGAATGGCATTTCAATTATGGGTGTGTGAGTAACTAAATATTCCACCAAGTACAGTGGTTGGGTGATCAGCTAACCCATGGGATTGGATGGGGTAGGCTGGAATGGTGGAAATTTTATAAATTAAATAATAAAGGGTAATCTCGGTATGAGTTCATTTAGGATGCGATCAGTAGCTTAGAAACCTGGGCAATTCGCTTTAAGAGATCAGATCAACGGCTGTGCCTCACTTAAGGGGGAAAAAAGTGTTGGTTTCTATGAATCAAGTATAAAGATTGTTCCTCCTTCAAGTCGGTCATCCGAGTGAAGAATAGCCTAGGCTCTTAACCCCGTTAGATAAATTTTCATTAGAAGGTTTTCCATGGAGGAATCGCCTATGCTTTGTGGGTGAGGAAAGTTTTTTCCGAGTTTGGTTTTGGAAGAGCCGCCGGACTAGTCCCTTGCCCGGACATTCGTGGGTGAGGCCTTGAGTGGGAAGCTCTACCCTACGCGTGAGGTTGCTACTTCCGTTGCTAGCACTCTAGAGTTCGATTCGCAGAGAGGGCAGGGGTCTCATAGTTGGTATCAGAGCTTTGTTGAAAGCTTCAGAGCACCAGATATTGAGTTTAAAGGAATAAGTTATGTTTTCTCAGGACGTATGCCATGGATCTATAGTAGAACGATTACCTTGTTTAAAGGATTTATTTTTTAACTTCTTAAGTCTTAGAATCTTGAAACGATGTATCATTTTTTGGCAGAATCATGAGTCGTGCGCATCGTGGTAGACAACCAGATCCTCACGTGGATGAGGATAGGCTTGATCTCTCGTGACGTTCGTAAAGCTCTACACAAATCTCAACCAGGTCCCTTCAAGGGTGAAGGGGAACACTTAGGTGAGGCCATAGAAAAGTGGATCAAAGCTATGGAGGAGTACTTCGATGTCACAGGTTACAAAATGATAAACATAAGGTGGCTCTTGCCAGAGGCTAAACATTGTAGAGACATCCAGAGTAGCATGGAGGAACCACTGTGAGTCAAACCGCTTGGATCGGAACACCCAGACGTGGGATGATCTCAAGGCCTACCTCAGATTGAGATTTTGTCCTCTAGGCTTCTCGGAAACAAAGATGAATGAGTTTCTTAGGCTAACCCAGGGGAGCCAAACTACGGAGCAATATCACCAGGCATTCGCTCTCCTCTTCAAATACTCGCCCATCTTTGGTGAAGAATAACTGATGGGCCAGGTTCATTCGGGGAATGAATGAACCCTTGGATACCTTGGTGAAGAATGCTAAGCCAGTTTCTATGGCCGGATGGCAAAGGATTTTGCCAAGGCCTTTGTTGTCAAGGTCCCGCCGAAGCCAGCACCCTCGCCTTTCAAAAGATTCCAAACCCCGAGAAGTGCTTCTAATTTTCCACCTCCTAAGAGATAGCAAGGTCCTAATCAAGCCCCAAGATATGGGAAGTTTCAGAATGGAAGGAAGGCCTTTTCCTCGAAACACATTCTCTGGAACTTCAAAAGAGCTTAGAAGTGAGAACAAATGTTTTGGCTGTCAAGGTTTTGGGCACCAGCTCAAGGATTGCCCAACTCCTTCTATGTCAATGGGCCAGGGAAGCTAAGGTCCTAGAGTGTCGAGACCGACCCCTTCATATCAGTCTAATCAAGGTTCCTCTCGCCAAAGTCAGGGCAACCCTAGAAGAATGCTAGCTCAACCTGCAGCCTCAGTGCAAAGTAGTCTCAAGTCCTACTCCTAGAATTGGGGAAGCCAGAGAGAGAGAGAGTTCCACCCAAGATAGCACAACAGCCAGAGCCGTGATAGTAGCTGATGTAGTGGAGGAAGAAAGAGGACGGATTCATGCCGCCATTGAACATAAAGGGAAGAATCGTCAGTTCTTGGTCATTCATACTCTAGCAGAGTAGGTAAGCACTTTAAGCTTTTGATTGATTCAGGTAGTACGCATTCATTTATTTCCCCAAGATGCTTACGTAAGTTAGTCCTAGATCAAAAAGCAGGGAAACCTATGCTAGTAGAATTAGCCAGTGGGAAGATTCTTTTCACACGCCATGAGACAGACCATATTCAATTTAGTCTAGATGGGACTGTAACAAACTGTAGTTTAGAGTCTTACCTTTGGGAATTTATGATGGAATCCTTGGAATGGATTGGCTCCATAAGAATCAGCAGGCTGACATTCACTGTCATAAGGGAACCATCTCTTTCCTTGACCTTCATGGGAATCAAGTTCAAGGAACTTGAATTTTTGGATCCCCATCTCATTCACTGTCATAAGGGAATCATCTCTTTCCTTGACCTTCATGGGAATCAAGTTCAAGGAACTTGAATTTTTGGATCCCCAGTTCTGTAGTTAGTCAAAGCTTCTAAGTTGCTGAAAGGACTCAGAAAGAAGCAAGCCATGTATGTCGTTAAAATGAATCCAGTAGGCAAAGAATCCAAGGCTAAGGAGCCAAAGTGGTTAAGTGAGTATGCTGATGTATTCCCATAAGAGCTGACTGAGATGCCTTGACTCGTGAAGTAGGTCATGAGATAGAGTTGACCCCCCAGAGCTCAGCCTGTTAGCCCAGCATGCATACAAGATGCCAGACCCAGAAGCCATAGAACTTAAGGAGTAGTTAAGATAGTTGTTAGAGCAAGGATTTGTAAGACCCAGTGTTTCACCTTGGGGTGTGCCCATTCTCTTTCAGAAACAGAAAGATGGAACGTTAAGACTTTGTATTGATTATAGAGGATTAAATCAGTCAAGAATAAGTATCCTATCGCTAGGATTGATGAGCTTTTGGATCGATTAAGTGGAGCCCAGATCTTCACCAAAAGATAGATCTCAAATCTGAATATTACTAGATCAAAATCAAGGATCAAGATATCCAAAGATAGCCTTCAATACTCGCTATGGGCATTATGAATTTACAGTCATGCCATTTGAATTAACAAATGTCCCAGCCACATTTAATCGCCTCATGCAGGATATTCTCAAAGAATACTTGGATGATTTTGTTCTTGTCTTCTTTGATGACATTCTGATATACTCTAAGAATGCAGCAGATCATGAAGGTCATGTATGTAAAGCCTTACAGATCTTAAGAGAGCACAAACTCTTTGCAAAGAAGAGTAAATGTAACTTCTCAATAGATCGTGTTGTTAATTATTTGGGATTCATAGTATATAAGGATGGAATTTCTCCTGACCGCGCTAAAATCCAAGCAGTCGTAGATTGGCCAAAGCCCAAGATGGTGAAAGAGATTCTTAGGATTAACTGGGTGGTATCGAATCTTTATACCCAGCTATGCTCAAACAGCATCTCCTTTGACCAAACTTCTCAAGAAAAAAAAACCCATTTCAGTGGACGGCTTCATGTCAAAGTGCTTTTGATAAGCTGAAGGCTGCCTTAGTAACCAACCCTATTCTTAAATTGCTACATTTTTCCATACCCTTTGAAGTAGTAAACAGATGCTAGTGGCCTTGCCTTAGGAGGTGTACTCATGCAGGAAGGACATGCAGTAGCCTATGAACCCAAAAAAGCTCACGCCACATGAGAAAAATTATGCTCTCCATGAGTTGGAGTTACTCTCAGTAGTTTATGCTCTAAAGCTGTTGGAGACATTATCTCTTGGGATAGAGATTCACCTTGATGACAGATCATCAAAGTCTTAAGTGGATCTTCACTCAAAAGGATCTCAACATGCATCAAAGAAGGTGGATGCAGACCTTACAAGAATTTGATTTTGAGATTAAGTACCAGCCAAGGAAGGAAAATGTGGTAGCAGATGCGCTCAGTAGGAAAGCCTCCTTGCTTGCAGTAACATTGGTGTCAAATCCGTTAGTTCAGTGAAGCAAGAGAGAAGATCATGCAGGATAATTTCTTTGCCCCTATTGTTACCCTACTTATGTAGGAAAGCAAGACTCCTCAGGAGATGAGTCGAGTTCATGGGTACAGATTGGACGATGGATGCATGTATTACAATAATTGACTATGCATTCCCAATGATGAGGGAACAAAGGGTAAAATTCTGAGAGAAGCCCATGATAGCCCGATAGCTGGACATCCAGGTTTCATAAAGACCTACATGTCTGTAAAGAAGAGTTTCTTTTGGCCAAGACTCAAAAAGGATGTACTTAATCATGTGCGTCAATGTTTAGTATGTCAAAGAGTCAAGGTGGAGAGAGTTAAGATGCCAGGAAAGTTGCATCCCTTAGACATTCCACAGATGAAGTGGGAATGTGTCAGTATGGATTTTGTTACTAGATTACCACCATCAGTGCAATCAGGTTACAACTCCATTTTTGTGATAGTTGACAGACTAACCAAGGTTGCCCATCTGATTCCATAAAAGAAACCTACACTGCAGTAGATGTTGCCAGAGTCTTCCTCAAAGAGATTTTCAAGTTGCATGGATTACCCAAAAGGATAGTGAGCGATCGAGATCCTAAGTTTATGTCAAGGTTCTGGACTACATTCTTCAAAGCAGTGGGAACTTTCCTAGATCTCAGTACAGCCTATCCTCCCAAGATAGATGGCTAGACAGAAAGAGTGAACCAAGTGATAGAAGATATCCTTTGGTCACGCTACGGCAGAGAACCCAAGAAGTGGTTAAGCTACTTGCATCTAGTTGAATTTACCTATAATGCCTCTTATCACCGAAGTATCGGGATGAGCCCTTTCAAAGCTCTATATACGGACAAGATTGCCTTACACCATTAAATTGGTCCGACCCATTGATCAGGGTCAAGATGTCCAAATAGATGCTAGATGATATGGAGCAGCAGATGTAGTCAATCCGTAAGGATATTCAGGTAGCCTAGGATAGACAGAAGCAGTATGCTATGATAAGAAGAGAACGGATAGAATGTTTGAAGAATCAGATATGGTCTTCATTCGAGTACAACCCAAAAGAAGTTCTTTATCTCTAGGGAAGTATAAGAAGCTATCTCCTAGATACTATGGACCGTACGTCATTTACGAAGAAAGTAGGAGATCTAGCCTATGAACTTCTTCTGCATATGAAGGTACATAATGTGTTTCATGTCAGTTTGCTTAAAAAGTATGTACATAGCCAGAGTCATGTGCTTGATGATGAGCAGTTAACTTTTCCGACTCAAGGTTAGATGGAACACCAACCCGAAGAAATTCTAGATGTTCAAGAGAAGGCTCTCAGGAATAGAGTTCTTAGAGAATTTTTGGTCAAGTGGAAGTTCTACCCTTTAGAGGACACCACTGGTGTAAGATTCCTCTCCTCAGCCTGAATATTGAATAAGCCTTTACTTCATTACCCTGTAATCATTCCCTGTTTCTGAATACAAGAAAATATTATTTTTCCTTGTTTTACCTAGTGAGATAAAAATTTCTAGAGAGTGGTAATTCAATATTGGGATATTTTTAGACATATAAATTCTATAAATATCAAAAAATATGTTTCCCTGAAACAGAAAATCAAAATAAATTTTCCAAGGTGCAATTGGAATTAATTAAAAATGATTTAGAAGACCTTAGCCTAAGGGTCAAGATTTTCTGAAAATTTTGAATTATGGTCCAATTAAGGTTCCTGTGGACCAATAAGATTAATCCAAGTGTTGAGATAAGATAAATCCAATGAATAAAAGAAAATACCCAAAAATGAGTAAATTCCCACATAAGATGAAGAGTTGACTGAGTACAAGATTTATTAGTTAAAAATTATGAAATATTACTAAAAAATGAGATATTTTGGAGTAATCATTCATTTTTGACACCTTGGTAAGGAAAAGGGGGGCCCTCAAGGAGGTGCCTATTTCACATGTATGGAGGAGTTTTAAACTCAAAAATAATAGAATATTTTTATCTCTCCTCTCTCCTGGATCAAACCAAATCAAAAAGGGAGCCAAACTGGTCCAAATCTTGTCCAAATTCAGCCAAAAACTGAAGCTGAAAAATTCTAGAACTTAGTTGGACTCAGTTAGTGGCCTCCCTCACCTATAAATAGACCCTCATTCTTTTGTATTCTCATCTGTGAACTAAACTATGCTGGTATTACTCTAAGATAAGCTTATTTTCTATTATCCCCTAAAAATCCTCTACAAATTGAAGAGATTGGAGCTTCTCTCTCAACTTTCCTTGGAGTCTTCATCAACATACCAAACCAATTGATTGGTTGGGGGCCTCTCCATTGACTAAAGAATCAAGCAAATTAAGAGGTAAAGTGTGGTTTATGGTCTTTTTTCTTAATCTCAAAATGTTTCTCACTTCTCAAACCCTCTCAAGCTTGAGAAGCATTCAATTGAATGGCTCTTTAATGCAATTGGAACTCTCTAATGAATTTTAGTGATAAATCTTATAAATTTTACATTTATGCTTAAATTAAAATGTTTTTTAAGCATATTTCTCTCTCCCCCAAAGAATGGTCATTCCTCTGACCTATTCTATATTCAAATGATGCTTCTCATGAAGCAATTCTTAAATCTAAAAGTAATTTCTATGCTTGTCAAATTAGAGGCCAAAGAAGTGGCTTTTTAATGCTTTTATGCTACTTAATTTATGAGAAACTTAGGAATCAAGTCCACAATTGGATATTGATCCTAATGATATTTATTCTATCATGTTATATTATTAAAACTTTATGCTTTCAAAATTATTGAAAATTATCAATAATAGCAGCGGAGCTATGGTAAAATTTCTCAAAAATTAACACATAAATCTTTTTCATTCATAATATGAAAAGAGGACTTCCTACCATATTCTAGGATTAATCATCCTAGATTAATTGAATAATTCTCATCATAACCATGGAAATTTTAATTATAATGTTTATGCTTAAATATTTAATTAGAAAAAAGAGAAATTTCTAGTAATTCATTTTTATGATAAAAGAGAAATTCTCATGACAATAGAAATCCATGTATTCCAATGAAGTAAGAGAAAAATTGAAATACTAAAATAATGTATATTTTATTTAAAAATTAAAGAAAGATTTTAGTTAAATTTATCTTTTTGCATAGATAAATTTAAATGATGAAAGAAAAATTTCCACCATAATTGGAATTTAACCATTTAAATGAGAAAAGTGGAATTTCTAGTGTAAAGGAATTAATGGAGATTTTTATTTATTTTTTAAGAGAAAAATTAGTTAAATTTATCTTTTTACATAGATAAATTTAAATGATGAAAGCGGAATTCCCACCATAATTGGAATTCAACCATTTAAATGAGAAAAGTGGAATTTCTAGTGTAAAGAAATTAATGGAGATTTCTATTTAATTTTTAAGAGAAAATTTAGTTAAATTTATCTTTTTGCATAGATAAATTTAAATGATGAAAGAGGAATTCCCACCATAATTGGAATTCAACCATTTAAATGAGAAAAGTGGAATTTCTAGTGTAAAGGAATTAATGGAGATTTCTATTTAATTTTTAAGAGAAAATTTAGTTAAATTTATCTTTTTGCATAGATAAATTTAAATGATGAAAGAGGAATTCTCACTATAATTGGAATTCAACCATTCTAAATAAGAAAAGTGGAATTTCTAGTGTAAAGGAATTAATGGAGATTTTTATTTAATTTTTAAGAGAAAATTTAGTTAAATTTATCTTTTTGCATAGATAAATTTAAATGATGAAAGAGGAATTCCCACCATAATTGAAATTTAACCATTTAAATGAGAAAAGTGGAATTTCTAGTGTAAAGAAATTAATGGAGAGTTTTATTTAATTTTTAGAGAAAATTTAGTTAAATTTATCTTTTTGCATAGATAAATTTAAATGATAAAAGAGGAATTCCCACCATAATTGGAATTCAACCATTTAAATGAGAAAAGTGGAATTTCTAGTGTAAAGGAATTAATGGAGAATTTTATTTAATTTTTAAGAGAAAATTTAGTTAAATTTATCTTTTTGCGTAGATAAATTTGAATGATGAAAGAGGAATTCCCACCATATTTGAAATTCAATCATTTGAATGAGAAAAGTGAAATTTCTAGTTTAATGGAATTGATGGATATTTTATGTAATTTTTAAGAGAATTTTAGATAGATTTAATTTATGGTAAAAGAGGAGTTTCCCATGATAATTGGAAAAGAGGGATTTTAAGTTTATTCAAAAAAATAGGTAAATGGTATTTAGTTAAAAGAAAAAAATATGATATTTAAGAAAAGATGGATTTGAATTAATTTTTAGGGTCAAAATGATGAATTTCCACCATAATTCTACCTAATGAATTAAGGTCGAGAAATTATGTGGCAGAAAGAATATCTTGGATATTTTAATTGGTAAAATCACTAAATTGATATTTACCCAAAACTAGATGTTTATCTGAAGGGAATCCTTGTTAGAACTAAACCGAATTTGGTTAGACTACGAGAGGGACGGACAGTAAACCTACTTGTCCATCTCTTGATCTAAATCAAGCAAAAACTTCGTGACCAATTCCAGTCCCTAAACACAAAGAATAGACGACCGGAACTAAACTAGTTTTTCCTTTGACCGAACTCACCAAGAATCTAGTTGGACAAACAGACAAAATGATGGGTAGATTACCCTCATGATAAATCAAGGATCCTCATTAATGAAACCGAGAATTATGGAGAAAAGGGTTTTGTGGAACCAATCTCAAACTGGGAATTTTACTTGCATTGGAACCTTTGTTTTTCATTTAAAGGACTGTTTTACGCCAAAATGCTGGAGGAAGCATTTGGCATATGTTTTACTAAGAGGAGGTTCGTTGAAACAGCTAGCGGGGTGAAGTGCTAGGATACCTAAGGAGGATCCTAGAGGGTTCTGACCAGGCAATGCACGGGCCCGCGGGGTTGCTAGGACACCCATGCGTACGTCGAGGAAGATTTCGGATGGACTAAAAGGAAAGATTTTTGGAACCAAATTTTGATACTGGATCTCGTTGGTTGGCCAGCTGTCTTCAACAGAGAGTCCAGAGGACACATTTTGTAATACAATGGACTCGGAATTTTAAAAATGATGATCAGAAATATAATGATTTCTATTGAAGGATTGTTTTAAAGCCAGTCGAATCTATTATAAATGGCAATTTCATATTGGGTGTATACGTGGCATGCCTACCTTAAATTTTGCATAAATCGCCGGCTAGGGGGCCTGGGAACTCTTTTCCTCGGTACCCGGGTAAAAACACAACCTAATCTTTATAAAGAGATCCCACCAATACAGTGGTCGGGTGGTTGGCTAACCCATAGGCTGGATCAGAGGATTCCTGTGAAACAACTAGATACGATTAGTTACGTTAATTAAATTAAAACCTGAGAAGACCTTGTTCTGTGGTGGGAGGGGATCAACAGCTGTGCCTCGTAAATGGAAAAAAAAGCGGTGATTCCATAGACCAAGTGCAAGTCTCTTCTTGATCTGACCATGTGACTTCAGGTTTGGTCAGATCAGTTTAACTAGTTAAGATTTTGACTTAATAGAGTAATTCCCCCGTTAGAAGATTTTCCCATGGCGGAATCGCTCGTGCCCCGCGCGGGAGGCCGACGCCGCTTCCGCCGCCCCGGCAGGAGGCCCGTAGAGGGGGCAGGGGTCTCACACTTGGGAAAAAAAAGATGAACTAGTAAAGGATTATCCCCAGCTTACGAGATGAGGGCATCTCGCATTTTTCAAATGGGAGAGGATGTAAGATTCCTCCCCAGCTCCTAAAGAAGTGTAAGTTCTCCTTTCAGTCCCCCAGTAATCATCCCCTTTTAAGAATGTAAAAAGATATTGTTTCCCCTTATTTTTGGCCTAGTAGAGAAAATATTCTAGAGAGAGGTAATAAAAATTTGAAATATTTTTGGATAAGTATTTTCTTCCAAGCCAATAGGAAGTGATCCTCTGAAACATAATTTTAGTCTGAATTTTCTAAGTTGCATTAGTTTTGGATGGTGGGTGAACCAAGAAGACCCCTAATTCAAAGTTCTAAGCCTTATTAAATTATTTTGAATTTAAAAATGTGATATTCTTATTCCAACAAATGGGAAAATGGGATTTAAAATAAAAATAGAAAAAATTTGGGTAATCTCAAAAAAATAGTAAAGAAAGGCTCACATGAGGTGGAGATTTCATAATCATGAGTTTCTGATATGTAAATGAGACTTTTTGGAGGCCTTTTGACACCTCAGTGGAGTGGGAAGAGAGCTCCTCTTAGGCACCTAGAAGTCCCATCAAACCCCCATTTTTTTATTCAAAAATACTCCAAAAGCATGGGATATTTCATCTCTCATCTCTCCTCTTCCAAGCTAGATCAAAAAGTGGGCATAACTAATCTAAATCTTGTCCAATTTGGCCCAAACTGAAGCTGGAAGCCTCTAGATCCCAGTTGGGCTTGGTTGGAGGCCACCCTCACCTATAAATAGAGAGCCCTCCTTGTGAGATTTTAGTGTAAAAATTTTTCTAGGCTTATTTTCATTTCCTCCTTGCTCTCCCTCTTGTGGAAGCTTTGGAGCTCACCCTAACCCTAATTTTGGTTTCCAAACCTCTTCATCTCAAGCTTCCCTCACTCTTGGAGTTCTTCCATTGAAGCTTGAAGACTCCCTCACTCTTTGAGGTAACCCTAAACAATGTTATCTACTCCATCTTCTCCTCTTTTCATGTTTGGAAACATGGCAAGCCGTGGTTCTCCCTTCTTTTTCATGGTTGTTTAAAATAGATGTTTACTCTCTTCTTTAGATGTTAATCTCCTTCCCAAGCTCTCTACATGCTTGGGAAGCATTTTATCTCATGGTTTCTTCTTAAAACCATGCCCTTCTTGATTTATGTTGTTGTTTAGATGAAGTAATGTTAATCTCCTATGCTTAAGTGTATTGTTTATGATTTATGTTGTTGTTTAGATGAAGTAATGTTAATCTCCTATGCTTAAGTGTATTGTTTATGATTTATATTCACTCCTTTACGAAGGAATACTCACTTCTTATGGTTAAATCCTTCTTGGAGGGTTAAACCTCAATTCTAATCTCATTTTCTTACCCTAAACTCTAAGCTTATCAAGCTAGAGATGAAGTTTAAACATTTTTATGTTTTTTAACCTACTTAGAATGAGGTGAATTCATTTAAGCTTATTTTTATGATAAGAAATCTTATATTTATTCATTTTATGATGAAAGACAGCTTATGATAACATTTATATATCTATTGGAAGTTATATTTGAATATTTTTATTAAATAAACAAGATGTTTAGATGCATTTATGTTTATGCATAAATATTCTAATGCTAAAAGAGGAAGTTTCATGATATTTTTATGTATAAATATTTATATATGTTTATGCATAAATATTCTAATGCTAAAAGAAGGATTTTCAATATATTTTTATACATTCATAGTATGTGTATGCATAAGTGTTTAGATGTCAAAAGAGGAATTTTTGTTATAATTCCATAATTATATTCATGCATGTGTATGAATAATTATCTAGATGACAAAAGAGGATGTGTGAATGTATTCTTATGTATATATATTCATGGTATGCTTATGCCTAGACATTTTTAGATCTCAAAAGTAGTTGTATGAACATATTTTCATGTGTATATTCATGGTATATCTATACTCGAATATTTTTATATCAAAAAGAGGAAGTTTCATCACATTTTTAATATAAATATGCATAATTAATTTTAGCATGAAAAGAGAATGTTTCATCATATTTCTATGTATATATTTATGGCATGTTGATGCCTAGGTTTTAAATGGAAAAGAGAATGTTTAAAAATATTTTCATGCGAATATTTAGTGAAATGATGCATGCATATTTATTGAAGGATAATTTAGAAAAGAAATATCCATGTTTAAATTCCATTATTTTATTTATAGTTCTTTTATATCCAAAGTAGAATGAATTTTCATATTATTAGATGTTTATCCATGCGATTAGAATTCACATTTATTTTATGAGATAAATGGAGAAATATCTACAGGAAATTCTCATGTCTATTTTTATATAAATTTTAGGAATTTATGTTTATGCAATTCCTTGGAAAAGGAAAAAGAGAGAAATTCTTGTTTTTGATATTAGCTATAAGTACGAATACTTATTTTCAAGTTTCTTGATTATTGAATTTAAATTAAAAAACTATCCTAAATACAGCTAGGTTATGGCAAAATTTTTCCAATATAGAAATAAGAAATAAATCTAGGAATAAATTCAAGCATTTTAGTGCTAGACCATGACCACTTAAGAAAGGTGGGACAATAAGATGCCTGCCCATCTCTTGAATCGTAAATTCAGCCAAAAACTTATGACCATTCCCATTTCTTCAGTACGAAGAACGGATACCTGTCTTATTTAGAGAAGTTTCCCCTAAGACCTGAAATCGTCTACAAATAAGTTAGAAATTTGTTTTGATTTGTATTTGATAGTGGATGGATCGCTCAAGATACAAGATTCGTGATTTTCATTGAGGAAGTCTGGGTTTTGAATGAAAGGTTCTTTGAAACCAATACTAGAGATGTTTTCTCGTGAAATAGCTTTTCGTGAGATGAAAACAAACTCAATGGAAAAATCCTACTTGCATAGAAACTCTTTTTTTTTAGGACTGTCTTATGCCAGAATGTTGGACGAAGCATTTGGTTTATTGTTTAATCTAAGGAGAGTTTACGTTGCAACAGCCGACGGGGAGTCAGTGAAGAACATCTCTCACGTGGTAAAGCCTGCCAAGGTCTTGACCAACCTCAGTATGGTTAAAAATGGTGCACTCCCGATGTGCAATGGGCAAGGGATCGACGAAGCGACCTCTGCATGAAGAGCTAGGACACCTAAGGAGGATCCTAGAGGGTAACCAGACGGTGCCGGGCTCGCGATCACCCAGGACACCCAGTGTATTCGAGGGAGATTTCAAGGAGTTGGATCGGTGTACTATGTATATATTTAAGTAAACTAGAAACTATGAAACTGGATCTCATTGGTTGACTAGCCGAGTCCAGATGACACTTGATTGGAAAGCAATGGAACTGGATTATTTTTGAGTTATGATATTTTGTAATCAATGTATTGATGTGATATTTGGTTACTCTTTCATGTTTTTGAAAGAGGAGTGTGTGCGAACGAGGTGTGCATGCGTTACTGTTTTTGAAAGCTAAAGTTAAGAACGGCATTTCATATATAAGTGTGTGAGTAAAACTGAATATTCCACCAAGTACAGTGGTTGGGAAGTTGGCTAACTCATGGGATTGGATGGGGTTAGGCTGGAACGGTGGAAATTTTATAAGGTAATCTCAGTAGGAGTTCGTTTAAGATGCGATCATTAGCTTAGAAACCTGGTCAATCTGTTTTAAGAGATCAAATCAACGGTTGTGCCTCACTTAAGGGGGAAAAAAGCGTTGGTTTCTATGAATCAAGTATAAAGATTGTTCCTCCTTCAAGTCGGTCATCCGAGTGAAGGATAGCCTAGGCTCTTGACCCCGTTAGAAGATTTTCCATGGAGGAATCACCTATGCTTTCTGGGCGAGGAAAGTTTTTTTTGGGTTTCATTTTAGAAGAGCCGCGAGACTAGTCCCTTGCCCGGACATTCGTGGGCAAGGCCCCGAGTGGGAAGCTCTACCCTGCGCGTGAGGTTGCTACTTCTGCTGCTAGCACTCTAAAGTTCGATGCGCAGAGAGGGCACGGGTCTCACACTACTTGTGCCTCTGGCTCTCGTCTTTTCTTTTGGAGGTAAACCCCACACTGGATTTTTTGTTGTCCCTTGGTACCCATACTTGTGCGGCTCCTTGATAGTATCCCTAGGTGGCTAGCATGTCTTTCCTTACCCACCTCTTTTGAATGCTTAATGGTGCTCGGGCTTGTCTGGGTGCTGCTTCTTATCCATGGTCTGGTTCCCTTGGCCCTTGCATGTATCCCTATTGTGCTGCCTTGACACCCCTGAGGTGTTGACATTATCATAATAGCCTTATGCTTTGAGCTGGGACTTGGAAATCCATTGTTTCCTTGCTAGATATATATAGTGCTTTTGCGTCGGTCCTCTTAAGTGGTGAGGTTTGTAAGAGGTCGATGCCTTTTCCATGGATTCTCCATACCCCATGTTGCATTCAATTTCTTTCTTTCCTTTATTCAAGGGAATCCATAATGGGATGGTCAGGGGTTCATTGCCATGGTGGAGTTGCACATTCCTTTCCTCCCATTGGATGATATAGTTGGTGGTGCAAATCCAAGACCTTTCTAGTATCATCTCTTCTTCCATTGTACCTACAGGCATAACAAATACCTTCCCAAGCAAGGATGGAGATAGTAACATTTAGAAACCCCATGGTTTGCATAATTGAAAGATGCATACTATGAACATGGGCATTAGTTGCCTCTAGGTGGGGTTTGTCCAGCGCTACCCAAGATTCATAGGAAATCAAGTTGTAACTTTATCTCGTATCAATCAATGCAATGCTCTTTGTTTGAATACCCTTTGTAGATACATGTACACTCAAGCATTCAAGTTCAATATCTAGGTCATCATCTTTGAGCAATGTGAGCGAAGCCATGTTTACACATGTAGTGTTCTTCCCTGGAGTTTTTGTTTTATTTTGGCTTCCCTTGCCTTGGCTTCCACTTGAGCTTGTCTGATTTTTTCTTTTTCTAGATATTTCTTTTATTTCAAAAGATGCTCTTGTGTGAGAATTTCTTGGGTTAGGCATCCGTAATACTTTTTTAACTTGCTTTCATTGATATAACCCTCTATTTCTACCCCATCTATAGTCCCGATTCTAACTGACCCTTGCCTTGGCTTCCACTTGAGCTTGTATAATTTTTTCTTTTTCTGGTTGTTTCTTTTGTTTCAAAAGATACACTTGTGCGAGAATTTCTTGGGTTAGGGGCCTACAATACTTTTTCAGCTTGCTTTCGCTAATATAACCCTCCATTTCTACCCCATCGATAGTCTCAATTCAGACTGACCCTTGCCTTGGATTCCACTTGAGATTGTCTAATTTTTCTTTTTCTAGTTGTTTCTTTTGTTTCAAAAGATGCTCTTATGCGAGAATTTCTTGGGTTAGGGGCCAATTATACTTTTTCAACTTACTCCCCGTTGTGATAACCCTCCATTTCTAGCCCATCAATAGTCTCGATTCTGACTGCTGACCCTTGCGGGGTGATCTCAGACACTCTAAAGGGTCCTAACCCTTGGTATTTCAATTTCTTTTTCGTGGTGTTTCCAACACCATACACTAGGACAAGGTCCCCTTTTTCAAGTTCTTTGTATTTTAGATTACATTACCACATCAATGCCATAAGCTAGAAGAAAGGGAGTATATCCCATTCGCTACCTTATACGACGTACGATAGGCCTCCCATAACGCTGCCAACTTGTGCTCCCAATCTATTCGACTGTCCTCTAAGGTCTTGGTCAAGATAGCACATAGGATCTTGGTAGTGCTCTCAGCTTGGCCATTTGCCTGTGGATAATAAGGTGATGATTGCTTGGCCCAAAATTGGCATTTTAAAGGGTTTAAGGATACGCAATACAATCAACATCTCTCAAACACCTTCTTTAAGCAAGCCAGATATTCAGTCCATCATGAGTCTACACAAAGATTGTCAATGAATACCTCAAGCCACTTTTGCACAAGTAGTCCTTAAAAGCCGTGCACATCAATCTCATTGGAATGTTGCAGGGGCATTAGTGAGGCTAAAAGTCATAACCTTATAATCATAGGTCCCTCACATTTTGTTAAAGGCCATCTTGTGTTGGTGCTCTGGTGCAATGGACACTTGGTTGTATCCCAAAAAACTGTCTAAGAAGAAGTAGGCTTCGTCACCTTCTACCCATTCTAATACATGCTCCATATATGGTAATGGGTAGCGATCTTTCCTAGTAGCTACATTGACCTTTTTGAGATCAACACATAGTCTTAGCTTCCCATTCTTTTTTGGACGATCACGATTGGTGATAACCAATCTATATGCTCAATCTCATATAGATGAAATCCGCAGCTATGAGTTTATCAATTTTCTCCTTTACAATAGCTACGTATTTAGCTTACGTATTTAGCTTCCCATTCTTTTTTGGCACGATCACGATTGGTGATAGCCAATCTGTGTGCTCAATCTTGTAAATGAAATCCTCAGCTCTATGAGTTTATCAATTTCCTCCTTTATAATAGTTACGTATTTAGGATTCATCTGGTAAGGTTTCTGCACCTGGATGGTCTTGATCCCTCCATGATTGGAATAGTGTGTTGAACCACCTCGGGTGGTACATCCTTCATTTCAGTATATACTTCCAAGCAAAACAATCCTTGAACTCTTTCAAGAGAGCAATGAGCTCCTTTTCTTCAATAGCAGTCAAATCATTAGCAATGTAGATAGGTTTGGAATCCTCCCATGGCTCAACATGTCTACCTCTTTAACTTCTATTGGTCCATCTACTGGTCCATCGTAAGACATGGAATGGCCATTCTCCTTTACTCTTTTGGTCATCAGTTGGACTACTTTCCACTCATCAATGGTGTAAGTTTTGAAATGTTCTGGCTCTAGGCTTGTCGTATCATCATCCTCTTTTTGAGCCATCATCTTCCTTGCCTCTTGCTCTCGGCTTCAAACCAAAGCCTTGTTTTGTTTCCTTCTTCCAGCCTTAGTAAGTTTAGGCAGATCAAGCTCTTGAAGAGTAGATTTATCTTCTCATTTCCCTTCCAAGGTGATCTTACTCAACTCCTCCACCACCCCGGTTCTTAGAGAACTCATCATGCATCTTAGTGACCTCGAGATATCTTAGCCATTGGGCATCTGTGGGTTTACTTTGCAATAGAGCATTGTGTTGAGTGGTATACCTCTTTTGTTTCTACCACTTCCTGAGGTGTTTGCGACCTTGCGGCCTAGGCACTTTTGTGTTTGAGGCTTCATCCTCTATTTCCTCTTCCATGAGTTGCACATTCAACATGTGTACTGATGTAGTGGGAATGGTTCCTGATTCAACATACTTTGTTCCTCTGGGGGCAACACATCTATGGTGGTAAGTACATGCATCTAGTTTTCACTAAAGTACGGAGGTGGAAGCGACGCGTACATCTTGTTCTCTTTCTCTTCACGTGAGTGTTCTTTAATTGGTTGACAGATTTAAGGATGTGGTTTGTTCTGTTGTGTGACCGAATCGTGTGACCGAATCATCTCCAAATAATTTCCCTTCCATGGGGTGTGCCTTCTACGTATGGAGATCGATCTTCAAAATTTGCAAATCCTTTCATATATATACTTGGTCTAATGCCCAATCATGCACCACCTTGGCTTCCCTCATGAAGGGTCTTCCCAAGATAAAATCATATGAATCTGGTTGGCAAAGAAAGTCCATTACAACAAATGCATGATGGTAACGGATTGAAAAGACCTGAAGCTTAACATGTTTCAATAATCCCATTGGCCTTGAGGATATTCCATCTGCCATCTTAACGATTAGGTCTGCTCTTTCTAACTCCAGTTTTCCCCAATTTTCCCAACATTGCTTGGTGATAATGCTCACACCCACACCTTCATCCATGATAGCAAGTGCTTGCTATCCATTATGGTGGATTGGAATTGTGGCATTCATGTCAACACCTTCATAATACCTTCCCAATTGGTTGACAAGTATTTGGATGAATCTAAGTGCTTCCCTTTCCTTAGGTACTAGGTTTTTCTTAGCTAGAGGTGTCTGTCGCTCCTCTATAGTGGTCATTGGGTTTATTCTTCCTTCTACCCAATCCTTGACATCTACCCACAATGCTAGCGTGTTGCGTAGTAATGGTCTAAGTGGAATTTTGATAGTTGTGGACAATATTGCTGAGATACTGCCTATATCTCTGGGTTCTCTGGAAAGTGAAGTCTCCTTCCACGTATTTGTCTCATACTCAATCCTAGGGAATGAATGGGTCGACAATTCTTGATCTGCCTCTACAAACATCCTTGCCATCAGATCACTATGAGTCCCTTCCTCATACTCTTCCGGAATTGGAGTAGGCACATCTAACTTTCTTTCTCTTAGCAACTCCTTCCATGGATACAATGTATGCCTAGCCTTGTTAGCCCCCTCAATTCGGCTTCATGGTTGCGTTGGCACTCCTCTACTACAAGGAACTTAGCTTCTTCTTCATGGTTGCGTTGACACTCCTCTACTACAAGGAACTTAGCTTCTTCAAGCTTTCTTATTTCCTCCTCCCGCATTCAAATATTTTCCAACACCCTTGGGGGTCACTGGGGTCTCTCTTTTACGATTCCATGTTCCTGCTCATCCGGTTTCATGAATAGATCATCTCCTTCCTCTGACTGGGTGGAGCTGGTGTCAGTGGTATCTTCCTCAAATCCATCCTGAATTACAACCAAGGTGTCACCCTTGCCCACCTTTTTTGTTCTTCTCCTTCTCCCAGCCTTACAGGTTGTAATACCTTTTGGGTTTTTCCCTTTGTCCACCTATTTCTCTTGTGCGCGTGTTAGGACATTTACTGTGGCGTGATATTTCTAGGTTGCACACTAATAGTCCTAATGATGGCATGGTTAGATGTTAAGCATTACTATTGATGTGATAAGGGTAGTCCTTGATCAGATGATCAACACCACATTTAACACAAAAAAGAGTCTGCATGGTGTTGGTCTGTGCTGCTATCGGCTGAGGTTGACCAGCATTAGCTACATTTTTTAAAGGACACTCCACTACTCGATGAGGTCCATTACAATGGAAACATTCTATGGGTCCCCTTCTCATAGTCGATCTTATGTCTTTTCCCTTCCATTATACCATGGTCTGAACATTGGTACTGGTGTGCTATTTTGTAGGACATAATACTCTGGTGTGATCTCAGGTTATTCCTCGTAGTAGTCATTATTCACTTCTTCTACTGCGCGCATAGCTTTTCCCTCTTCCAAGGGTTCAACACCTGGTTAATCTTGGCTTGTGGTGGTTGTGGTGGTAGAACCTGTGGTGGGGTAATGGCACCATATCTTGCATCCTGAACATTCCTCTTGATAAAATAGCAACAGTGGGTTGCATTGGTGTGGTGCTGGTAAAGCTAATGGCGCTCTAGGTGCGGGCAATTGTGCTAAAGGTTGGATCCTCGAGTATATGCACATGGCAATATCATGGTTCCTTAGTCTTTGACAAATGAGCACAATAGAGTAACTACGTCAGTCTTAGGTGAGGACATCATTGCTCGTATGATTTTATCTACAGATTGAGCACCAAATTAATTCTCTTCGAGTGTAGAGATGGGCATTCCCTAATGCTTCCCTCCCATCCCTTGTTTTTAGCTTCTCCAAGATGGTAGTATTGAGTTCTTCAATTGTCATGTTGCCAACTTGCTTGTTTTTAGGTCCCGCGAGTTGATGACTAGAGACTCATGATGTTACTACTACCAAAGATGCCTTCTTGGCATCTTCTCGCTGTGGCAACTCAAGCATGTTATCTTCGTACTCGATAGCCAACTTACAACAAGTATCCAGAGTAGTCGGTGGGCTAACACCAAATAATCATGCGTCATATGCCACTCGTACTCCTCTTCGAAAATAGGGCAATAACTAATCATTAGTTAGCCCTTCCCTCAATTTGCATCTTGAGTTTAGGTGCTTGAGTCAAGAAACATAATCCCTCATCATGGATTCATTTTCTTTCTGCTTGATATTATGGAGCTGAGCCACAGGACTCCATCTATCACCACTTTGAGTGAAACTTGGTATGAACACATTCTTAAACCGAGTGAAATTGACTTTGTCCCCTCGGGCTTTAGGGTTTGATACCACTGGTGGGCCTTTCCTTATAGAGTTAGAGGAAAGGAATGTATCATGGTCACATAATTCACCGATCCACAGGTTTCCATTGACTCAAAGATCTCTAGGTGTTGGATTGGGTCCCCATCTCCTGAGAACTTTTGCATAAGTTTCGAAATGATGTGCAGTTTCATCAGAGATGGTTTGGATTCAAGGGCAATGCCCAGTTCCCTAACCATGCCTCTTCCCATTTTCACAACCATATTCAACAAATCCACCCTTGTGGCCGTATTTATATATGCATAGAGATCCACTATTGGCCTCCGAGGAGCTATCCCCCCTACCTAGACCTCATCCTCTTCTTGCATAGGTCCTTCTATCCAATCCGAGTCTATGGTTGGGTTTGGGCAATTCCTCATTGCGTGGCTCTTCATTTAGCAGCCTCAGCCTACCTTTGTTGAATTAAGAGTTCCATGCTCTGCAAGAATGTGGGATTATTAATCATTTCATTTATTTCCTCCCTTGTGTAGAGCCGATCCTCTTCTCTTGCAGATGCCCTAGGTTGATCGTTTACTTCTTCTTGCATTTCAAGGTCTTCCTCAGCCTTGGGTTCCTCATTTATGGGTTCTAGGGTTGGTATCCTTGCTTCTGTCATTCCAATCCCTATGTTATCCATGGCATCTCTAAATGTTTCTATTTCCTTGCCACGTGGTCGTAACATATTCAAATTATCAATTTCCCTCTGTTTTGCCATCATTCTGTGCGTATCGAGCTCTTGCCATTTTAAGCTTAAAAGCCGCATTTGACGCTCTGCTTCAGCCATCTTAATGTCAACCTCCAATTCCTCAGATGTGGGAAAGAAGATTTGACCTGTCTTAACAGCATTTTCCTTGTCTCGCCTAACCCTAGGAGTCATTCCACTAAGTCTCAAAGTGTTATTGTTCCTAGGGCCAGGCGTTAGGGCTATAGGTGTTGTTAAGTCCAATATTGGACCATGTCCTATGCTTGTTGACATGCCCTTGTCGTCACGAATTGAGCTTCATCTTTTATGCCAGGTTGGAGACCAAAGAATCCCTTGGCTATATCAAATATTCCACTGGACTTCACAGGAGAAGCGGGTTTCCCTTCCTCTCCAAGTCTAGAGAACCTTAGTCCTTCTTCTATAGATTCTTCACTCTACTGGTTTCTACAGTGGTTAGATTTCTCCAAGCTGCAACACTCAATTTAGTGCTCGCTGACCAACCTGAACCAACACTTTTCTGGTAGGAAGATCTTAGGTAATTAGATGCATTGTCATCAGGGGTAGGGTTCTCTCCAATAAGTTTTCCTGACCTCAAGTGCATGAGAATACATTTCAGCAGGCCAACTCACTACTCTAATTTTTATGCTTGGTTATTTGTCAGACTGACATTTCACATCATGAAATGGGTTTCACGTCGTGAACTAGGTCTCATGTCATGAGATGTATTTCATGTCATGAAAAGCTTATGTTTGACGCCTTGAAATTTTAGGCTAGAATTGTGTTCATTTAAGTCAGGGAGATTACTATAGTACACATGATTCTCTCTTAGCCCTAATCTAACAATCCTTCAATCCATGAACTCAACCTATCTCACGTTGTGAAATGGGAGTTCTATCTCACATCGTGAGATGTGAATACATTTCATGTCGTGAAATGTACCCGTTTCAACAGATAAGATTTCTTCAATTTCCTTGTGTCACTCATGTCAAGATAAGATACACTAACTTTAGTAAGGCAATCCCGAGATTTCTAGCGTTAAGGCGGGTAGGATTTCACACCTTGAAATGCAATTACTTTTCACGCCATAAAATGCTTTCCTACACAATCGACCCAACATAATGATTTTTTTAGTGATTTGAAGTCTGATTTCCCTGCCCAATGAATCTAGAATGGTCATGCCTAGCAAAAGGAATGTAATGCAAGAAACAAACACAACCAATGGCTCCTTATTTTTGGAATTTTTTGGGATTTTTTAAAAGAACAGAAAAAAGAGTATCACCAATTGCTAACTTGTGATAGCAAAATTGGTGATATAAACAACAAAATTGAAAGAAAACCCAAGTGTTGCTTTCCTCCAAGCATTACCAAGTACTCACACACACCTCAACACATACAAATTTTCACAACTAACCTGATTCCTTCACTTCCACACAATTCTTCATCACAATGCACTTCCAAAATGCAGAGACAACATTGAATCTTGCATAGTGGGAGCTAGAGCTCTAAGAAGATGGAAGAAACAATGGTGGTTTCCTCGGTAGCAGCGCCAAAAATGTTATGGTTGCATCTCCCAAGAGAACTCCACACATTCACCAATGGAACAAGCAATAGACAACAACCGTCATAGGGTACTTACCATGTTCCAAGCTCACATCCCTTGAGGCTCTCCAAGCTCGCTTGTAGAAGCTCCAATCCTTCAATCTCCACCTCCACTCTGTCACCGCAAATTCGCTCTCACACCACAATGCGTAAGGCAATTGTCCTCTCACTCTCCCATGCCCAAGCATAGAAGAGGCACATGCACCAAAGCACACTCTCTCCCTCTCTCTCATACACAAGACAAGAGCTCTCATAGCACAAAGGGGGATTGTGTCTTTCCATTATGAGAATTTGCCTTATATATAGCTGGCCCTTATTCAAACTTGGGCGCCCAAAACTTACTAACTAAAGCCTTGGCTAGCAAGTAGCTCATAATGTACAACCTTTATAGTGTTGTTACATAACACTTATTAATGTCCTCAAATGGAGGAGCATCTTTGTTAATCCAAAATGGGATTAACAGATGGGGTGGTCCAAGTGGAAGGATTCCGCGCAATGGAAGTAAATAGAGAAAGTTTGAGGGACCCCTCTCCTACGAGAGCAACTTGAAGCCATCCACCTGGCTAAGGAAACAAAAAAGAAGGAAATCAAAAAGAAGAAACAAGCTCGATGAGAAGCCAAGGCTTGGGAGGAAAGAGCTAAATAGCAAAGAGCATCTTACATGTCCACATGGCTATAAAAGACAATGATGATGGGGAAGAAGAAGTAATCCCACAAGCCTTTGCTTGGACTTCAAAACATGTCCACATGTCTATAATAGACAATGATGATGGGGAAGAAGAAGTAAGCCCACAAGCCTTTGCTTGGACTTCAAAACAAGTGCAAAAAGTATAGGCAAGCTTTCTTTGTTAGATATATAGGAGCAAGTAGGAACTTAATGTCTTATGAGACTTGGATCTGATTAGGCAAACTAGTCCTTAAACCTACAAAGGCATCAGTGCAAACTATTTTAGGACTATATTCTGAATGTGAAGGTGTTATAAAGCTGTATTTCCAAGTAACCTCTTATCCTCTAGAAGTTAGTTTCATTTTCATGACTGTAAGAACTATGCTAGAAGAAATTACACTTGGAAGAGGATGGATTGCCAAACATGACTACAACATTGACTGAGACCATGATCATTAAAATTGAGCAACAAACCAGAATGTTTTTCTTGTTGCAGAAGGAGAACTAAGACAAATCTCCTCGGAGATATAGAAACTTCTTACCTTATTACATATATGTTCAATCGAGCTAGTAAAGTTCGATCATCGTTAAGCTCCAAGCCTCATCAAAACAACCACAACCCTTCCCAAGTTTATCTAGAGCAAAAGCCCACAAGCCAAAAGTTAAACCTAAGAAGGTGAATCCCAAGCCAAAATCAAGGAAGAACCATAGAAAAACAGACATATATTTAAGGATACTCCAATCCCTCCTCCACTTCACAACCAATCCCCAAAGGTGAACTTCAACAAGTATGGATACTAAAAGCCTCACTCATTCCAGCTACTTTTTCTCCAAAAACTAAAGTCAAATGCCAAAGTAGGTGAGGATCCCAAAAGCCAATATGCCAAGCGTGAACAAAGAATATGTGACAAGCTGTTATGGATCCTAAAGACAAGGAGAAACTAAAGTCAAAAGACCAAAGCAAGTATGGGCATCCCAAAAGCCAATATACCAAGCCTGAATGGATAACATGTGACAAAAATAAAGTCAAACTACCAAAGTAGGTATGGACCCCAAAAAACCAACATACCAAGCCTAAATGGACAACATGTGACAAGCTGGTATGGATCCTAAAGAGAAGCGAAAATTGTAAATTAAAGAATGATCCAGCCACACAAGGTTGGATAGCTACGAAGGCTCCTTAAAAACTCAAGGATACTAGCAAGGACAAAGATTAATATGGAAGCCAAAGACGAAGCCAACTCAAACTCACCACACCAACAAATCACGAGACCCAATTACATTGAAAATCATCATTATGCTCAAAGGGAATATACTGGGAATACACCAATGAGCTGCACCAAAGTAGGTATGAATACCTAAACAGATCATGATAAAGGCAAGGCCAAGGTAGAAGAGCTATGGACCAAAGGAGAAAGGGAATAACTCTAGAGACAAATTCAAGAACTCCCATCAACCTCCTACTTTTAAGAAACTCCTTTAGAAAAGATCCCAACAGAAGTACTAGTTGTGTGGACAAGCAAACCTCACCATTGCTGATAAGCCCTAAGACCCTCAAGTCTTCAATTCTTGCATCATGGGTGAAAACCTTGTTTGTAAATAGGATACGTTGAATCATAAGGAAAACGAGGAAGTGGAACCTAACCAAAAACTAGAGATGTGGGTTGCTACCCCGATCTACCTCCACATCACTCTGGGCATGATTTGGCCTACAACCCAAGGACCCTTTGCAGACCACCCTAGACCCTTGGGAGGGCCTCAAAAACTTGCCTAGCTTATTCTCCCACCACGTTTACCTATTCTAGACCCAACCTTTCACAAAGAAATACCCAGTTGAGCTCTATAAGCCAATTTAGATAGATCTCAAATCAGACACCTGAGCTAGGAGAAGTGCCCAAGTCGAGTTATGATTGTGGGCCTTAGTAAAACATGTGGCTCTTTCTCCTGGACTGGACGCGTGTTGGCAAATCCGAGTGTACACCTATGTGGGTGGCTCTTAGAACTACCTTCATACCAAATTTGACCCCAATCCCCACGCAGTGGGATTACTACCTATTTTTAACAATCCTTGCTAAAATTAGTTGATATTCAAAAAAAAGTTGGTTTGAAGCATCCAGTGTGCTTGACACCCCAAGAAGCCCACTTGTCAAATTAGATCCTAAGAGGACAAGTATTAGACTTCACCTCAATACTACCTTTAATTACTTTCCTTGTGAAGCATAAGGTTTCCTCAATACCACCTTTAATTAGTTGATATTCACAAAAAAGTTGGATTGAAGCATCCCGTGTGCTTGACACCCCAAGAAGCCTACTTGTCAAATTAGATCCTAATAGGACAAGTATCGGACTTCACCTCAATACTACCTTTAATTGCTTTCCTTGTTGGAAGCCTTTTTTGGCTTCTTTTAGAGTAAATTTTAAAAAAAATCCAAGTCAAGAACCTTGAAAAATCTTGAAGAAGAGTACTTTTGGAACAATTATAACTCCTAACTAGTGAGTCCATCTCTGATAAGGTTTTGCACAAAGTTAATCTGTACCGTAGAGTCCATGCTTGTCAACTCACTTCTTAGAGAGTAGATTCTGAGAGCTTACACATGGACCAGTCAAAAAAGCCATCAAGTGAGGTCAATTTTTTGTGCCTAGCTCCCAAATGCCCATTGTGAACCAATTTTTCGTGCCTAGCTCCCAAATGCCCATTGTGAACCAATTTTGAAAAGTGAGCATAGGACCACACTCCTAGCGCCTTGGACCATTGACACGCTAAGTTTGTAATCTTGATAACTTTGGCATACTTGCTATTTTTTGTATGTTTTGCCTTGGCTTGGATTAAATTAGTGTATTTGGGACCAAATTCACCTAGGGTTGGGCCTATAAGCTAATCACATTAAGTATTAGAGCCTTATAGCTTTAGATCGCTCAAAAAATAGATATTTTTGGCACTCTACGAAGGTAGCACTCCTAGTGGGACAGTTTTCTAAAATCATGCTAGGAAAAGTTCCTAGTTTTCCACGACCAGAATGAGTTTTTCTTACCATGAAAGGCTAGGGATCTTGGTTTTGGATCATCCTAAGTCATATGGACCTATTTTCCCCTGGGGGAAGTTCCCTGAGATTGCTATTTTTAGCAAGTCTTGCTTTTTGCCCAAAATTGAATAGTTTTTGGATTTTGTTCTAAGCCTATGTTCAATGCCATTATAGATCCGTTGTGTGCATGCATAAGTAATTTTCACGAGAGTCCAGTTTAGAATTTTACAACAATTGATTCCTCGATCAAATTACATATGCATGCATAAGTAATTTGCATGAGAGTATCTACTTTAGAATTTTGCAACAATTAATTCCTCGATCTTATGTAGTAGAGCTTAGAGGGACCACCTTGTTAGTTGCCTGGTATTAGCAAACTAATTGGCTTCAAGGTTGGGAGGAAGAGAATCTTGTGTATGTTCAACTATGTTGCATTCTTGGAATTGTAGAAAATGTTAAATTTTTCTACCACCTTTAGATATTCTCAAAACTGGTATACAAGTCAATACTTTATAGATTTAAGGGCAACTCCTTTCCAAGACTTCTATCCTGAATTTGATTAACCAATTGCCTTTCTCTTTTGGTAACATAGGTGTGATTAAATCTTGGAGAAGTGGAGACCTAGGTTACTTTGAACACCTTGGATTGAAGCATCCCGTGTGCTTGACACCCCAAGAAGCCTACTTGTCAAATTAGATCCTAATAGGACAAGTATCGGACTTCACCTCAATACTACCTTTAATTGCTTTCCTTGTTGGAAGCCTTTTTTGGCTTCTTTTAGAGTAAATTTTAAAAAAAATCCAAGTCAAGAACCTTAAAAAATCTTGAAGAAGAGTACTTTTGGAACAATTATAACTCCTAACTAGTGAGTCCATCTCTGATAAGGTTTTGCACAAAGTTAATCTGTACCGTAGAGTCCATGCTTGTCAACTCACTTCTTAGAGAGTAGATTCTGAGAGCTTACACATGGACCAGTCAAAAAAGCCATCAAGTGAGGTCAATTTTTCGTGCCTAGCTCCCAAATGCCCATTGTGAACCAATTTTTCGTGCCTAGCTCCCAAATGCCCATTGTGAACCAATTTTGAAAAGTGAGCATAGGACCACACTCCTAGCGCCTTGGACCATTGACACGCTAAGTTTGTAATCTTGATAACTTTGGCATACTTGCTATTTTTTGTATGTTTTGCCTTGGCTTGGATTAAATTAGTGTATTTGGGACCAAATCCACCTAGGGTTGGGCCTATAAGCTAATCACATTAAGTATTAGAGCCTTATAGCTTTAGATCGCTCAAAAAATAGATATTTTTGGCACTCTACGAAGGTAGCACTCCTAGTGGGACAGTTTTCTAAAATCATGCTAGGAAAAGTTCCTAGTTTTCCACGACCAGAATGAGTTTTTCTTACCATGAAAGGCTAGGGATCTTGGTTTTGGATCATCCTAAGTCATATGGACCTATTTTCCCCTGGGGGAAGTTCCCTGAGATTGCTATTTTTAGCAAGTCTTGCTTTTTGCCCAAAATTGAATAGTTTTTGGATTTTGTTCTAAGCCTATGTTCAATGCCATTATAGATCCGTTGTGTGCATGCATAAGTAATTTTCACGAGAGTCCAGTTTAGAATTTTACAACAATTGATTCCTCGATCAAATTACATATGCATGCATAAGTAATTTGCATGAGAGTATCTACTTTAGAATTTTGCAACAATTAATTCCTCGATCTTATGTAGTAGAGCTTAGAGGGACCACCTTGTTAGTTGCCTGGTATTAGCAAACTAATTGGCTTCAAGGTTGGGAGGAAGAGAATCGTGTGTATGTTCAACTATGTTGCATTCTTGGAATTGTAGAAAATGTTAAATTTTTCTACCACCTTTAGATATTCTCAAAACTGGTATACAAGTCAATACTTTATAGATTTAAGGGCAACTCCTTTCCAAGACTTCTATCCTGAATTTGATTAACCAATTGCCTTTCTCTTTTGGTAACATAGGTGTGATTAAATCTTGGAGAAGTGGAGACCTAGGTTACTTTGAACACCTTGGATTGAAGCATCCCGTGTGCTTGACACCCCAAGAAGCCTACTTGTCAAATTAGATCCTAATAGGACAAGTATCGGACTTCACCTCAATACTACCTTTAATTGCTTTCCTTGCTGGAAGCCTTTTTTGGCTTCTTTTAGAGTAAATTTTAAAAAAAATCCAAGTCAAGAACCTTAAAAAATCTTGAAGAAGAGTACTTTTGGAACAATTATAACTCCTAACTAGTGAGTCCATCTCTGATAAGGTTTTGCACAAAGTTAATCTGTACCGTAGAGTCCATGCTTGTCAACTCACTTCTTAGAGAGTAGATTCTGAGAGCTTACACATGGACCAGTCAAAAAAGCCATCAAGTGAGGTCAATTTTTCGTGCCTAGCTCCCAAATGCCCATTGTGAACCAATTTTTCGTGCCTAGCTCCCAAATGCCCATTGTGAACCAATTTTGAAAAGTGAGCATAGGACCACACTCCTAGCGCCTTGGACCATTGACACGCTAAGTTTGTAATCTTGATAACTTTGGCATACTTGCTATTTTTTGTATGTTTTGCCTTGGCTTGGATTAAATTAGTGTATTTGGGACCAAATCCACCTAGGGTTGGGCCTATAAGCTAATCACATTAAGTATTAGAGCCTTATAGCTTTAGATCGCTCAAAAAATAGATATTTTTGGCACTCTACGAAGGTAGCACTCCTAGTGGGACAGTTTTCTAAAATCATGCTAGGAAAAGTTCCTAGTTTTCCACGACCAGAATGAGTTTTTCTTACCATGAAAGGCTAGGGATCTTGGTTTTGGATCATCCTAAGTCATATGGACCTATTTTCCCCTGGGGGAAGTTCCCTGAGATTGCTATTTTTAGCAAGTCTTGCTTTTTGCCCAAAATTGAATAGTTTTTGGATTTTGTTCTAAGCCTATGTTCAATGCCATTATAGATCCGTTGTGTGCATGCATAAGTAATTTTCACGAGAGTCCAGTTTAGAATTTTACAACAATTGATTCCTCGATCAAATTACATATGCATGCATAAGTAATTTGCATGAGAGTATCTACTTTAGAATTTTGCAACAATTAATTCCTCGATCTTATGTAGTAGAGCTTAGAGGGACCACCTTGTTAGTTGCCTGGTATTAGCAAACTAATTGGCTTCAAGGTTGGGAGGAAGAGAATCGTGTGTATGTTCAACTATGTTGCATTCTTGGAATTGTAGAAAATGTTAAATTTTTCTACCACCTTTAGATATTCTCAAAACTGGTATACAAGTCAATACTTTATAGATTTAAGGGCAACTCCTTTCCAAGACTTCTATCCTGAATTTGATTAACCAATTGCCTTTCTCTTTTGGTAACATAGGTGTGATTAAATCTTGGAGAAGTGGAGACCTAGGTTACTTTGAACACCTTGGATTGAAGCATCCCGTGTGCTTGACACCCCAAGAAGCCTACTTGTCAAATTAGATCCTAATAGGACAAGTATCGGACTTCACCTCAATACTACCTTTAATTGCTTTCCTTGCTGGAAGCCTTTTTTGGCTTCTTTTAGAGTAAATTTTAAAAAAAATCCAAGTCAAGAACCTTAAAAAATCTTGAAGAAGAGTACTTTTGGAACAATTATAACTCCTAACTAGTGAGTCCATCTCTGATAAGGTTTTGCACAAAGTTAATCTGTACCGTAGAGTCCATGCTTGTCAACTCACTTCTTAGAGAGTAGATTCTGAGAGCTTACACATGGACCAGTCAAAAAAGCCATCAAGTGAGGTCAATTTTTCGTGCCTAGCTCCCAAATGCCCATTGTGAACCAATTTTTCGTGCCTAGCTCCCAAATGCCCATTGTGAACCAATTTTGAAAAGTGAGCATAGGACCACACTCCTAGCGCCTTGGACCATTGACACGCTAAGTTTGTAATCTTGATAACTTTGGCATACTTGCTATTTTTTGTATGTTTTGCCTTGGCTTGGATTAAATTAGTGTATTTGGGACCAAATCCACCTAGGGTTGGGCCTATAAGCTAATCACATTAAGTATTAGAGCCTTATAGCTTTAGATCGCTCAAAAAATAGATATTTTTGGCACTCTACGAAGGTAGCACTCCTAGTGGGACAGTTTTCTAAAATCATGCTAGGAAAAGTTCCTAGTTTTCCACGACCAGAATGAGTTTTTCTTACCATGAAAGGCTAGGGATCTTGGTTTTGGATCATCCTAAGTCATATGGACCTATTTTCCCCTGGGGGAAGTTCCCTGAGATTGCTATTTTTAGCAAGTCTTGCTTTTTGCCCAAAATTGAATAGTTTTTGGATTTTGTTCTAAGCCTATGTTCAATGCCATTATAGATCCGTTGTGTGCATGCATAAGTAATTTTCACGAGAGTCCAGTTTAGAATTTTACAACAATTGATTCCTCGATCAAATTACATATGCATGCATAAGTAATTTGCATGAGAGTATCTACTTTAGAATTTTGCAACAATTAATTCCTCGATCTTATGTAGTAGAGCTTAGAGGGACCACCTTGTTAGTTGCCTGGTATTAGCAAACTAATTGGCTTCAAGGTTGGGAGGAAGAGAATCGTGTGTATGTTCAACTATGTTGCATTCTTGGAATTGTAGAAAATGTTAAATTTTTCTACCACCTTTAGATATTCTCAAAACTGGTATACAAGTCAATACTTTATAGATTTAAGGGCAACTCCTTTCCAAGACTTCTATCCTGAATTTGATTAACCAATTGCCTTTCTCTTTTGGTAACATAGGTGTGATTAAATCTTGGAGAAGTGGAGACCTAGGTTACTTTGAACACCTTGGATTGAAGCATCCCGTGTGCTTGACACCCCAAGAAGCCTACTTGTCAAATTAGATCCTAATAGGACAAGTATCGGACTTCACCTCAATACTACCTTTAATTGCTTTCCTTGCTGGAAGCCTTTTTTGGCTTCTTTTAGAGTAAATTTTAAAAAAAATCCAAGTCAAGAACCTTAAAAAATCTTGAAGAAGAGTACTTTTGGAACAATTATAACTCCTAACTAGTGAGTCCATCTCTGATAAGGTTTTGCACAAAGTTAATCTGTACCGTAGAGTCCATGCTTGTCAACTCACTTCTTAGAGAGTAGATTCTGAGAGCTTACACATGGACCAGTCAAAAAAGCCATCAAGTGAGGTCAATTTTTCGTGCCTAGCTCCCAAATGCCCATTGTGAACCAATTTTTCGTGCCTAGCTCCCAAATGCCCATTGTGAACCAATTTTGAAAAGTGAGCATAGGACCACACTCCTAGCGCCTTGGACCATTGACACGCTCAGTTTGTAATCTTGATAACTTTGGCATACTTGCTATTTTTTGTATGTTTTGCCTTGGCTTGGATTAAATTAGTGTATTTGGGACCAAATCCACCTAGGGTTGGGCCTATAAGCTAATCACATTAAGTATTAGAGCCTTATAGCTTTAGATCGCTCAAAAAATAGATATTTTTGGCACTCTACGAAGGTAGCACTCCTAGTGGGACAGTTTTCTAAAATCATGCTAGGAAAAGTTCCTAGTTTTCCACGACCAGAATGAGTTTTTCTTACCATGAAAGGCTAGGGATCTTGGTTTTGGATCATCCTAAGTCATATGGACCTATTTTCCCCTGGGGGAAGTTCCCTGAGATTGCTATTTTTAGCAAGTCTTGCTTTTTGCCCAAAATTGAATAGTTTTTGGATTTTGTTCTAAGCCTATGTTCAATGCCATTATAGATCCGTTGTGTGCATGCATAAGTAATTTTCACGAGAGTCCAGTTTAGAATTTTACAACAATTGATTCCTCGATCAAATTACATATGCATGCATAAGTAATTTGCATGAGAGTATCTACTTTAGAATTTTGCAACAATTAATTCCTCGATCTTATGTAGTAGAGCTTAGAGGGACCACCTTGTTAGTTGCCTGGTATTAGCAAACTAATTGGCTTCAAGGTTGGGAGGAAGAGAATCGTGTGTATGTTCAACTATGTTGCATTCTTGGAATTGTAGAAAATGTTAAATTTTTCTACCACCTTTAGATATTCTCAAAACTGGTATACAAGTCAATACTTTATAGATTTAAGGGCAACTCCTTTCCAAGACTTCTATCCTGAATTTGATTAACCAATTGCCTTTCTCTTTTGGTAACATAGGTGTGATTAAATCTTGGAGAAGTGGAGACCTAGGTTACTTTGAACACCTTGGATTGAAGCATCCCGTGTGCTTGACACCCCAAGAAGCCTACTTGTCAAATTAGATCCTAATAGGACAAGTATCGGACTTCACCTCAATACTACCTTTAATTGCTTTCCTTGCTGGAAGCCTTTTTTGGCTTCTTTTAGAGTAAATTTTAAAAAAAATCCAAGTCAAGAACCTTAAAAAATCTTGAAGAAGAGTACTTTTGGAACAATTATAACTCCTAACTAGTGAGTCCATCTCTGATAAGGTTTTGCACAAAGTTAATCTGTACCGTAGAGTCCATGCTTGTCAACTCACTTCTTAGAGAGTAGATTCTGAGAGCTTACACATGGACCAGTCAAAAAAGCCATCAAGTGAGGTCAATTTTTCGTGCCTAGCTCCCAAATGCCCATTGTGAACCAATTTTTCGTGCCTAGCTCCCAAATGCCCATTGTGAACCAATTTTGAAAAGTGAGCATAGGACCACACTCCTAGCGCCTTGGACCATTGACACGCTAAGTTTGTAATCTTGATAACTTTGGCATACTTGCTATTTTTTGTATGTTTTGCCTTGGCTTGGATTAAATTAGTGTATTTGGGACCAAATCCACCTAGGGTTGGGCCTATAAGCTAATCACATTAAGTATTAGAGCCTTATAGCTTTAGATCGCTCAAAAAATAGATATTTTTGGCACTCTACGAAGGTAGCACTCCTAGTGGGACAGTTTTCTAAAATCATGCTAGGAAAAGTTCCTAGTTTTCCACGACCAGAATGAGTTTTTCTTACCATGAAAGGCTAGGGATCTTGGTTTTGGATCATCCTAAGTCATATGGACCTATTTTCCCCTGGGGGAAGTTCCCTGAGATTGCTATTTTTAGCAAGTCTTGCTTTTTGCCCAAAATTGAATAGTTTTTGGATTTTGTTCTAAGCCTATGTTCAATGCCATTATAGATCCGTTGTGTGCATGCATAAGTAATTTTCACGAGAGTCCAGTTTAGAATTTTACAACAATTGATTCCTCGATCAAATTACATATGCATGCATAAGTAATTTGCATGAGAGTATCTACTTTAGAATTTTGCAACAATTAATTCCTCGATCTTATGTAGTAGAGCTTAGAGGGACCACCTTGTTAGTTGCCTGGTATTAGCAAACTAATTGGCTTCAAGGTTGGGAGGAAGAGAATCGTGTGTATGTTCAACTATGTTGCATTCTTGGAATTGTAGAAAATGTTAAATTTTTCTACCACCTTTAGATATTCTCAAAACTGGTATACAAGTCAATACTTTATAGATTTAAGGGCAACTCCTTTCCAAGACTTCTATCCTGAATTTGATTAACCAATTGCCTTTCTCTTTTGGTAACATAGGTGTGATTAAATCTTGGAGAAGTGGAGACCTAGGTTACTTTGAACACCTTGGATTGAAGCATCCCGTGTGCTTGACACCCCAAGAAGCCTACTTGTCAAATTAGATCCTAATAGGACAAGTATCGGACTTCACCTCAATACTACCTTTAATTGCTTTCCTTGCTGGAAGCCTTTTTTGGCTTCTTTTAGAGTAAATTTTAAAAAAAATCCAAGTCAAGAACCTTAAAAAATCTTGAAGAAGAGTACTTTTGGAACAATTATAACTCCTAACTAGTGAGTCCATCTCTGATAAGGTTTTGCACAAAGTTAATCTGTACCGTAGAGTCCATGCTTGTCAACTCACTTCTTAGAGAGTAGATTCTGAGAGCTTACACATGGACCAGTCAAAAAAGCCATCAAGTGAGGTCAATTTTTCGTGCCTAGCTCCCAAATGCCCATTGTGAACCAATTTTTCGTGCCTAGCTCCCAAATGCCCATTGTGAACCAATTTTGAAAAGTGAGCATAGGACCACACTCCTAGCGCCTTGGACCATTGACACGCTAAGTTTGTAATCTTGATAACTTTGGCATACTTGCTATTTTTTGTATGTTTTGCCTTGGCTTGGATTAAATTAGTGTATTTGGGACCAAATCCACCTAGGGTTGGGCCTATAAGCTAATCACATTAAGTATTAGAGCCTTATAGCTTTAGATCGCTCAAAAAATAGATATTTTTGGCACTCTACGAAGGTAGCACTCCTAGTGGGACAGTTTTCTAAAATCATGCTAGGAAAAGTTCCTAGTTTTCCACGACCAGAATGAGTTTTTCTTACCATGAAAGGCTAGGGATCTTGGTTTTGGATCATCCTAAGTCATATGGACCTATTTTCCCCTGGGGGAAGTTCCCTGAGATTGCTATTTTTAGCAAGTCTTGCTTTTTGCCCAAAATTGAATAGTTTTTGGATTTTGTTCTAAGCCTATGTTCAATGCCATTATAGATCCGTTGTGTGCATGCATAAGTAATTTTCACGAGAGTCCAGTTTAGAATTTTACAACAATTGATTCCTCGATCAAATTACATATGCATGCATAAGTAATTTGCATGAGAGTATCTACTTTAGAATTTTGCAACAATTAATTCCTCGATCTTATGTAGTAGAGCTTAGAGGGACCACCTTGTTAGTTGCCTGGTATTAGCAAACTAATTGGCTTCAAGGTTGGGAGGAAGAGAATCGTGTGTATGTTCAACTATGTTGCATTCTTGGAATTGTAGAAAATGTTAAATTTTTCTACCACCTTTAGATATTCTCAAAACTGGTATACAAGTCAATACTTTATAGATTTAAGGGCAACTCCTTTCCAAGACTTCTATCCTGAATTTGATTAACCAATTGCCTTTCTCTTTTGGTAACATAGGTGTGATTAAATCTTGGAGAAGTGGAGACCTAGGTTACTTTGAACACCTTGGATTGAAGCATCCCGTGTGCTTGACACCCCAAGAAGCCTACTTGTCAAATTAGATCCTAATAGGACAAGTATCGGACTTCACCTCAATACTACCTTTAATTGCTTTCCTTGCTGGAAGCCTTTTTTGGCTTCTTTTAGAGTAAATTTTAAAAAAAATCCAAGTCAAGAACCTTAAAAAATCTTGAAGAAGAGTACTTTTGGAACAATTATAACTCCTAACTAGTGAGTCCATCTCTGATAAGGTTTTGCACAAAGTTAATCTGTACCGTAGAGTCCATGCTTGTCAACTCACTTCTTAGAGAGTAGATTCTGAGAGCTTACACATGGACCAGTCAAAAAAGCCATCAAGTGAGGTCAATTTTTCGTGCCTAGCTCCCAAATGCCCATTGTGAACCAATTTTTCGTGCCTAGCTCCCAAATGCCCATTGTGAACCAATTTTGAAAAGTGAGCATAGGACCACACTCCTAGCGCCTTGGACCATTGACACGCTAAGTTTGTAATCTTGATAACTTTGGCATACTTGCTATTTTTTGTATGTTTTGCCTTGGCTTGGATTAAATTAGTGTATTTGGGACCAAATCCACCTAGGGTTGGGCCTATAAGCTAATCACATTAAGTATTAGAGCCTTATAGCTTTAGATCGCTCAAAAAATAGATATTTTTGGCACTCTACGAAGGTAGCACTCCTAGTGGGACAGTTTTCTAAAATCATGCTAGGAAAAGTTCCTAGTTTTCCACGACCAGAATGAGTTTTTCTTACCATGAAAGGCTAGGGATCTTGGTTTTGGATCATCCTAAGTCATATGGACCTATTTTCCCCTGGGGGAAGTTCCCTGAGATTGCTATTTTTAGCAAGTCTTGCTTTTTGCCCAAAATTGAATAGTTTTTGGATTTTGTTCTAAGCCTATGTTCAATGCCATTATAGATCCGTTGTGTGCATGCATAAGTAATTTTCACGAGAGTCCAGTTTAGAATTTTACAACAATTGATTCCTCGATCAAATTACATATGCATGCATAAGTAATTTGCATGAGAGTATCTACTTTAGAATTTTGCAACAATTAATTCCTCGATCTTATGTAGTAGAGCTTAGAGGGACCACCTTGTTAGTTGCCTGGTATTAGCAAACTAATTGGCTTCAAGGTTGGGAGGAAGAGAATCTTGTGTATGTTCAACTATGTTGCATTCTTGGAATTGTAGAAAATGTTAAATTTTTCTACCACCTTTAGATATTCTCAAAACTGGTATACAAGTCAATACTTTATAGATTTAAGGGCAACTCCTTTCCAAGACTTCTATCCTGAATTTGATTAACCAATTGCCTTTCTCTTTTGGTAACATAGGTGTGATTAAATCTTGGAGAAGTGGAGACCTAGGTTACTTTGAACACCTTGGATTGAAGCATCCCGTGTGCTTGACACCCCAAGAAGCCTACTTGTCAAATTAGATCCTAATAGGACAAGTATCGGACTTCACCTCAATACTACCTTTAATTGCTTTCCTTGCTGGAAGCCTTTTTTGGCTTCTTTTAGAGTAAATTTTAAAAAAAATCCAAGTCAAGAACCTTAAAAAATCTTGAAGAAGAGTACTTTTGGAACAATTATAACTCCTAACTAGTGAGTCCATCTCTGATAAGGTTTTGCACAAAGTTAATCTATACCGTAGAGTCCATGCTTGTCAACTCACTTCTTAGAGAGTAGATTCTGAGAGCTTACACATGGACCAGTCAAAAAAGCCATCAAGTGAGGTCAATTTTTCGTGCCTAGCTCCCAAATGCCCATTGTGAACCAATTTTGAAAAGTGAGCATAGGACGACACTCCTAGCGCCTTGGACCATTGACACGCTAAGTTTGTAATCTTGATAACTTTGGCATACTTGCTATTTTTTGTATGTTTTGCCTTGGCTTGGATTAAATTAGTGTATTTGGGACCAAATCCACCTAGGGTTGGGCCTATAAGCTAATCACATTAAGTATTAGAGCCTTATAGCTTTAGATCGCTCAAAAACTAGATATTTCTGGCACTCTACGAAGGTAGCACTCCTAGTGGGACAGTTTTCTAAAATCATGCTAGGAAAAGTTCCTGGTTTTCCACGACCAGAATGAGTTTTTCTTACCATGAAGGCTAGGGATCTTGGTTTTGGATCATCCTAAGTCATATGGACCTATTTTCCCCTGGGGGAAGTTCCCTGAGATTGCTATTTTTAGCAAGTCTTGCTTTTTGCCCAAAATTGAATAGTTTTTGGATTTTGTTCTAAGCCTATGTTCAATGCCATTATAGATCCGTTGTGTGCATGCATAAGTAATTTTCACGAGAGTCCAGTTTAGAATTTTACAACAATTGATTCCTCAATCAAATTACATATGCATGCATAAGTAATTTGCATGAGAGTATCTACTTTAGAATTTTGCAACAATTAATTCCTCGATCTTATGTAGTAAAGCTTAGAGGGACCACCTTGTTAGTTGCCTGGTATTAGCAAACTAATTGGCTTCAAGGTTGGGAGGAAGAGAATCTTGTGTATGTTCAACTATGTTGCATTCTTGGAATTGTAGAAAATGTTAAATTTTTCTACCACCTTTAGATATTCTCAAAACTGGTATACAAGTCAATACTTTATAGATTTAAGGGCAACTCCTTTCCAAGACTTCTATCCTGAATTTGATTAACCAATTGCCTTTCTCTTTTGGTAACATAGGTGTGATTAAATCTTGGAGAAGTGGAGACCTAGGTTACTTTGAACACAAGAAACTGAGGACACAGTGGAAGAAGAAATTCATTGTTGCTATGAAGGAACTTTATTGATTAAAGACCCCTCTGAGTTTAGACTCATTTGGGAAGTGTTTCTATGCACTTGTAGAGTGAAAGAGTCATAGATAGCTCTCGATTGGGTGGATCATGTAGAGCCTCTCATGCTCCTTGTGATGATGTAAGATTCCTCCCCAGCCTCTCAAAATGTCCAGCATCTTCCCCTGTAATCAATCCCTCTTTAGAAATATAAAAGACTTGTTTCTAACTGTTTTAACCTAGAGAGAGAAAATATTCTATAGAGAGAATATTCAGATTTTTAATATTTTTAGATAGAAAATTATCTCATCTTATTAAAATAAGTTCCCCTGAAACAAAAATTCAAAAAGAACTTTCCAATGTACAATTGGAATTAATTGGAAATGGGTATAAAGGACCTTAGCCTAAGGGTCTAGATTTTCAGAAATTTTTGGATTATGGTCCAATTAAGGTTCCTATGGGCCAATAGCATCAATCCATGTGTAGGGAGGAGATAAATCCAATTTGTAAAAGAAGATACCCAAAAATGAGTAAATGCTCACATAAGATGAAGAGTTAAAAACGTACAAGGCTTATCAGTAAAAAACTATGAGCAATATTAAAAATATGAGATATTTTGGGTATCCAAAAATGAGTAAATGCTCACATAAGATGAAGAGTTGAAAATGTACAAGGCTTATTAGTAAAAAACTATGAGCAATATTAAAAATATGAGATATTTTGGGTATCCAAAAATGAGTAAATGCTCACATAAGATGAAGAGTTGAAAATGTACAAGGTTTATTAGTAAAAAACTATGAGCAATATTAAAAATATGAGATATTTTGGGTATAATGATTCCATTTTGACACATATGTAAGGAAGGGGAGTTCTTTAAAGGAGGTGCATATTTCACATAAGATGAAGAGTTGAAAATGTACAAGGTTTATTAGTAAAAAACTATGAGCAATATTAAAAATATGAGATATTTTGGGTATAATGATTCCATTTTGACACGTATGTAAGAAAGGGGAGTTCTTTAAAGGAGGTGCATATTTCACATGCTTGAATGAGTTTTAAACTCATAAAAATTGAGATATTTCATCTCTCCTCTCTCCTCATTCAAGTCTAGTTCCAAAAAGTTAGCTTAACTGACCTAAAAATGGTCAAATATTGACCAAACTGATTTAGAAAATTCTAGAATCAGTTTGTTTGGTTAGGAGCTCAATTTTTCCTATAAATAGAACCCTCCCCCTTGTTGAAAAATATATAGTGTTTATGCATCGTTACTCTACTCCACCTAAGCCAAGAACTGTGAATTCATTAATAATTCACTAGTCTTTGGAGCTTCCCTCTTTCTTCAATCCCCATTGGTGGCTCCATCAACATACTTAACCAATTGATTGGTTGGGGGCCTCTACCGTGAATAAAGAAACAAGCAATTTGTAAGGTAAATGGTGAATTTTGATCTTTTCTATAATTTCTCAATGTTTCTCTCTTCTCAACCTCTCTCAAGCTTGAGAAGCTTAAATGGAATGGTTTTTGAATGCTATTGAAGTTAATTGATGAATGTTAGTGAAGAGTTACATAATTTGATGAATGCTATTGAAGTTAATTGATTAATGATAGTTAAGAATTACATAAATTTTTATTTATGCTTAATTCTAATGGTTTTTATGTAATTTCTCTCTCTCACTCAAGAAATGGTCATACTCATGACCCATTCTCAATCCAAATGAAGCTTTTCATAAAGCTTTTCCTTAATCCAAGATTAAGCTATCCTTGAGGCCAAATTAATGGCTTTTTTTCTATGCTTTTAGTTTATGTATTTCATGAATATTGATGATTCAACCCATTATTGGGTTAATGATCCAATTAGGGATCATTCTAATCATTTTCTTAATGATAAGCTTTATCCTTCAAAATAAATTGAGATTTATCAGTCATAGTAGCGGAGCTATGGTAAAATTTTTATAAAAATTACACATAAAATAATTTTATTCAAAGCATGAAAAGAGAACTTCCTACCATATTCTAGGAATTATCATCCTAGATTAATTGAAAGAATCTTATTGTAATCATGGAGAAATCGATTTTTATGTTATGCATAATTGATGATTATTTTATTGTAAAAGTGTTACTTTTATCATAATTGGATTTCATGCATTGAGGTATGCATAAAAGAATTATTATTTTAATATAAAAGTGTTTCTTTTATCATATTTGGATTTCATGCATGAGGTATGCATAAAAAAATTATTATTTTATTATAAAAGTGTTACTTTTATCATATTTGGATTTCATGCGTAGAGGTATGCATAAAAATTGATTATTTTATTATAAAAGTGTGACTTTTATCATATTTGGATTTCATGCGTAGAGGTATGCATAAAAATTGATTATTTTATTATAAAAGTGTGACTTTTATCATATTTGGATTTCATGCGTAGAGGTATGCATAAAAGATGATTATTTTATTATAAAAGTGTGACTTTTATCATATTTGGATTTCATGCGTAGAGGTATGCATAAAAGTTGATTATTTTATTATAAAAGTGTGACTTTTATCATATTTGGATTTCATGCATAGAGGTATGCATAAAAGTTGATTATTTTATTGTAAAAGTGTGACTTTTATCATATTGGATTCATGTATAGAGGTATGCATAAAAGATATTCTTTTTATACTAAAAGTGTGATTTTCATCATAAATGGATTTTATGCATAACTTAGATGCATAAGAGAAATTCTTTTATTCTAAAAGTGTAATTCCTACCAAATTGAATTTATGCATAAGAAGATGCATAAAAGATTGATTTTTAAATTCAAAGTGTCATTCTCATCTAAATTGAATTTATGCATAGGAAGATGCATAAAAGAATGGAATTTCAATTCAAAAGTGTTATTCTCATCCAAATTGAATTTATGCATAGGAAGATGCATAAAAGATGGATTTTTAATTCAAAAGTGTCAATTCTCATCTAAATTGAGTTTATGCATAGGAAGATGCATAAGAGATAGAATTTTAATTCAAAAGTGTCATTTTCATTTAAAATGAATTTATGCATAGGAAGATGCATAAAAGATTGATTTTTAAATGAGATGTGATAATATGTGATAAGATGCGTATAGGAAGTGATAGGATGTGATAAGAGGTCTATGAGATGTGATAAGATGTGTATGGGAAGTGATAGGATGTGATAAGAGGTGTATGAAGTGTATGAGGATGTGAAAAATGGATGTATGTATGTAGATGTGGATATATGTGTATGGGAAGTGATAGGATGTGATAAGAGGTGTATGAGGATGTGAAAATGGATGTATGTATGTAGATGTGGATATATGGATGTAAATGTGAATGAAGATGTGGATGTGGATGTATGGATGTAGATTCGGATGTAGATGTATGTGTGTGAATGTGGATGTATGAATGAGGATGTGAAAATAGATGTATGCATGTAGATGCGTATGTATGAATGTGAAATTAGATGTATGTATAATGTGGATGTATGAATGAGGATGTGAAAATAGATGTATGCATGTAGATGCGTATGTATGAATGTGAAATTGGATGTATGATGTGGACGTACAAACATGGATATGTATGTAGAATAATGAATGTGAATGTGTATGTGAAATAATGTGTAGTCTATATGAGTGAATGGAGGAGAATGAGTACACATTGAATGGAATAGGGAATAAGTAATGTGGTCCGAGAGTGGATAATGTGGAAAGACGAGAGTTCGTTATAGAAACTGTATTTTGTGACTATTTGTAAATGACTGTTTTATATCAAGAATGCTGGGGAAGCATTTTGACCGTCTTGAGGATTAAGGTCATGAAGACCGAACTGATAAAGTTGCAACTGCTGACGGAGAGTCAATGGAGGACGTCTCGCGTAGCAAGTTCGGCCGAGGTCTTGACCAGCCTCGGTTTGATTTAAATGGTGAGCTTCCGGTACGGTGGATTAGGGACCAAAGAAGTGGCCTATGAGTGAAGCGCTAGGTCACCTGCGAAGGATCCTAGAGGGTGCTGACCATACGGTGCTCGGGCTCTGGGTCGCCGAAGATACCCGCACGTGCGTCGAGGAAGATATTGGAACAAGGAGTAAGAGTTGTTTTCCGAAACCGGGCATGGATCTGGTTGATTGACCTTGCTGGTCCTCAACGGATGAGTCCATGGCTCTTTTATATGGATCTGTGGGTTGATCTTGCTGATCTTCCACGGAGATTCCATTCTATTATATGAATATATTGCCGGTTACTATGAGCTAGGAACTATGGAAAAGGCCCCTAAGTGAACAGGTGGTGAGCGTTCTGGTTGCCAATGATGCCATAACTATACCGATGAATGAATGACTGGAAATAAGGATTCAACCAGAGACTTTGAGGATTGTCATCAGTGACATAATGGTTTCATTAAAGGATTGTTTTAAAGTTAGCTGATGCTAAGAAAAAGGCAATTTCATATTGGGTGTGTAAGTGGTGTGACTAGTTTTATGTTTGCATGAACTTCGGGCTAGGGAGCCTTGGAACTCTTTTCCTTGGTACCCGGGACAAAACCTAACCAAATTCTTAATTGGATCCCATCACTACAGTGGTTGGGCGGTTGGCTAACCCATGGGACTGGATGGGGTTAGGCTGGACTAATGGATCCGTAAATCGAGATTTAATTTCTATTATTACGATAGATGAAGTAAATCCCGGATAGTAATTGTTCTATGGATAGGAATCAACGGCTGTGCCTCTTGATGGGGAAAAAAGCGTTGATCCCAATGATCCAAGTGCAAGTTTCTTCCTTGATTTGACCAAGTACCGTTAGAGGTGCAGTCAGATCAGTTTGATCAGTAATGATCTTGACTACGTTAGAGTAAAGAGTTATCCTGGTGGAATCGCCCGTGCTTTCCGGATAAAGGAAGTTTTTTCGGTTTCGGGTTTGGACAAACCGATGGATTAGTCTCTTGTCCGGATATCCGTGGGTGAGGCCCCGAGTGTGAGACCCCTACCCGCGCACGATGTGCTACTTCCGCTGCTAGTACCCGAATCCGTTGCGCGGTGGAGACAGGGATCTCACAGTTGGTATCAGAGCATTTGGTTAATGAGGATCAACCGAGAAGCCAAATATGTCAAAGATTTATCAAGAATCACAAAAAGGTTGTAATTGTGATATAATTCATACAAATTGATATTCAAACTCAAAATTCGTAAATTAGTAATTAGGTCTTCAAATGGAAGTACCGTAATTATATGGAATCCCGGACTTGCTTGAGGCCTAGACATGATGGTATTTACCTTATAGTTCCAAGTACTATGACTACCCATATATACCGAGGGTATAACTGCAGCTCTTTACCGGTAGTATATACGAGTAAATCTAAGACTTGAAATTATAATCATTAATGCTATCTAGTTGATGAATTCGAATGTGGTTGATATGATTTTTAATTCTGTTTGGGAACTGATGAATTGATTTGGATTCTGATTGAAAAATGATGATCCCTGAAAATGGGTTGAAATGTAATAAGCTAAGCGAAACCACAATGTGGATGATTGGGACGAGTCCCTGTAATGATAAATGATGAAAATGATTCAGCAAATCACTATGAGATTAGTAGATTGTGCTGTCAAATTGCTACTGTTAATACTTGAGACGGTAGATCAAGTTAACGGATGACAAATTGAGAACTTGCTTAACTAAAAATTCCCGTGGAGGAATGTTCAGAAGGAAATTTTTCGGTCTAATGGACCATTATCGTGTTAAAGATATGAATGATATGATCTGAATGAATTGTTATTTAATGATGAGTTCTATATAAGGGATATTTATCCCCATATTCTGTTGGGTTGACCGGAATATAAAGAACCCCAGAATAAATTGGATCTTAAGCAAAAGAGTTGTCCTCTACTTGCGAGATGAGGACATCTTGCACCTTTTAAGTGGGGTAGAATGTAAGATTCCTCCCCCAGCCTTAGAGGTATATAGGAGTAAGAATCTCCCTTTCTGATCTTATAATTATTCCCTCTCTAAAATAAAAGAAAGATTCTGTTTAAAAAGGGAAGACACTTTCCCTAGAATACCTTCTCAGGAGCCCACCTGTTTTAAGGATTCAGAACGATGAGTTCAGAAGTGAGAACCGATGTTTTGGATACCAAGGTTTTGGTCATCAGTTAAAAAGACTACCCGACTCCTACCATGAAAAGGGCACAGGGAAGTCTAGAACCCAAATTCAGAGACCAATTCCTTCATACCAATCTAATCAGGGTCCGTCTCTCGGACGAGATTGCTTAACTCCATTAACTAGGTCTGACCCATTGATTAGGGTCGAGATGACCAGTCAAATGCTTGGCGACTTAGAGCAACAGATGCAAGCAATTCATAAAGATATAAACGCTGCCCAGGATCGACAGAGACAATATACAGATAAGAAGAGGACAATCAGAGAATTCAAAGAAGCAGTTATAGTCTTCATTTGAATACGGACCAAAAGAATTTCTTTATCTCTAGGGGAGTATAAGTAGTTATCTCCCAGATATTGTGGACCAAAGAAAGTAGGTGACTTAGCCTACAAACTTCTTTTATCTCTTTATCTCAAAGTTCTTAATGCCTTCTATAGAAAAATGTGCCAAACCCAAATCATGGAAAGACGGTAAAACTTCAGTGGCAAGATACCGTTGGCTTCTAGGTTACGCTAGCTCCTTCCTTTATATAAGTCGTAACTTTTACTTGTCGCTCACAGTAATCTTACTTCCATCGATCTCCCTTCTTCTTAATCTCCTTCATGGCTTGGCAACAGGAATTAGTTTTATCCATGATGATTTCTCACCTTCAAGACGCAAGTGAGTCTGTGAAGAAAGATTTTATAGAACAGTATGAGCGCTCACTTTTTCCTCACTTGGGAACGTCTATAGCTCAGACCAAATGGCGGACCTATCAAGACATAACTAGGGTAACACCCTGGGGTCAGCAACACTTTCGTAACAATGTCCGCTTGGCCATGGTTATTGAAGCCTTGTGTTTGGGTCCCCGATACTACTGCGTCATGAGATCAAGACATCTTGGGTTTTCTGAGCAGGTCTTCTTACTGGCGTGTTTTCTTCCACATCAGAAGATATGCCTTTACCTCGTTTTTGGCTTGCCTCTCAGAGGTCCTGTTAACCCATGGCGGACATGGCGACGTACTATATTTTACGTCATTAATTTAAATATTCTGAGTCACGGGCCGGGCTTGTCGGCACCATATGTTAAGGATGAAGGGATTGGGTGATCGCCGATGAGAGGCGCACCTTGGATATCAGTAGGATAAGGGTTAGGGTCGGCCGGCCATGTATGGGCGCCCAAGTGTGAACGGCCAAGTCACCTATATGAGTCAAATGTAACCCTAAAATCCTTATTCTCATGTGTTGTGAATACAAGAGTGCTCTTGCCTTATCTCTTTGGTTTCCTTCTCCTGCGTGTGTGAGAGAGAGAGAGAGAGAGTGAGAGAGCGATCGAGCACTGTGTAGCGGCACGGCGGCGGAGAGGCGGTAGAGCGGCGGCGGCGGCTCCTTCTTCACGGCTGCGACGCGGGAATCCTTCAAGGCAGCGGTTGAGCGGTGAGTGACACACCCTTTGGCATTCTGTTTGAGCTTCCTTCCCTGGTTGTATGCTTGCAGCCATTCGTGGCTCGCATACGGTGTCCGGCAAGTCCCCAGCTACGACCTGTGCGGCAAAAGCGCACATTTTTGGCGCCGCTGCCGGGGAGTTGCCCTGCACCAAGCTCCAGTTTGCAGCTCGGCTGCTGCGTGAAGTTTAATCTACACTATAGGAAAGGCGTCTGTGTTGCTGTTGAGGTGTTTCTGTGGTTTTCAATTTCTGTTTCTGCAATTTGTCTTCTGTATTCCTGTTTCTTTTGTTATATTTTTGCTCCGCGTGTGGGCGTACGTTCTGTTATCTGGTTTCTGCGCGTGAGAGGGATTTCTGAATCCCCAGATCTGTGCTGTGTGTGCGAACTGCACCGCAGCAAAGGCTGAACCCTAAGGAAACCCTAGGAAACTTATCTCACAAAAAAAAACAGAAAATAAAAAATAAAAAATTATAAAAAATAAAAAAGAAAAAAATTAAATTTTATTTTCAAAGAAAGAACCAAACATGTGGAGAGGAAAGATTTTCTAATTGGAGAAAAAAATTTTGAAAAGAAAGAACCCCAAACGACCCACGACCCCGGCCCCGGCCCCGGCCCCGGTCTCGGTCTCGGTCTTTTGATATATATATATAGGAGAGTGAGCCTCCATAGCTTTCTCTCAAGTGAGAGCTTATGGGAAGTCGTGCCCTATATGTAGCCCACTCCCCAAGGAGTAAAGTGAGCATGTGGGATAAAGCCCTCACCCTTTCCTCCACAAGCAAATAGGCTTTTGCCCCTTCCCCCCAAAGGAAACGGACTATTTTGAGGACTACAAGAGCTCTATATAGGCGAACACGGTGCTGTAAAGCACACTAGGACCCTTTAAACGATACGCTCGTTTCGAGCTATCACACGCCCTAGTCCAAGTTCGACCGTAAGTAAGGGGGTCAAAAACGAGTTAAAAACAATCTAAAAACAAGTAAAAACGAGGTGCAAAATACCCTAAGAAACCACTTGTGTGAGTTTCAAGGGTAGTTACCAACGCACGTAGGGTACCCACATCACATGCATCTACGCTCTGGTCGGGTGCTGGAGTCTGAGCCACTAGAAAGCATTTCAGTCTACGCAGGCTCACACCATCCCTCCACGTTGGCATCTTGGCCTTCGGCTGGAACCCAAGGGAGTGCAACCCAAGATCCACGAATAGTGGATAGTGACTCGTCCTCTGACTCAGAAGCCATGGAAGGACACCCTACCAAGAACCCTGAGGAGACAAGCCAAAACATGCCAGTGTGGGCCCCACAACCCGGATCTAGCATGTTTAGTCGTCTAATAGAGACCTTTAGTAGAGCTACACGCTCTGAACATGCGACAAGCGAAGTAAATGAGGAAGGAGGGGTAGTAGATTCGCCATTCACATCTTATGTAGACCCTACCCTCCCAAAGAGTGTCCATGTGGATATTCTACCCACTTCGTTTAATGAGGGCCCTACTGAGCTACCACATTCCGATGCTCTTCCTAAAGTAGAGGTCCCTAGAAGCCAATCCATAAGAAGTGACATTGCGTCCACTTCGAGAGAACCATTTGGCACACCAAGTCTAGATGGGATATTTCTCAATGAAAATTGGGAATATGATCTACACACAGAGACTCTAACGGACCTATACACGGGTTACACATATCATGTAGGTTGGTTAGAAGTCCTACGATCTACATCTAGCACCACTAATCTAGAGGAGCAACAACACATGATATGTGAGGTGATTCATAGAATTATCCAAATTGAGAGGCAAAATAGGGGAGTGAACTTAGTTTCCACTGGCCCTATGAGATTTTTGGATACGGGCAAGGCAAAACAACCAACCCTATCACAATTGGAGACTCCCTCGGTGAGTCCCATAGACCCTTCATATGTTGTTTCGCCTGGAGTCTCAATGCAGGTTGAGCCCACGAGCAGTGACTTTAGCTTTCCAACCTTGGCTCAACTTTCCATTAGGGAATCTGCAATGCCTACCCCAATGATGAGCATAGCTGAAAGTGCACCTGTTGCCGCTGTAGTTAGTACGACACCACTACCTAGTGGAACAGTACCTACAACAGTGCGTGCCAGTGCCTATCGACCCTATGTACCTATCGCTACTCATGCTCAGGTAGCTCCTACGCCTCTTAGTATGCCAATGGCGTATGCTCCAAGACCGCCTTATCATAACCATTATCCAAGGGGAGCTAGGCCTAGTCACATATCATATCCTACGTCATTTGCCAACCTACTCAGACCAACGCCAACTCCTATCAGCCAGGCTATCCCAGAAGTGCCTCCACCAACTATGCCTGCTCACCTAGGTGATCTCGCAGCGTTTGCTCAGACGATCGGACGATCTATTGCGGAAAACATGCGGGGTATGCCTGAGAGAGAACCTAGAAGCAAGGCAGTACAAGTGGCTAAGCTCACTCAAAACTTCAGTGGTAACGAGGATGTTAGGAAGCACATTGAAGTCTTTGAACACGTGTGTGATTCTTTGGAAGAGCACAATGAGCTGCATAAGTGTAAAGCCTTAGGCTTAACCTTGAGTGGGAAGGCCGGAGATTGGTATCGAACCTTAAGTGTTGAAGAGCGCACTCACTACCCCACTCTCAAGAGATTGTTCTTGAAAGAATACATACGTGAGGGTGTGCTTTGGGGAGTAGCATCTCAACTCCAAAAAGCTGAACGTGAGGAAGGGGAGTCAGTAAGAGACTTCATAAGTCGATTGAAGCATCTAAATTCTCGCTGCACTCCCGACGAACGCTTCAATAACAACCAACTCCTCGATAGATTCATCCGAGGATTGCGCCACGAGGACATTTACAATGGCCTAGTCATTAGAGGTCTTACAACGTGGGAAGCAGTCACTGCCAATGCAATCCAGTTAGAAGACAACTTGATGATTGCAGGTAAAAAGGTGTCTTCAGAAACAAAATCCGTTAGTTCGCAAGTATCTGGGCACGAGCCAATGACGGTAAAACCTATTGCCAAGGAGCCCAAGATATCTGAAATGTCTGTGACCGACCTTACTAAGGCTCTCCAAGAATACTTTAGGGGTAATCGAGCTCCTCAGAATAGCCATATGTACCCAAGGAGAGAGCAACAATGGTGTTCGGTGTGCTTAGGACCACATAGCACGAGTGAATGTCCCACATTTAGAGTCAAATTCAATGGAAATTGCAATGCATGTGGTAAGTATGGCCATCAATCTAAAGATTGCCTAACACTTAAGCGAATGTTGGCAAACCAGGCACCACTAGCTTGGTCAAACACACCTCAAGTACCCGCGCTAATGCCTGCACAACCTATCGAGCAACCGTCACAGCACATAGTTCCAAGGAATCCGAATGTAGTCCAGTCTGTGCCGTTACCACCGCCAGTGCTAGGACCACAACCTCCACATCCAAGGATTACCCCAATAAACCAGATGGGTTGTGAGTCACATAGTGCATGTGGGGATTATGAAGAGGAGATAGACCCTACTGCTCCATATGGGATTGATACGTTTGAAATGATTCCCCAGTACTACATGGAGGATCATTTCGGGCAAGTCAAGCCTGTATATCAAGCGGCTGCTCTTGCCACAAGAGGGCAAAACCTTAATACCTTGGCAAGGAGACCACCTCTTCAATGTTACGAGTGTGGTGGACCGCATCGTGTAGCAGAGTGCCCTAATAGGCTACAGAAGATCTCTACTCAGATGCAACCAAATCAAGCGAGCACATCGGGAATGCCGGTACTTACATGCAATCGTTGTGGCATAGATCATTTGATCGCACAATGTCCACATAATCCTAATGCACCCAAGATTACGCCATTGAATTTGGTTGAGGTCACCAACCAAGCACGAAGAACCACACCCGTTGTACCCGCGAATGTAGTTACACGGTCAATGCTTCAAATTCAAAACTACATTCTTGAAGAGAGGGATACTACATCAATCGCTCAGGCAAAGAAAAAGAAAACACGACGAAAGAGATCGCTTAATGCCACAAGCTCCAAGCCCAGTTCAAAGACTAACATAGGGACAGGAGACGACCCCGTGTATATGAATGATCCTGAAGACGATTCTGATTCAATAGAAACCATGGGGACCAAAGCCACTACCTTAAGGGAGGAACCCACACGGGAGCTCAAGGAAGGGGAATCAAGCGAGTACATAAATAAGGAAAAACAGAAGGAAACTTCCTCGGCCCCACAACCAAGTCAGTTAATGCCCTCTCGACCACCCAAACTGACTGAGACTCCCCAAGACAAGCCACGTGGGCCAAAAACCCTCAAGAAAAAGATTGGAACTTACCCAAACCCAGTTGAGGAGATTGAACAAGTACAACACTTAAGGGGTTTGGTGGAAGAAACACAAAGAGAACTAGAGCCAAACCCGAGAAAAGTCAAAATTTCAGACACAGTGTTTCCTACGCAAGTTCAGCCTCACCGGAACTATAAACCGTTAGCTATACCGAGTATCATTCGGGAAGAAAGTGAGGATAGGACATCCGGAAGTGGGCAAACACCCTTCTTGCTGGAAAGAATGTTTAGTGAGGGAATGCCTGACCCCATCGAAGAGGAAGTGATTCCATCTTCACCAGTCCCTAGTCAAGGGGCGATGTCTCGAAAAGTACCGTTGAATGTGTCCAAGCTAATGGATTTCATGTCCTCTGAGATCAGAACCACGATCATATCCAAATTATACGGAGATCCTGAGCTATTCTTAGCTCTTCGGGCATTTCTCAATGGAGAACTAAAGGCGGGACTACCACAATTTGCAAATATGGATAGACCCGACACGCTTCAAGATGAAGGGGAGCATTGGGATCTACAACCCAACTTTGATGAAGATTCGGTCGTGGAAATACCTGTGAACAAGTTGGGACAGTACTTTGAAGGTGACGAATCTAATGCCACCCTCCCCATTACTACCAAGGGATTAACTCTAAAGGGAATCCTTGATGGTGGTGCTGGAGTGAGCATTGTGACTAAAAACTGTTGGGAATCTATGGGAAGGCCTCACCTCGAAGTCACAAACATAGTGGTTAAGATGGCAAACGGAACCATAGCTAAACCTATTGGAATGTTAAGGGACCTTAAGATCAAGGTCCTAGGATACAAGGTAAAACATACCTTCATTGTAATGGATTTCTCCAAGCATCCTATGTCATATCAAATGATCTTAGGACGTCCTTTCATGAGGGAAGCACAAATGGTACATGACTGGTCGAAAAACCATGTCTACCTACAATTCCAGGACTCTGTCATTCGAGTTGATCTTGAGAATGGTCGTGCACATCCTTTAGGAAGCAAGGTTATCATCGATAATCGATCGGATACCACTGTTCACTCTGCCCCATTAAGGTATTGCTATACATGCAAAAAAGAGACTGATGATGGGAAAGATTCTCCTTATATGGATGTCCTACCGGGTATGACTGAGTCGGATAACGTGGATTGGGTACACCTAGCGGCAACCATAGACACATGGGGAAATAGAGGCACAAGTTGGGTAACACCTGAGGGGCAAGATATGCCACCGTTAGTGCCAATAAACATGATAGGTGTTATGCACTTGACTCCTGATGGCGAGAACGTGGCAAACTCCACCGACACTGAAAGTAGCGAAGACTCTGACCAATGCAACTCTGAGTATGAATCTCAAGAAGAAACTGACCCTGAGCCTGATGGGGAAAATGAATCAAATATTCACCCAAAGGTGGAAGCAAGGTGCTCAAGGCCTAGGACAGTGACCTCTTGCAGTTCATCCGAAAGTGAAGTTCGACCAAGTGAGTTCGAATCTGATAGAAACAAAAATCAAAAACTTGGTAAGAAGAAAACGAGACATAAGCGCCAACGCTATCGAGCTAAGGTACGAACTGCAATAAACAAGGAGCGATCCACTGCAGAATGGCTTAGTTATGTAGGAGCCATTGATGCTCATCGGAAGATAGCGGATAATTGGGGACAATACCTCCAAAGTGTCATGTGGTGTATTCCGCAACCTCATGACGTCGCCCAATTAGAAATCGAAGAGAAGCCAAAACTAAGTCGTACTGCAAGAAGGCGACAAAACCAAGAGTTGGCTCAGCAGCAAAAGGAAGCGGAATTGAAAGAAAAAAGTCTGGCACAACAGGAACCAGTAGACTTACACCCCGCACCCGAGCATTTCAAATCATTCACCACAGGGGAACGTAAAGTAGTCTACACAAAAGCCCAACGAACGCCTACCAATGGGAGTAGCGGTGTCTACGATGGCCCTGCGGTAGTTAAGGAGATAGACTTAGCAGATCCGGGTGAGGAGTCTAAACCAGTTTATATTGCTCAAGACCTCACCAAGGCGGAAGAAGCTGCACTTACGAAGCTTCTTAAAGAATTCAAGGACATATTTGCTTGGACATATCATGATATGAAGGGTGTTCCACCCTCGATGGTGCAACACACGATTCCAATGATTAGCACTGCTAAACCAGTCCAGCAACGTCCCTACCCAATGAATCCTAAGTACGCAAAGATTGTACAAGAGGAAATTGAAAAGCTGGTAAAATGTGGATTCATATATCCTATTGAGCACTCAGAATGGGTTTCTCCGATAGTCATCGTACCAAAGAAGAATGGGAAACTCAGAGTGTGCGTTGATCTCAAAAAGGTTAATGCAGCCACCAGAAGGGATCATTACCCCTTGCCGTATTCTGAACATGTGCTTGAAAGAGTGGCCGGCAAGGAGGCATATAGCTTTTTAGATGGATACTCGGGTTACAATCAGATCACAATTGCAGTCGAGGACCAAGCTAAAACACCATTTATCACGGAGTTTGGAGTGTTTGCCTTTCGCGTCATGGCTTTTGGCTTGACCAATGCACCTGCAACATTCCAACGATTGATAAACACGGCCTTTAAGGAATATCTAAGGGACTTCTGTGAAGCTTTCTTAGATGATCTTTGTGTTCATTCCTCTTGGGACGAGCACTTGATGTGTTTACGAAAAATATTTGAAAGGTGTAGATTATATCGCATCTCCTTGAATCCTTTCAAATGCCAATTCTGGGTTAAACACGGAGTTATCTTAGGGCATATAGTGTCCAAAAATGGGATTTCCACTGACGAGAGTAAAATCAAGGTCATTCTGGAATTACCCCCACCCACCAACTACAAGGGAGTCCAACGCTTTATGGGCCACGTTGGTTATTATCGAAGGTTTATTCTCTTCTTCGCCGAGATAGCTCGACCATTGTATAAGCTTCTCATCGAGTTTATTTGGACCGAAGAATGTGACCGTGCCTATGAGCTATTAAAGAAGGCCTTGGCGAGTGCTCCAATCTTGAGAATGCCTAACTGGGATTTACTCTTCCATGTGCATATTGATGCATCAAACTTTGCTATTGGGTGTGTGTTAACTCAACCTGGAGAACACAAGCTAGACTACCCCATTAGCTTTGCCAGTCGCCAGTTGAACGATGCCGAGATGAACTACACCACTACGGAGCGAGAAGGGTTGGCAATGATATATGCAGTAAGGAAATTTCGTTATTACCTCCTTGCCACCAAGTTTGTTTTCTATGTGGATCATCAAGCATTGTTGTATCTGGTAAACAAACCATGCTCCACAGGAAGAATCACACGATGGCTATTGATTCTTCTTGAGTTTGATTTCACGGTTGTTGTGAGACCTGGCAAGAAACATGTTATGGCTGATCATTTGTCTTGCATACCTAATGGTGAAGCTCCTACGGGGATTGATGATGACTTACCGGACACTTCCTTGTTTATGGTGGAGACAATGCCTGAATGAAGTGAGAAGATTGTTAACTTTTTGGTTAATGGCTTTCCACCCAAGGAGCTTCGTAAAGATCTAGCTCGAAAGCTAATCAAAGAATGCGAACCCTATTGCCTGATAGCAGGGACTCTTTATAAAAGAGGAAAGGATGACGTTCTTAGGCGTTGTGCCCGAGAGGATGAATATCTATACATTTTGCAAGAGGCACATATGGGCGTAGCCGGTGGTCACTTCTCAGGAGACTTAACTGCGCGAAAGATCTTACAATCAGGGTATTGGTGGCCCACTATGTTCCAAGATGCATCACTCTTTGTGAAGGGTTGCGATGAATGCCAACGATATAAGAAACCCCAGAGGAAAGATCAGATGCCCCTACATCCGATCAAAGTAAACCAACCATTTGAAAAGTGGGGTTTAGACTTTGTAGGTCCAATTAGTCCAGCGGCCCGAAACACACAATCTCGCTATATTATTGTGGCCACTGACTATATGACCAAATGGGCTGAAGCGAAAGCAACACGTAAGGCAGATGCGAGGACAACAGCCAAGTTCCTCTTTGAAAATATAATCACACGATTCGGTTGTCCTTTTGAACTTGTGAGCGACAATGGAACGCATTTTATAAATGACGTGATTAAGGAGCTCACAACAAATTTCATGATATCCCATCACAAATCTACTCCTTATTATCCGCAAGCGAATGGCCAAGCCGAGAGTACAAACAAGACATTAATCTCTGTTTTGACAAAGACAGTTGAAGCTCATCGCACGGATTGGGATCTAAAGCTTACGACAGCTTTATGGGCCTATCGTACTGCGTACAAAGTGGCTATTAATTGCACACCATTCAAAATGGTATATGGCCAAGAAGCAGTCATGCCATGGGAATTTGTCATTCCAAGTCTTCGTGTTGCTACTCAAGAGGGTTGGGATGGTAATCCCTTAGCAGAACGTCTGTATATCCTTGAGCGGCTAAATGAAGAAAGACAATTGGCTGTATACAATGCCCTTGTGGAGAAGGATAGGAGGAAAAAATGGTTTGATCGCCATCTAAAGGACAAGGACATCAAGGTTGGGGATAAAGTCTTGATGTATGGAGTGCGAAACGAAAAGAAGAAGCTCAAATATGCTGGTAAGGGACCGTATAGAGTATGTGAAATTACACCGCAAGGTACCATCAGAGTGGAGACTCTCGACGGAGTTGAAACCATTGGATTCCTTAATGGGAGTAAATTCAAAAGATACTATGACCCCCTGAGCCAGGAGGAGTTACACGCAATCCATCAAAAGAAGGCAGCTAAAGAACAGGCTGAGCTTAAAAAGATACAAGCAAGAGTCGAAGCCAAAGAACGTCAACAGCGTGCTAGGAGACAACGAGAAGCCAACCTGGGAATTACGCAAGTATTTTTCGAGGAAGCAGAGGAGGATGCATTGGAATCTGACCCACCTCTAAGATACCCTATTGAGTTACAGAGTCCTTACGGGGAGGTGCTGTATAATGCATTATTGGATACAGGAGCTCAACACAATTTGCTATCATATGGCGTGTGGTGTCAACTGGGAAAACCACCTTTATCCAAGAGTTCTATCCAAGTTCAAGGAATCAACAAGAAGAAAACCCCTGTCTCAGGAATTCTGCACACTCCGGTTGCTTATGACAAGGGAACCATAATTCAAAGCTTTTTGGTTATGCCTACTGGTACCATGGAAGGGACTGTAATCTTAGGGCGCAAATGGATGATGGCCACCAAGTGCAATATCGATTGGGCAACCAGACAAGTCACAACGCAAGAACCAACACTAGGTCTGACCGCTCAAAATCCCGCACCTAAGTCATCCACTCAAATATTAGATAATGAAAAATCACAAAGTCCAGTGGCAAAACCATCTTCGATTGTAGGCCACCCCTCTAACGCTTCAATGCCAAGAGTGGAAACAGGCAAGGCGGTCCATAAAGCTTCGCTTACTATGCCAAAGAGTACATACAAATGGGTCCCCAAAGCTTCGTTAACAGCTACTTCCCCTGCTCAATCTCGTTCAGCCACCAAGAAGCCTCGTAAAAGGAAAGCAGCTACCCACCCGAGAAAGGGCAATGTAACATCGCGATGGATCCCTAAAAAATTATTAGTAGCCCAAGGGTACTATGAGGGAAATGACCAGATTTGGGTCCCTAAACATAAGCTGAATCCCTCTACATCACCTATAAAACCTTGCAAACCAATTGTTGCCACCCCAACGATAATTCAAGATCGTGGTAAGGGAAAGGTAACAGAGTGCTCCACACCACTTCTTCCAGAGTTAGTTTGGATTCCCAAACGATATCGATCATTACCACCTAGCTCAGGAAGGGGGGAGCCACATGAAGCTTCTAGCTCCTCATGCCAGGCACACAATCATATAGAAGTTTCTACATGCTCTACACCTACTCTTGTCAACACCCAACAAAAAACCGATGAGTCTACGTCTCCCCTTGTCATAGTATCATCGGAAACCATTTCCTCCATTCGTCAATGGGAGCGTACACTACCATCTCTACAATTGGATGTGGCCACAAGGGTCATAAAAAGCTATCTGCCCACATCACAACCTATGACCCGCTGGACAAATTGGTTCCAAGAGGCTGCAACATCATTGCAAATAATATGATCCACCCAAGGAAAGGGGGAGCATGTACTCATGCTCGACATTCTAATGCTTCCTCCTTAACCTTCTCCCCTGACCATGTAATTGCCAAATTCAAGGGGATGTATATATATAGCTTCATACATTTTTAAAAAAATTAAAAAAAAACAAAAACAAAGAAAAGAAAAACAAAAAATAGTAAAAAGAGCAAGAGCACAAAAAGAGGATAAATATCTGTATACAATCAAGAACTAGATTGACCTGTCTCACAAACCTACTGATGCTATATCTGTGTTTGCAGATATGGCAGATGCACGATCATCATACACTTCATCCACTCCCGCCTTTGATGAGAGGTATCATCTGTACCTTTCTTAGATATTTCACATGTGCTATCCTGTTATTGAAACTGAATGGGATCATATAGATGTACTGGCCAGAGAGGAAAATGTTGAAGAATTAGAATGGCTAATTCGCCTATTGACCATGATTGACCCCTACTCCGTAGAGGAAATATCCCCGATAGCCCAATGCTTTCCTTTTCCACAAGATGACTATCCTCGCATGGTTATATTCTTGATGAGTTTATGTGGATGGGAAAATGAAAAGGAAATATCTGACAATGATGAATGGACGGATGAAACTCATGGCACTACTGAGGTTGACTTTATCTGTTTGGATGATGCGGATAGAGGCTTAGCCTTAGGGCTAGAGCCAGGACTCTACAACATCCTCTTACCGTATTCTCAGTAGTAGTGTGGTGACTGGTAGGTAGGTTAGTGTTTTCAAGTTTTTTCTAGTTTAGATTCCTTAAACGAGTCTTGAAATTTTCACACTGATGTGCCTCTCGAGGTATAGTGCTTGTTAGTTGATTGTACAGGTTAAAAAGTTTGAGGTGGGTTCGCTTCCATATCTTGAGACTGCCGCAACGATCATCAAAATATATCTACATCACATTGCAAGCTGTCTCATCAAATCAAGGAGATCTCCAATTTCAGGTGTAATTCTTCCATACCCACTCTCTTTCGTTTTTTCTGTTCAATTAATTTCATAAACTATACGGCATGACCACATGGAAATTGTCATTGTACTACTTAGTTTTTGAAGTTGCTTGCATGCTAGTGTAAAACATTAATGAGCTTAACTTTATTGGAAATATTCCTAGGCAGCATGATGTCTTTAGTTAACCTTGGAATACGATTGTCTTAGGTCTAGGGTCAAACCATCTTAATGTTTGACACCTGGCCATGTGTGTGTTGACCTCTAGGACATAGCTTTTACCCCTTGTCGAAAGGATGTAAGAACACATTTTAGTTCAGGAGCAAAGATCAAAAGAAATAGATTTTAAAAAAAAAGCCTACAATAAATGGCAATACAAGGATTAGTGTGCTTTAATGTTGGCCTATCGCCTTATTGATACTTGGTAGGCGAGGAGTATTCTACTCCAGACCGATGCCTTGGTTGGTAGGGGGTAGCCTTGCCTAAAGTGAGCTAATAGATTCCTGGATAATGCCTTGTGTTAAACATGGTACCAGGATCGATGTTAGTTTTGCCTTAGGAAGGTCGCCATTGTGTGTAAAAATTGTCACGTGCATTTAAAAAAAAAAAAAAGAGGCAAAAGGCTCCTGTAACTGTGATGTTTCTTGTGTCCCTAGACGTGTGGTATTAACTTGTTCTTAGAGTAGACACAGTGTGGTCATTTGTTTATTTATTAAGCTTGGTTATTTTCCTTGACTTAGGCCAGTTATAAACCTTGATTAACCTGTGACACCTTGCTAACTCTTGAATTCCTTTCAATAATTTTAAACTCCTATTAATTTGCTACACTCGCTCACTCATGTGACTTTTAAACTAAGTTCTCATAGCAACATCCATTGTGGTCTCACATGCTTGAATTTATACACTTTATATCTTTTGAATTCTAGCATACCTTCACTCTACTTCCCTGTTTTGCAGACGGTCTACCACAACAACCCTCTTGAGCTTACCATACCATAGCTTCCGAGGACGGAATCTACATCAGGAAGGGGGGCATGTTAACCCATGGCGGACATGGCGACGTACTATATTTTACGTCATTAATTTAAATATTCTGAGTCACGGGCCGGGCTTGTCGGCACCATATGTTAAGGATGAAGGGATTGGGTGATCGCCGATGAGAGGCGCACCTTGGATATCAGTAGGATAAGGGTTAGGGTCGGCCGGCCATGTATGGGCGCCCAAGTGTGAACGGCCAAGTCACCTATATGAGTCAAATGTAACCCTAAAATCCTTATTCTCATGTGTTGTGAATACAAGAGTGCTCTTGCCTTATCTCTTTGGTTTCCTTCTCCTGCGTGTGTGAGAGAGAGAGAGAGAGAGTGAGAGAGCGATCGAGCACTGTGTAGCGGCACGGCGGCGGAGAGGCGGTAGAGCGGCGGCGGCGGCTCCTTCTTCACGGCTGCGACGCGGGAATCCTTCAAGGCAGCGGTTGAGCGGTGAGTGACACACCCTTTGGCATTCTGTTTGAGCTTCCTTCCCTGGTTGTATGCTTGCAGCCATTCGTGGCTCGCATACGGTGTCCGGCAAGTCCCCAGCTACGACCTGTGCGGCAAAAGCGCACAGGTCCTTTTGTTAGATCACCTCATACCACTGAGATAGGTGCGGCAATAACCAAGAGAATCATTCCCATAGATGAGTTACCTTATACGTGCGCAGCTTGTGAGTGCTGCTTTTGTGATCATATGATGGACGGGCTTATGGAAGTGTAAAGAGTTCTTCTATCTTTACTGTATATGTTCCAAGAATGAATAAAGTTTAAATCTTGTTCTTGTCTTGACCCTTACTCTCTTTGAGACTTTTTTAATTGGTAATTAATCTTAATTAAAAATTTTCTCTCAGTCTCATACTTGTGCATCTTGCGAAATTGCCCCCAGTTTGCGAGATGAGGGCATCTCGCGTTTTTCAAGTGGAAGAGCATGTAAGATTCCTCCCCAGCCTCTCAAAATGTCCAGCATCTTCCCCTGTAATCAATCCCTCTTCAGAAATATAAAAGACTTGTTTCTAACTGTTTTAACCTAGAGAGAGAAAATATTCTAGATAGAGAATATTCAAATTTTTAATATTTTTGGATAGAAAATTATCTCATCTTATTAAAATAAGTTTCCCTGAAACAAAAATTCAAAAAGAACTTTCCAATGTACAATTGGAATTAATTGGAAATGGGTATAAAGGACCTTAGCCTAAGGGTCTAGATTTTCAGAAATTTTTGGATTATGGTCCAATTAAGGTTCCTATGGGCCAATAGCATCAATCCATGTGTAGGGAGGAGATAAATCCAATTTGTAAAAGAAGATACCCAAAAATGAGTAAATGCTCACATAAGATGAAGAGTTGAAAATGTACAAGGCTTATCAGTAAAAAACTATGAGCAATATTAAAAATATGAGATATTTTGGGTATCCAAAAATGAGTAAATGCTCACATAAGATGAAGAGTTGAAAATGTACAAGGCTTATTAGTAAAAAACTATGAGCAATATTAAAAATATGAGATATTTTGGGTATCCAAAAATGAGTAAATGCTCACATAAGATGAAGAGTTGAAAATGTACAAGGTTTATTAGTAAAAAACTATGAGCAATATTAAAAATATGAGATATTTTGGGTATAATGATTCCATTTGGACACATATGTAAGGAAGGGGAGTTCTTTAAAAGAGGTGCATATTTCACATAAGATGAAGAGTTGAAAATGTACAAGGTTTATTAGTAAAAAACTATGAGCAATATTAAAAATATGAGATATTTTGGGTATAATGATTCCATTTTGACACATATGTAAGGAAGGGGAGTTCTTTAAAGGAGGTGCATATTTCACATGCTTGAATGAGTTTTAAACTCATAAAAATTGAGATATTTCATCTCTCCTCTCTCCTCATTCAAGTCTAGTTCCAAAAAGTTAGCTTAACTGACCTAAAAATGGTCAAATATTGACCAAACTGATTTAGAAAATTCTAGAATCAGTTTGTTTGGTTAGGAGCTCAATTTTTCCTATAAATAGAACCCTCCCCCTTGTTGAAAAATATATAGTGTTTATGCATCGTTACTCTACTCCACCTAAGCCAAGAACTGTGAATTCATTAATAATTCACTAGTCTTTGGAGCTTCCCTCTTTCTTCAATCCCCATTGGTGGCTCCATCAACATACTTAACCAATTGATTGGTTGTGGGCCTCTACCGTGAATAAAGAAACAAGCAATTTGTAAGGTAAATGGTGAATTTTGATCTTTTCTATAATTTCTCAATGTTTCTCTCTTCTCAACCCCTCTCAAGCTTGAGAAGCTTAAATGGAATGGTTTTTGAATGCTATTGAAGTTAATCGATGAATGTTAGTGAAGAGTTACATAATTTGATGAATGCTATTGAAGTTAATTGATTAATGATAGTTAAGAATTACATAAATTTTCATTTATGCTTAATTCTAATGGTTTTTATGTAATTTCTCTCTCTCACTCAAGAAATGGTCATACTCATGACCCATTCTCAATCCAAATGAAGCTTTTCATAAAGCTTTTCCTTAATCCAAGATTAAGCTATACTTGAGGCCAAATTAATGGCTTTTTTCTATGCTTTTAGTTTATGTATTTCATGAATATTAATGATTCAACCCATTATTGGGTTAATGATCCAATTAGGGATCATTCTAATCATTTCCTTAATGATAAGCTTTATCCTTCAAAATAAATTGAGATTTATCAGTCATAGTAGCGGAGCTATGGCAAAATTTTTATAAAAATTACACATAAAATAATTTTATTCAAAGCATGAAAAGAGAACTTCCTACCATATTCTAGGAATTATCATCCTAGATTAATTGAAAGAATTTTATTGTAATCATGGAGAAATCGATTTTTATGTTATGCATAATTGATGATTATTTTATTGTAAAAGTGTTACTTTTATCATAATTGGATTTCATGCATTGAGGTATGCATAAAAGAATTATTATTTTAATATAAAAGTGTTTCTTTTATCATATTTAGATTTCATACATAGAGGTATGCATAAAAAAATTATTATTTTATTATAAAAGTGTTACTTTTATCATATTTGGATTTCATGCGTAGAGGTATGCATAAAAGTTGATTATTTTATTATAAAAGTGTGACTTTTATCATATTTGGATTTCATGCATAGAGGTATGCATAAAAGTTGATTATTTTATTATAAAAGTGTGACTTTTATCATATTTGGATTTCATGCATAGAGGTATGCATAAAAGTTGATTATTTTATTATAAAAGTGTGACTTTTATCATATTTGGATTTCATGCATAGAGGTATGCATAAAAGTTGATTATTTTATTATAAAAGTGTGACTTTTATCATATTTGGATTTCATGCATAGAGGTATGCATAAAAGTTGATTATTTTATTGTAAAAGTGTTACTTTTATCATATTGAATTTCATCTATAGAGGTATGCATAAAAGATATTCTTTTTATACTAAAAGTGTGATTTTCATCATAAATGGATTTTATGCATAACTTAGATGCATAAGAGAAATTCTTTTATTCTAAAAGTGTAATTCCTACCAAATTGAATTTATGCATAAGAAGATGCATAAAAGATTGATTTTTAAATTCAAAGTGTTATTCTCATCTAAATTAAATTTATGCATAGGAAGATACATAAAAGAATGGAATTTCAATTCAAAAGTGTTATTCTCATCCAAATTGAATTTATGCATAGGAAGATGCATAAAAGATGGATTTTTAATTCAAAAGTGTCAATTCTCATCTAAATTGAGTTTATGCATAGGAAGATGCATAAGAGATGGAATTTTAATTCAAAAGTGTCATTTTCATTTAAAATGAATTTATGCATAGGAAGATGCATAAAAGATTAATTTTTAAATGAGATGTGATAATATGTGATAAGATGCGTGTGGGAAGTGATAGGATGTGATAAGAGGTGTATGAGATGTGATAAGATGTGATAAGATGCGTATGGGAAGTGATAGGATGTGATAAGAAGGATGTGATAAGAGGTGTATGAGGATGTGAAAATGGATGTATGTATGTAGATGTGGATGTATGGATGTGAATGTGAATGAAGATGTGGATGTGGATGAATGGATGTAGATTCGAATGTAGATGTATGTGTGTGAATGTGGATGTATGAATGAGGATGTGAAAATAGATGTATGCATGTAGATGCGTATGTATGAATGTGAAATTGGATGTATGTATAATGTGGATGTATGAATGAGGATGTGAAAATAGATGTATGCATGTAGATGCGTATGTATGAATGTGAAATTGGATGTATGATGTGGACGTACGAACATGGATATGTATGTAGAATAATGAATGTGAATGTGTATGTGAAATAATGTGTAGTCTATATGAGTGAATGGAGGAGAATGAGTACACATTGAATGGAATAGGGAATAAGTAATGTGGTCCGAGAGTGGATAATGTGGAAAGACGAGAGTTCGTTATAGAAACTGTATTTTGTGACTGTTTGTAAATGACTGTTTTATGTCAAGAATGCTGGGGAAGCATTTTGACCGTCTTGAGGATTAAGGTCATGAAGACCGAACTGATAAAGTTGCAACTGCTGACGGAGAGTCAATGGAGGACGTCTCGCGTAGCAAGGTTGGCCGAGGTCTTGACCAGCCTCGGTTCGATTTAAATGGTGAGCTTCCGATACGGTGGATTAGGGACCAAGGAAGCGGCCTATGAGTGAAGTGCTAGGTCACCTGCCAAGGATCCTAGAGGGTGCTGACCATACGGTGCTCAGGCTCTGGGTCGCCGAAGATACCCACACGTGCGTCAAGGAAGATATTGGAACAAGAAGTAAGAGTTGTTTTCCAAAACCGGGCATGGATCTGGTTGATTGACCTTGCTGGTCCTCAACGGATGAGTCCATGGCTCTTTTATATGGATCTGTGGGTTGATCTTGCTGATCTTCCACGGAGATTCCATTCTATTATATGAATATATTGCCGGTTACTATGAGCTAGGAACTATGGAAAAGGCCCCTGAGTGAACAGGTGGTGAGCGTTCTGGTTGCCAATGATGCCATAAGTATACCGATGAATGAATGACTGGAAATAAGGATTCAACCAGAGACTTTGAGGATTGTCATCAGTGACATAATGGTTTCATTAAAGGATTGTTTTAAAGTTAGCTGATGCTAAGAAAAAGGCAATTTCATATTGGGTGTGTAAGTGGTGTGACTAGTTTTATGTTTGCATGAACTTCCGGCTAGGGGGCCTTGGAACTCTTTTCCTTGGTACCTGGGACAAAACCTAACCAAATTCTTAATTGGATCCCATCACTACAGTGGTTGGGCGGTTGGCTAACCCATGGGACTGGATGGGGTTAGGCTAGACTGATGGATCCGTAAATCGAGATTTAATTTCTATTATTACGATAGATGAAGTAAATCCCGGATAGTAATTGTTCTATGGATAGGAATCAACGGCTGTGCCTCTTGATGGGGAAAAAAGCGTTGATCCCAATGATCCAAGTGCAAGTTTCTTCCTTGATTTGACCAAGTACCGTTAGAGGTGCAGTCACATCAGTTTGATAAGTAATGATCTTGACTACGTTAGAGTAAAGAGTTATCCTGGTGGAATCGCCCGTGCTTTCCGGGTAAAGGAAGTTTTTCCGGTTTCGGTTTTGGACAAACCGACGGATTAGTCTCTTGTCCGGATATCTGTGGGCGAGACCCCGAGTGTGAGACCCCTACCCGCGCACGATGTGCTGCTTCCGCTGCTAGTACCCGAATCCGTTGCGCGATGGAGACAGGGATCTCACAGATGAGCCAAAAGTGGAGCAACTCTTGAAAGAGACTAGGTAGGGGGAGAAAAAGCCATCTCTTATCCCTCATCTAGAACCTCATTCATCTAGCTTTGGCTTTGATGCAAATGTGAAGAGAGGGGATGATGAGGCAATCTCTAAAGGAACCTAGGAAATAGGAACCTCTTGAATTTACCTTTTGAAGTGCCCTAGTGGACGCGGTATGTGCCTTACAGTTATGTTAATACAATTATTCCACCTATTTCCCATGGGGAACATACCTATGCTCATCCTTTTGTGAGAATCAGGCCAATGTTATCTACAATAGCAACAACTTCTATTAGCGTAATGTACACTACTAGAAGTATTAAACTGATGGCAAGGTTACCTCATGTTGCTCCTACCTATACTCCTCCAAGAGTGCATGCTATTCTAATAGGAGGAGGAGCTATGGGTACCTACTCCAACACCATTGGAAAGACCCATTCTAGTTGGACCACCAATTCATCCTACTCCCTCAAGAGGAATGGTTTCTATAGATGATGCTATCAAAATGGCAAAATCCATTGCCATAGTAGCTACAATGAGAGAACATGCAATTCCTAGGAGCTGCTACTACATCCCATGGTCCTCACGATGCACCCATTCTCAAGGCATGCATCAGGACTGGTCGTGTGTGCGGCTCCCTTGACATGGACAATGACATCATTAGCTCTTGTGTGCAGCCATTATTGGCACTGGCCATACAAGGGCCAACTATGGAGACCGGTTCTTCAATGCTTGGTGAAGAGGTGGACGAGAGAGCGGGTGAAAACCCGTATGACTAGTCAGTATTTGATCTCTTTCATGTAGAAGTCACTTAAAGTTTTGGTATGTTGATACAATTTATAATAGTTCTAACTATTATTTGTTGTATTGATGGACTTACGTGAGCTCAGTTTGATCATTAGGATAGTAGTTTGTTGCTTGAATCTAGTCTCTCCCTTCCGATTTCTTTGAATATTTGGAGGATCCCAACCCAAAAGATCTTTGGCAACACATGACTTCTATATCTCTGCCAAGGTCTAAAGTTCTATCTATGATCGATGCTACTTTGCTTCCTCAATTTTTAAACAATGGATTTGATCAAGATTCCTTAGTGGGGTCTTTGGGAACTCTTCCATGATATCTAGGAAGTGAAAGTAAGAAAGCAAACAGGCAGCAAGAGAACCTTTGGCCTTTTATAGCAATATTTATAAGGTTTCCCAAGGAAGCTCATACTCTAGAAAAAGGTAAATATCTTGCAGACTATTTTGTCAACTCCAGTCACCACCCCCTTGGGACACAACTTTTATAGGGTAATGTGGAACAATGTACATGATTGATTAGGAGGGCGGTTTAAAGCCAAATACAAAGAGTCTGGCAAAAAAATAAAGGAGAAGATTCGACTGAAACTGATGAGAGAATTCTAAAAGTTATGATTAACAAGCAAGGAGAATACTAATATTATGAAGGTGAAGATATGAATGCAACAATTCATAGGTAAGGGTATAGAATCTCAGCCATCCTTGATGGCAAAGCAGGAGTGAGTATTACAACTAAAGCTTATTGGTTGAACTGGGGAAAACCTACTCTTGAACCCATTAGAGTCCCTCTTAAAATGGCTGATGGTTTTCTAGAAAGACCATTTGGGAAAGTCACCAAAATGTACATGGAAACAAGTATAATTACCTTTGAACACCCTTTTGTCATCATGGATTTCCATAGGCCAATGAACTAGATGTTATCCTAGGTAGGCTTTTCATGAGACAGTTTGTTGATGGTGATCCATGACTAGGGAACCAACAACATTTATCTGAGAAAGAATGAGCAACAAATGATCAAAGTCAACTTGGCTAATCATAGAGATCACCCAATAAATAAATCTCCCATAGATCTAAAATTTGACATGACTGTCCATTCACAAAAATCCAATGAAACTAGTGTTGTTTAATGTGTAAAGGCAAGAGATCTTTGATTTGGGAACGACAAATCTGCCAAAAAAGAAGAGTTCATAAATGAAGTCCTCAATGTGGATCTCAAAAAGATTGGCACGGAAGTCGAAAATGAGGAAAAGGACAAAGCTCCTATTCTAGTTCCATCTTATTGTGAGAACTAGATGCAGTTATTCGCTACCCTAGATGTGGTTCAACACAAAATTGGATCTAAATTCAAGAATGCCGATGGCAAAGAGATTTCCCTTTATATAATGAGTGCCTCATCTTTTGTAAACTTACCTCAAGCTGAATCATCTGAAGGAAGTGATTCCAATGATGTTCTTGCAAGAAAAATAAGAAAAGCCAAAAATGGAAAAAGTGAGAAATAGACCATTAAAAATGAAAGTACCAACTCCTCACCCAAAATTGGAGAGCGAGAAACATTTCTTGCACTATGTTGGAGAGAAATTGAACCATTTGACAAGCTCACCAAAACACTAGGGGAAAATTGGAGTTGTACAACTCTTGTCCAAGCAATGGATATTGTTCTCAACGTAGTGAACCCATCTCAGCATTTGCTACAGGGTGTATACTAGTACAACCTAGAGAGTACAACATGGATTTCCCTATCAGTTCTTCTAGTTAACGACTTAACGACACTGAGAAAAATAATACCATGACTAAAAGAGAAGGGCTAGGAATGGTTTGTGCAATGAAAATGCTAAGACACAATTTGTTAACAAACAAGTTTATATTCTTTGTTGATCACCAAGCTCTTCTTTACATGGTTAATAAACCATGCACAACTGGACGCATCACAAGGTGGCCCCTTACCCTTATGGAATTTTCATTGTTACTATTCGAAAAGGGTTACCCATGTGCATGCAGATCATTTGTTCAAGGTCACTCATGGTGAACATCTAGTCGAAGTTGATTATGACTTTCCGAATGCTCCTCTTTTTCAAGTTGATTTAGTTCTTGAATGGAGCATTGAAATTGTACACTTTTTGACCAATGTCTACCCACATTAATCCTGATATGCCCAAGGATAAAATTTGAAGGCTTATTCAATTGGCTGCCCCTTATCAGCTTGTCTTAGGATAACTTTATAGATAAGGTAAGGATGGAATCCTTTGCTTATATGTCTTGGATATGTGGCAATACTTGAATAATCTCATAATGGCATAGCTAGAGCACATTTCTAGGCAAAAAGCACTCCTAAAAAGGTTCTTCAATTTGGGTTATGGTGGCCTACTCTATTTTAGCAATGTGGCTAAATTTGTTAACAATGTGATGAATGCCAACAATTCAATATTAGTCATGGCAAAGGACGGCATGCCTCTAACAAGCATAATGTGCTTATAGGTTTTTCAAAAATGGGGTTTAGACTTTGTTAGTCCCATTAATCTAGAAGCAAAGTCTACTCGCATAAGGTATATCATTATAGCCACTTGCTATTGTCTAAATTGGTAGAGGTGAAAGCTATTATCAAAGCTGATGCAAGAAGCACGACCAAAATTCTTTATGAGTTTATTATCTCATGATATGGATGCCCTCTTAAACTTGTGAGTGACACCAAAACCCATTTCATCAATGAAGTGATCAAGTTTTGTTCTAGCTGAATTCATGAGGTGATCCATACGAATTCTTTACCATATTATCCTGAGGCAAACGGTCAAGCCGAAAGCAACAGTAAAATCTTGTGCACTATTTTGACAAAAATAGTCAGTGGGGAATGAAATGACTCAGTGGGAGCAAAACTTACTTGCCACCCTTTGGGCTTTTATATATATATATATATATATATATATATATATGTATGTATGTATGTATGTATGTATGTATGTATGTATATATATATATATATATGTATGTATATATATATATATATATATATATATATATATATATATATATATATATATATATATATGTATATGTATATATATATATGTATATGTATATGTATATATATATATATATATATATATATATATGTATATGTATATATATATATGTATATGTATATGTATATATGTATATATATACACACACACACATATATGTGTGTGTGTGTGTGTGTGTCTGTGTGCGTGTGTGTATGTATATATATACATATATATATATATATATACATATACATATATACATACATGCATACATACATATATATATATATATAATATATATATATATACACATACATGTATGCATATGTAGATATATATATACATGTGTGTATATATATATATATATATATATATATATATATATATATATATACATACATGTATATATATATACATACATGTATATATATATATATACATACATGTATATATATATACATACATGTATATATATATATATATACATGTATATATATACATACATGTATATATATAGTTTTACATGTATATACATACATACATATGTATATACAGGTGGATGCTTCTACGTCATGTGTACCTTTTGGATCTTTAGGTGTTATGTTCCCTATTGGGTTTATTTCCTCCAGTGGCTCCTTTTCTCTGTCCTTTAATTCAACCCTTGTGTCGACAGTTTGTTGCCCCTTTTTTTTCTTGGGTTTACAAGGTTTTGTTTCTCTTTTGATTTCTGCTTTAAGGCATGTTCTTCTACCCATTTCAAAGTGTTATCTTTTGCGTTCTTTTTGACCGTTTCTCGTGCCTTGGCTTGCAATCGCGTAAGCACATTCAAGGGTATCCTGAATAATTATCCTTTTTGTATACTTAAGATGTTTAGAGTTGTATTCTGTGAGACAGGTTGCAATGAAGCAACTCGCCTTGGGAAATCTTGGAACATGTCGTCGATGCCACAATGTTCACACAGGGGTTGTAAAAAGTGTCAGTGATTGTAGGTATGGAAGTATTCCAAACTATGCAATCAGCCACTTTGTGCAATCTACGACAATAGAAACACTGAAGTGTTCGATTAAATGCTTTCAGAGCAGTTTCTACCCTTTGGACTGTTTTTGCTTGGTGCACGGAAGATGGAGATTTTGAGTTGATTGTAGATGAATTGGGACATTGGGATGGTCATAGTGATTGCACTGAACACAAGGCATTTCACTTACCACTTGGAGAGGCATTAAGGATGGTTTTGAAGGATCTCATCCTCTATTAGAGATATCGATTGAAAGTTTTTAAGCAAAGGCTACATAGAATTCGGGGAATGACAATTCCGAGATGGATCATCTTTTTGACATTGCTTCACTTCGTTTAGATGAGGAACATCTCGTATCATGATCATCTTCCATCATGTTGTCATCTAAACGTATTGCTTCTTTACAACATTGATCAAATGTTTCTGGATTGGATACAATGATCAAGTTGTGTAAGCTGTTTTTCTTCAAGCCTATCATCATGAAACATCTCTCTTCAATTGAGAATCGTTTAATTTTTTCGATGACTCACATCGTGCATCTAAGAGTTTTATCTGAAGGATAAAGTCTAATCGTTTTGTTTGGTTTACACTCAATTGAATATAGTTCGCTTGCTACACTCCACCGATCACCTTCTCTTGAAAAGCCATGGATAAAGGCTGACTTCAAGGTTTTGAAGTTGGTCTTTATCGTCGGCATCAATGTGATGAACCATCGACTAGCCTTTCCCACTAAGCATAGTTTCAACGCATGTACCTTGGTGGGGAAGTTTGGATTTCCAAAGGCTTCACATCTCTGTTCAAACATTTGAATGAATTGAACAGGATCAGTTATTCCATGATTTTAGAAATCTGTACGGTTGTATTTTTGTACAAGTCACTAAGGCCGTATGTGAGTGCTCTTGTTGTAGAGACTCACTTAGTCCTTGGGCAACGCCCCTTCCTAGACTAGTCAATATGTCCAAGGTATGGGCATCCAAGGGTTGGTACCTATAGGATTTGTGAAAATGTAAGGTAAAGGACCAAAGCTCCGTGGGATTAAAGTAATAGGGGGTGCAAAACCCGATGACACTCTTGTTGTTGGCATGGTAAATTGTATTGGGAGGTGCATTTACGGCATGGATCTCAGTCGCTCGAAGATGTCAACCATTGGGTTTTCAGTGAGAGTGTTGGCCCATGTAGTCCCTCTATCGTTGTCATGTCTGACGACGCTGTCAATTACTCCTTAATAGTGAGCAAGCACGTGTTTTTCTTTCTGCTTTTTATATTTTCTCACAGCCCGCTATAGCCTCAAGAGGCCTGGCATACTCTTCGTTGGGTCAAATGAGTGTCTATTTGTCCTAATTAGCTTAGGCGCTACACGCACATGAACGACCTCTTAGAGATATTTTTTCGAAAAAGTTGCATGCTAGTAGCTTTCTAGATGAAAGCATAGGTCTCAAAACCTATTTTGAGACCTCCTCTTTCTAGATGAAAGAGGAGGTCTCAAAACCTATTTTCCATCACTATCTGAAGATTAAAAAAAAATTGGGATTTTTTTTCCTGTTTCGCAACTCGTTTTTTAAAGTGTTCCAAAAGGAATTTGGAAAAACTCTATATGAGAGAGTTGTAGTATTTTTGGAGTCTTACAACTTTGTCTCTCTAAGTCTTTCGTGATTTTGTCACTTAGACTCTCAAAAAGTAACCCGAATATGGTTCGCAGTCGTTTTTTTGCAATGTTTTGGGCAGTTTTTAGTACTTTAAGGACCGTTTTTGCCTTAATTTCCAAGTCAAACTTTGAGGCTACTGGTCGAAGGCCAAAACGATGGATTTTGCCTTGGGACGGTCAAGACCAAATTGGAAGAGTTCGATGTCGGCTTTTCGATGAGCATTAGAGCGACTTCATCGAATTCACGATTTAGGAGATATAGAGCCTCCAAATAGGGCTTCTTCTTTTTTCTTAACCGATGGCTCCTCTTTCATGTCATGAACTAGTAGGGTACAATTTATGACGTGAAGCGGACTTCGTGGATTTTATCAAATTTGATTTATTTATTTACTTACGAGCGAACCCCTAGGACTGTTTCACGTCGTAAGATGCTTAGGGTTTCACACCGTGAACTAGACTTCACGAAAAAATTAAATTTGATTTTTTTTTGGCGTGGATCCCTAGGACGTGAACCCTTAAGGTGTGAGTGCAGAAATGGTTCACGCATGATTTTTTATTTTTTTTGAGTCTAGTGGAAAATTCGACTTTCCTTGTTTGGGGAAAATATTTTTTGAATTTTAAATTAAAGAGATATGGGCATTATCCCAAAAAGACAAGTGGGAATCAAAAAAGTCAACCTTTTTATGACACCCCCTTACATCCTTCATAAATGACTCCCAAAATGGACAATCTGACAACTTATAAGCATCTACTCATTCAATGCTTATTAGCCTTAATGAGTTATGTAAAAAAAGTGATTAAGGATTAATCTTTTCACTAATATTTCCTTCTTTTAGACTAATCAAGGATTAATCTTTTCACTAATCTTTCCTTCTTTTAGACTAATCAAGGACTCTAATTAACCCCTAATCACTAATTAATTCACACCATTGAGCACATCATTGCTAATGTATAAATTAATCTAAAATAAGAGATTAATTAAGCTCTTAATTTTCATCTCTTCTCTTAAGGTAAAATTAAGCAAAAGAGAGTCAAATTCCTCTAATTGATGAAGAAATTGATGTAATTCGGTGTTTTGATGCATCTAGATACTCTCAAAATACTCAAAAACACTAATTTCAACTACTTATATGTTCAATTTGGACCCCAAATAACGTATTTTTAAAAATTTTATCTCTTGAAGTGGATTAATCACCCTTAATGATAAAAACCAATCAATTAAGGAAGATTAGATATTTTCAAGAGTTTTTTTTATGTTTTTGAGAATTTTTTTCAATGATTAAGCTACTCCTAATGCTTTTTAACACTCTAGTGCATACAATTCCAACAAAAAAAACACATAATTTAAGCTAAAATTAATGATTCTACTTCTATGTTTAACTCTAAAGAGAGTTAACATTCACTAAAAATTATATTCTATTGCATTGTTTGATGCTATGAATGAAAACTAAACCTATTACTCTGTGTAAGTCCTAAGACCATTAAAAACAACATTATCAACAACAAAAACAATAATTTAAGCTAGAAATTAAGCAAAAAGACATTCTTTATAAACCAAAAAAGAGAGCTATTCCTCACAAAATCACACACAAATCTCAATCAAATCCATATCTTTTTCATGGGAAACCATTAATCAAGACAATGGGCAATGGGTAATGCATAGATTAAAGAAGAATGATGGAAAAAGCCAAGGAATGACTCCCTGACAACGATGCCAAAAATGTTATGACTCACCCTAACCCCCCTTGAAACACATCCAACAAGAGACTAGCTTTGGTGAACCGAAACTGTCATGAGGATCTTTCCAATGGCCGAGTTCATGATCCTTGAGATCTCCAAGATCTACAGCTTCTTGAGAAGCAATTCCACCGTGCCTCCCGCAAGCGTTGTCACAACGTCGCGATGCACTACGGGTACTCATCCCTCCTCTCACCTCACTTCACTCACACACACTCAAGCATGCATTGGGGAGAGAGATTAGCAAGAGAAAGACTCTATTACACAATGGGAGAGTCTATTGTATTATGAGAAAAATTCACTTATATACATGGCCGTGTTCACACTCACTTAAACTGTGGCGGCCGACTGGGCACTTTAGACTTATAAAAGGCCTAATGCTTTTAAAATGACTACTCTCATAATATATCCATGAAGTACATCACTTAGGACTTCATTCTAACTTACTACCATATGCTCTTGAAGTAGGAATCAAACCATTATGGGTGCCCGTCAAACCATTACGGGTGCCCGTCCAAGTTGTAGATTTGGACACCATTGCTTCATATCTTGAATGTATGACCTTTTGGTGTATCTACCTTGACTCCTTGATATAAGATAATTGTAGTAGCTCTTGTTAACCCTAGAAATGGGTTAACAGAAACCCAATGTTCCAAAGGATGAGCTTATGCAAATGCTTGTAGAAGATTTGACTATTGAGGAGAGAGTAATATGGAGAACTGCTTGATAGGTACCCCAAGCTATTTGCTAAGAACTATACTCAGATGAGGGGTACATCTAGTATTGTTCATGAGATTAAACTGAAGGAAGGAGCTAAGCTAATAGCTCAAAATTTAAGGAGATTAGGGACAATATAGAGGTAGATTTTGGAGACAGAGGTTACAACTTGTTACTACAAGCTGGTTTTATTTATCCAATTGATGATGCAGAGTGGGTGTCTCCCATTGTTATTGTTCCTAAGAAGGGTAATAAGTGGAGAATCTGTGCGGACTACAAAGTGCGGACTACAAACCACTGAATGCTGCAACAAAGAGACATCATTACCCTCTTCCCTTTTAAGATGAGATTTGAGGTCAAGTGACAGGGCATGAAAGGTAATCAGTTTGTGATGGTTTTAGTGGATATTATCAAATTAGGATAGCTCTTAAGGATTAGAAGAAGACTAGTTTTATTACTCCATGGGGAGTGTTTTGCTACAGAGTGATGCCTTTTGGATTGCTTAATGCCTATGCCAGTTTTCAAAGTTGGGTGGATAAGATCCTTACCCCATACGTGGGAACTTTTATTAGAATATTCATGGATGATTTCTGTGTATATAGTGATAGAGTGATTCATGTAGAGAGGCTTGACATTGTCTTTAAAAATCTCGATGATGATGGTGCTTAGCTTAACCCAGCAAAGTGCAAGATAGCAAGGGCTAGGGTAGTGCTCTTGGGACATGAGGTGAGTGAGAATGGAAAGCCCCAGACCCCTCAAAGTTTGAGAGTTTACTACAAATGTAAATCTCCAGAACAACCAAAGAGTTAATGAGCTTTGTTCAAAAGCTTAGGTATCTATCTAGATCTTTCTGTATGCTGGCTGAGTATGTTTACCCTTTGCAAAAAGCTAGTTAGAAAGATCCATTTAAGTGGAGTTAGGTAGAAGAGGATGCTTTTAAGAGTCTTAAAGATAAGCTGCCTACTACCCTACCAACAATGAGGCCCCTAGATTGGAGTCAACCCTTCTATCTAAGTCTCAGTGTTGGGAAACATGCAATGGGAGCAGTGTTGATGCGCAGAAAGGAACCAAGCAATCGTATATGAGACCTGTTTTTTATATCAGCATGGGCAAAGTGTGAGATTGAAAAGGCTTGGCATGAGATGGAGCTAGTAGTCTAGATAGCTGTATATGCCACAAAAAGATTGAAGCCTTATCTGATTTATAGACCTTTTATTATTCTCACCTCCTGTAATATTTTACCTCATGTGATGAAGTATCCTGGTGACAACCCCAAGGTACAAAAGTGGATCATGAAATTGCAAGAGTTTGACATGAGCTTTATTAAGAAGGATAGTGTGAAGGCCCATATGGTAGACATGCTAAACTATAAAGAGGACCTTTTATTATTCTCACCTCATGTAATATTTTACCTCATGTGATGAAGTATCCTGGTGACAACCCCAAGGTACAAAACTGGATCATGACATTGCAAGAGTTTGACATGAGCTTTATTAAGAAGGATAGTGTTAAGGCCCATATGGTAGACATGCTAATCCATTAAGGATATTGAAAAGTAGGTGGTTCCTGATCATAGGTTGCATGAAGAATTGCAAGATATAGATGGGACTCTGTTCTTTGACAAGGCTTTTAAAAGGAGTCTTGGTAAATGGGGTGCTAGGTTTGTTTTTGTAAGCAAACAAGGTTAAGAGCTATGGTCTGGCAGCTAGAAAATAAAGGTTAAAAGCAATAATGAGGCTGAATATTGCAGCCTCATTTGGTTCTTGAAGACAGAGAAAGGTAAAAAGACTGGTTATAAAAGATGATTCTCTTCTTGTTATAAGGAAAGTACAAGGTACTTGGAAAGTAAATAAAGAGGAGATGAAAAACTGGTTCTTTAAGGTGAGGAAGCGTCTTAGTTGTTTCCAAGCCTTTGAGATCTAGCATGTATCCAAAGGGGGCAACATGAGAGCACATGAGTTAGTAGAGCAGGTTTTCTCCAAGGATTTACATGATGTGATAGTCCAAAGACCATTGTATCAGAGCAGAGAATCCTTTTATGAGAAAGAGTAGGTCCTTCTGCTGACAGGTTTTGCAAGAAGAGGATTGGATGCTTCAAAAAGGAGGGCAATTGTTAGAAGAGCTATGAGATATGTATTGATTAGTGACATTTTGTATTATAAGGGAGAAATTGGTGTTTTGAGAAGGGTTTTATGTCAGGATGAAATTCAAGGTTGTTTGAAAGCTTGCCACCCCATGAAGAAGGACATGGAGGCCACTATGGGGTTGACATTACAAAAACAAAGGTATTAACATCAAAGCTTATGTGGCCAAGTATGAGCAAATACATCCAGCATTGGTGCAAAAGTTGTCATAAATGTCAAGCTTTTCAGAAGAAGGTGCTAGTTCATGAACCCATGCATCACATTATGAGCTATGGGGCCTTTGAGAAGTGGGGAATAGATATTATATGGCCTCTTCTAGGAACTAGAAGTGGAAAACATTATGTGTTCACCACAATGGACTACCTGACAAGGTGGCCAGAAGCTAGGGCAACCAACAGTGCCACAACTCATCACAACACGTCTGTAAGTTTTTTATGAGATGATTTGCTATAGATTTGGTGTTCCTTTGGAACTGGTCAGTGACCAAGGAAGGGAGTTCAAAGCTGATTTGGTCAAGAATCTGACCAAGAAATTAGGTGTTAATAGGTTTACCACACCATACCATCCCCAATGCAATGTGCTAGTTGAAAGCTTTAATGGGGTTTTGCATAAGCTATTGTTCAAACTAGTAGAAGACCACTCCAATGATTGGGACATGTACCTAGACAAAGCAGTATGGGCATTTAGGGTGTCTGAGAAGAATGAAACTAGGCATACACCATATCATTTGGTGTATAGAGAAGATTGTACATTACCAGTGAATGTAATGCTTACATCACTGGTAATGTATAGAGAAGATTGTACATTACCAGTGAATGTAATGCTTACATCACTTGATTTTTTGTTACAGCACAATATGACCCAAGAGGAACAAGAGAGAAAGCGATTGACCAATTTATATTCTTTACTATTGGACAGAGAGGAAGCCATCAGATGGTATAAAAAAATTAGTCAAAAGAGGATTGAGACATTTAATAATAAATTGGGAAGCAAGTATCTAAAGAAGCGAATGTTGGTTCTGAGGTATAATAATGCTCTTGATACTACCTTTCAGACCAAATTCAGAGTCAGATGGGAGGGGCCTTTTACTGTACATAAAGTTTTCCTAATGAAACTTATCAATTGTTGCAGGACGACCTGGGAGGTCAGATGCATGCGAGCAAAGTCAATAGCCTAAGGTTGAGGTCATATCATATCATAATCATGTGAAGCAAGAAACATGTAGTGAAACACTTGAAAATGTATCACTAAAGGGTTGGGGCAATATTACAACAGCTATGTGTGTGTCTGATGTTCTAGGAGTCAGAGATGACTCATAACTGAAACAATCATCTTTTGTTTGAGGGGATACAGTCAGATAGTGTCAAAAGGGTGTCCTCTATAGTCAGATAGTGTCAAAAGGGTGTCCTCTATAGTCAGTTGAGCATTTAGGGGATCAGTTGGTGAAGTAGAAGGGTATAATCCTTTTAGATTTAAGGAAAAGTAGTTTTAACTTGAGTTTAACAATCAAGAGGCTGTCAAAAGTCATCAGCCAGACATATGAGTTTGTGGTTTGATCAGTCATTCAGAGTCAGTTTTGCGAGTTCATTGTGATTAGCTGAATGTCTTTAGGGTTAAAATCTTGTATGGCCTGAGTGTTTAGAGGCAGTAGAGGTGTTAGAGTACTCAGAGCAAAGGAAGATTGATCAAGCTAATTCAGTAGCTGAGCCATCAGCTGCTGTCACAAATCACTTTAGTTAGACCAGTTAAATGTGAGTCAGTTGTGAGTATCAGAGAGTCTTCAATGTCGTATCTTGATGAAATTAGAGCCACCTAAGGTTTCGGGATAGCCAGTGGACCAAAAAGAGAGAGTTTCTGATTCAGTTAAGGCAGCGGCGGAGTTGGCTGGTCTATCTCAGTCACCTGAATGAGTATCCATCTTGACCAGTCGGATTGTTGTCAGTAGAAGGTCTACAGAGTATTAGGAAGATGGTCAAACTAGTGTCAGCACAGGGAGTTAACTAAGGAGTGCTGTGACAGGTTCAGAGAAGATCCAAGGTAAGCATTTGAAGTTTGTTGACACCGAAAGACATTTTGGGGGTCAGGCGGATAGATTTCTGACAGGGATAAGCAGACATCCGTTTAAGACTACAATCAGAATTTAATCCGTTAAGAGTCGGGTGGGAGAAGTTCAGGTTAGCTACTTATCAAGGAGGTCAGCTCAAGCATTTAGGCTAAAGATCAGAGGTCTTGGGAGTTAGATCTAGCGTGGGAGGACAGTTAGAAGTATAAGCCAAGTTGGATTGAAGGGAGTTAAGGTTTCCATTGGTGTCAGACCCGGAGGTCGGAGGATAAGTTCCTAGTTGATTGTTGCCCTTTGAGCTGGGATCCTAGTGTCCCCAAGTTCTGATCCTTATACATTTTCTTCTTGTGTGCATGTTGGTTGTGTAGTAGAGGCCATTACCCAACCACCACACAATGCTATGCACATGCTTGTTGGTGGTGACACTTAAATGCTCATGGATATGCGATCACTACTTGGTTGGACTTTAAGAATGAGATGAGGAGAACTTTTGTTTTATCCCTTAATTAGATCAAGGATGGTGGAGAAATGAAATTTTCTCACTCAAAAGGGAAATGTCAAAGATTATGTGCACAAGTTCATCAAGTTTTCACTTCATGTAGAAGTCTTGAGTGAGGAGTACAAATTGAGGGAGTTCATCAAAGGGTTGCAAAACAACATTAAGGTTGATGTGGATGCTCAAAGACCTGAAACCATCAAGGAGGCCATGCTTCTTTACGGAGATCTATGAGGCAAAGTATACACATTTTGGCACTTCAACTATGGGCAAGACTTCAAGTGGTGTTGCATCTCACACGGGTCCTCCTAGATTCCTAGATTTCAACTATGGAAGAGGTGAAAGAGAAAATTTCAGATTTGGCAACTCTCTTCCTAGGCCTTCAAATATTGGTGGAAAGTAAGTTGATGCAAAAGCATCTAACAAGAGCAAGGTTATTGGTGAAGATTGCATTAATGACTTTGAAGAACAAGGACTTGTGCCTCAAGTGTGGTGACAAATGGAACAAGGATCACTGGAAGGTTTACAAAGCGAAGAAGATGATCCTAAGCATGATTCTCACCGAACCTTGCAAATGAAGAACAAAGGAGGATGTGGATGATTATGAGGATTACTTTGAAGATGCGAACAATGAAGTTGAAGATGTAGATAATGATAGTGAACTTTCTTTTGATCTGTGTGAATCAAAGAAGAGTGAAGTTGACTATGATGATGGATTACCTTATGCAATATCTCTAGTGATGCCTATGCCGGTTGTTGAGATGTCAAGCTCAACACGAGTTGAAACTCGTCATATGCCTGGGTGACCGTTTCCACTACTTACATCACTGGCGTGTTTGGTAGGATGCTGACATGATAGATCTTTACCAATGATTCTACAGCTGGACTACACCAGCTATTAGTCCACTGAGTTATGGCATACCTATCTTGCCAGCTCACTCACTTAGCGTGTTCTTATTATGGACCATATGTACATAGTACTTTACTATGTTGTATTTCCCTTATCTTTTGGTAGAACCCTTTTGTGGAGAAGAAGAAGAACAACAACAATTTTTAGCCTCTCATCTTGTGTGTTCTCTTCTAGGGTTTGTGTGAGTGTGTGTGCTTGCAAGAGCTCAAGCTCTTTTCCTCCCTACATCTTTTCATGGTAGAGCCTGGTTCATGCTAAGAAGCTAAGCCGCAAGCAAGAGTAGCATAGGTTATGAGGGTAAGAGTTTCACATACTCTTCTCTCTTTGTGTTAGCTACTACACCCTTGTCCGGAGGTCTTCAGGAGAGGCACAGTGAATGAACTCCAATTAAGGAGCTTTCTTCGCGGGAGCTGAGCTATAGGGAAACTATAATCTCCTTTGGACAATAATTTTTGCGGCCCAAAACGCGTTTCGGGCGCATTTGGATCTCCATTTTTCAGTTCGTAGGCATTCACGTGCACTGCACACAAGTTTCAATTCTCTGCAAAAAACTCTGTTTTGGGTACTGCACAGGAAGGGCGATTGGTTGTGCAGACACTCTGTGTACTGCGCAAAGAGGTCTTACAAGTGCTATTGGATGTATGTTTAAAAATTTAGGTCATTGGTTGTGACAGTTTGGGTGCAGTATAGTACCCTGCAAAGAATACAGCAATTTGTGCAAGATAAACAAGAGTGTTGTTTTTAGTGAGTTTGTGTTGCAGACATGGCTTGAAATAGGCCCCTAGAGCATGGCATGATAAGATAGCACAGTATCTTATCACCATTGGCTTTCATGTGGCAGATGCTGATCATTCACTCTATGTGTGGAAGAGTGATAGGGGCCTTGTGATCATCACAATCTATGTGGATGACTTGATTGTTGGGGGTGACATTGGAGAGGAAGTTGAGAGTGTGAAATGTCTCCTCAAGTAGAAATTTAACATGAAGGATTTGGGTGAGCTGAGGTACTTCCTTGGCATTGAGGTCATTAGGACAGCCAAGGGTATATGGCTGTCACTCACAGAGGTAATATGCATTAGTGGACATGCTGTCCAAATATGGTATGGCTGGTTGTAAGCCAATTTCTATACCATTTGATTCAAATGGCAAGTTGAGTGTAGTTGCAGGTGAGATTTTGGAGAACCCCACTATGTACAAGAAGATAGTGGGTAGCTTGATTTACATGATGATCACCATGCCAGATTTGAACTTTACAGTTGGATTGTAGAGTCAGTTTATGCAGGTTCCTCAAAAGCCACATTTGGATGGTGTGAGACGCACATTGCACTATGTGAAGTCTATAGTAGACTATGGTCTCTTTTATGAGGCTGGTCTAGAGATGCAGGTGTTTGGATACACCGGTACAAATTGGACTAGTAGTATTGAAAATAGGAGATCTACCAGTGCATTTATGTTCTCCTTTGGGAGTGGTGTTGTGACATGGAGCAGTAAGAAGCAACCAATAGTTGCCTTATTGAGTATAGAGGCAGAGTATAGGGGTGTTGCAATGGCAGCATGTGAGGTAGCTTGGTTGCGCAAGCTACTTGGTGATTTGGGACTGCAGGTTGACAGACAGGTTGTCATCATAGTGACAATCTTAGCAGTATACAATTGGAAGGGAACCCGATTTTTCATGTGCGGGACCAAACACATAGAGGTCCACTATCACTTCATCAGAGAGAGGGTTTTAGCATGAGACATTAATGTCATGTATGTTAGAATAGAGGAGCAGGTAGCTAACATTTTCATGAAAGCCCTAGGAGCACAGAAGCCTCGCCTATTCCGAACTATGCTTGGAGTCCTAGAGATAGAGTTGAGCTTGAGGGGGAGTGTTGAGATGTCAAGCTCAACACGCACAGACACTTATGATAAGCCTAGGTAACCGTTTTTGTCACTTACATCACTGGCGTGTTTGGTAAGACACTGACATGATAGATCTCCAGTGATTCTACAGCTGGACTGTACCAGCTACTAGTTCACCACTGAGTTATGGCATATTGATCTTGCCAGCTCACTCTCTTAGTGTGTTCACATTATGGACCGCATGTACACAGTAATTTAGTACTTATGTTGTATTTCCCTTATCTTTTGGTAGAACCCTTTTGTGGAGAAGAAGAACAACAACAATTTTCACCCTCTTATCTCGTGTGTTCTCTTCTAGGGTTTGTGTGAGTGTGTGTGCTTTTTACAAGAGCTCAAGTTCTCTTCCTCCTGCATCTTTTCAGTTGTTGTAAGGGTAAGAGTGAAGGCATATATAAATGGGAGCATGGCATGTATTTTGGTTGATAGTGGGAGCACACATAGCTTTATCATCACTACAAAATCCACATGCCATCTCAAATTATAGCTTATAGCTTTACCCTCATGGCTTGCAGGTTCAAGTGGCTAATGAGGCAAAGATGGATTGCAAATTTGTTTGCAAAGATGTAAGTTTGATACTCACAAGTGATTATGCTTGTAAGGCCAATTTACTTATCTTGGATATGGGTCCCATTGACATTGTATCCTGATGTGATTGGTTGGTAACTAGGTTATTTCACATGAATTCATAACAACAAGGGTATATGAGTTTCATGCATGAAAATGATGAGGTTACATTTATCGGAACTCATGTGCCAAGTATCAAGATGACCAACACAACACAACTCAAGAGGAAGCTAAAGAAAATGGGATGTATATATGTATTACAGCTTTGCAAGGAAGAGAGCAATGAGGAAAAAGGTGAAGTTATGCATAAAGATATGAAGGAATTGCTAAAGCAGTAAGAAGATGTGTTCCAAATACAAAAGTGCTTGCCGCCAAAATGGGAGATTGATCATGGAATAAAGCTTGAGCCGCACACCAAGCCCATTAACAAACTACCTTATAGATTATCAAAAATGGAAAAGGATGAAGTGACCAAGCAAGTGCAAGAACTCATGGACATGGAATGGGTTACACATAGCCAATCACCTTTTGCATCACCTGTACATTTGATCAAGAAAAAGGACGTCACTTTTTGCCTATGTGTGGACTATAGGGATTTGAATAAGTCTACAATCAAGAATAGATTCCCTATTCCAAGGATAGTTGACTTGCTTATGAGCTGAAGGGTGCTTTAAGATCAGAGTATCATCAATTAAGAATCTGAGTACTAGATGGCATTCCAAATCGAGAGGGGTCTCTACCACTATTTGGTTATACCGTTTGGTTTATGCAATGCACCGGCAACGTTTCAAGCCCTAATAAACAAAGTGCTTGGACCCTTTCTCTACAAATGGGTGCTCATGTTCTTTGACAATATCTTGATATATAGCAAGAGTGAGAAGGAGCACTTAATGCATGTAAGGGTTGTTTTGGATGCCTCAAGAGCCAATAACTTATATGCAAAGGAGAGCAAGTGTACATTTATGGTGCAAAGGTTAAGTATCTTGAAAGGCATTATGATGCAAAGGTTAAGTATCTTGAAAGGCATTATGGTGGATCCAAAAAAGTTGAAATGTGTTAAGACTTGGCCCATACCTACAAATACCACTCAATTGAGGGGATTCTTGGGCTTGTCATCATTCTAATAGGAGATTCATCAAGCAATATAATCATATTACCGCTCCTCTTACCGACAAGCTTAAGAAAGAGCCTTTCTTTTGGGATGTCATAGCCAATAAGAGATTCCAAGATCTCAACGGGATGCTCACATCAGTCCCCAAACTTGCATATCGGATTTCATGGAGCCATTTACGGTTCAAGCCAATGCATATGCAAGAGGCATTGGGACCGTTTTGTTTCAAGATTATGGAGTAATTGCATTTGAGAGCCAAAAGCTTGATGAGAAGAGATGGTTATGCATGTCTATGATCAAGAGATGTTACCAATACTTCATGCAATAAAGAAGTGGCATCACTACTTGTATAGGAGTCACTTCTTTTTGTGATGAAGAGTGATCATAGAGTACTCCATTATTTTTTGTCTCAATATATGCTATCTCCCAAGCAAAGAAGATAGGTGACTACATTGCAAAACTCCGATTTCGAAATCCCTTACATGAAAGGGAAGGAGAACGTTGTGTGGCGGATGCATTGTCACATATATGGGCATGCACATGCATGGCAATTTCAAAGGTACATGTATAAAGATTGGATATTGGATATCTAAGAGAAATACCTAATGGATGAGGAAGTGACACTAATGTGGAAAAAATTACAGCAAGGGTCCCATGATATTTTACTGTATTTTGAGCTTCGTAATGGACTCATTTACTACAAAGGCAAAGTCTACCTTGTGCCTACATCGAGCTACAAGAAGAGGGTGGTATAAGAGATGAATTCTTCTCCATTATGAGGGAACATGGGACTGTTCAAGACCTTTGAGAAGATGCGAAAGAGTTTTTATTGGAAGGGAATGTGGAAAGATATGTATGCTTTTGTGACAAGTTGCTTACCTTGTCAACAAAACAAGGATTCCCCACATAAGCCCGGTGGTTTGCTTCAACCTTTGCCCATTCCCGATGGCAAATAGATGCATATTTCTATGAATTTCATCATGTAGCTACCTCACACAAGCAGGAGATGGGATAGCATATATATGGTTGTGGACCACTTGACAAAAGTAGCACATTTCATTCCTTCCAAGGTCAAATTTTCACCATCTATGATTGCAAAACAGTTTGTGGATCATGTATTCAAGTTACATGAAGTGCCACAACAAATTGTTAGTGACCGAGATGTGAAGTTTGAGTACATTTTGGAGGTCATTGTTTGAGATCATGGAAACTGTTGACACCTAGCATCGCCTATATCACCCCGAAACCGATGGACAAACTGAGATGATGAACAAGTGGATGGAAACTTACTTGAGGCATTATTGCCATGATACACAAGGTGTAAGAATCGGTGAATCCTAATGCAAAAGAGGAGATGGAAAAGTTGGATGCACTTTTACAACAATGCAAAGCTGATATGAAGCAAGCTGAAGAAAGAATTGCTCATAAGAGATCATTGGAGTTCAAGGAGAGAGATTGGGTTTTCTTGAGGATGTCGAAGACGAGATAGGGAGCTCTTAAGGATAACACATACACCAAGTTAGCTCATCGATACTATGAGCCATACAAGGTTTCGAGACAAATAAAGGGTTTGAAGGGCTATTGGATGCATTTGAGGGATCCAATGCAGATTAACAACAATGAATTAGCTTGATAGAATTTCCTGTAAACTCATTATGGACAACCCTATACCCTTGGGTTTTGAATGCATAGTGCTTGGAAGTCACACGAAGCTCTTATGCCATTATAGGATAGATGTTATGGCTTGTTTTGAAGGCTTTGGAAACAAATTACAATCGTACACATGCATTTTTGGAACCCCATACATATGAGAAGAGAGCAAGATGTTGACATGAGTCCTTAGTGGCATATTCCATCCATGTGGATTATATTTGTATACATCAATGGTTTAGAGGATGAAACCTCTTTGATAGGAATGGTACGAAGCTTAAAAGGTCTCATGTAATTTGTACCCAAGGCCAAGAGATTGGAGAATGAAAAAAAGATAATGCCCATGGACACGTCAAAGTGTAATGTGACTGGGTGATCTTGTACATAAGTCAACATAAGCCTATTTTTGACACTAATCTCTTTATTAATGAAAAATTACCATTTCTCTCTCTACACCTAGACTAACCTCTCTAAGCTAGGCTAATCCATGCTAAGCTAAGCTAATCTAGGTTAATCTAGTTGTAGCTTTCTTACAGTAGATCAAGAACTCATTTTGGAAAGTATTCCCAAGTGAGACTTGCTTTCTTTTAGTAGCCTAGATAAGAGAAAGGATAAAGAAATCGTCTTTATATTTGAGAACTGCTCTGAACACATAAACCAATGTGTTCGATTCAGAGAATCGGAATATATGGTGGTGTTTCAACTACCAAGACATCTTGTCGAGCCTCGAGGAGCCACACAAGGTGACTTGCTTGAGAGAATTATGAAAGAAAATCATTTAGCGAAATCATTCACCTTTTCTTACATAGGTTATTTTAATCAAGCCGATGACAACACCCAAGCGTAGGAATATTGTGATATGAGGCCTCAAGTGACTCACTCTACCCTTAAGTGTGATTTACTCATTGACCCTCAAGTGACTCACTCTACCCTTGGTGTGATTTACGCTTCTAAAATAAGAGGGGTAAGATCTCATACATAATATTTGACAATGAATGAAGCACATGGATACTATATCCATCAAGGACAACCACATTGTATGATAAAACCAAAACAAGTAGTTTGTGTTAAGCTTCTTTCACTATTCAAGCTTTAAAAACTTATGACTTTTCCTCAACCCCTTCCTCTTACACTTACAACGATGAGGATCTTATCGATATGCTCCATATCATACTTGAGGAGAGAGCATCCTTGACAAAAATATCTGCAAATGAACTTTTTGTTTGTTTCCTTTTTATGTTACTTTTTGTGTCTTACAATGTTTAGATCTGCTGCCATATAATCAGGGTACACATGACTATAGCCTGAAAAGATACAATGTAGCCGACTCAAATTCCTTTATGCGAACACTATCTACAATGGTGACCTCCCAAGGAAAGTCTTATGGAAGTCTTACCAAACAAGATTTTCTAAAGAAATGTTATTAAATCTCCTGTTTTCCTTCATGATATCATAAAACAAAAAGGTCTGGCTCAAGAACCTTAATGTGAACACAATCTACAATGCTAGAACTCCCAAGGAAAGTCTTATCAATCTCCTTCACCTCTTTAAATAATCAGCATATATAGACTACATTTCTAAAGAATTGTTATTACATCCTTCATGATATCGTATAACAAAATGCCATTTCCTGTCATTTCCAAAGCTGAATTTACAAGTATGAGGATTAGCATCCATTTTCGGATGGCCGTCTGCTCGCATTGCCCATCATAGCAAGACCGAATTTTTGAGACCTGGTAATCAATTGTGGGACTGGCGGGCGAGGGTGCAGACCTCTTCCCTATCCAGCTTGGCAGACAGAACTGACACATCCAGCAGACTGAGGATCTGTCTAGCCAACTGAGGTGACTGGCAGGCCCCCGTCACGAACTGGACAAAGGCATTGTGGCGTAAACAAAAGAGTAACTCCACGACAGGGTCACAAAGGTAACCTAGCAGTCAAGCACGACTCTACCGGGACAGACTCTAAGACCCTGCACATACATAAAGTCGGCCATGTTGGCAGGTCCATCTCGATGGCTCATTAGCCTCCACGAGTGGATATGTCCCATCCAAGCCCCCACCATCGGATAGGAGCAGGTTAATGCTTCAGAAAACCTTACGTACTGTAGGTCCAGCTCTACTTTAAGATCTCTTCCATCCTCAAACCCCCAAAAGGTAAAGCCCTCTTATTAATGCAAAACATCATTGCTTTTTTGAACTAGCTTTAAAATGCACATCCCATCTTCCAGAGACCAGATAAGAAAGTCCTGATTGTCATCAAAAAAGTGTACCTGAATACGTGCATTTTAGCAACATCAAACCTATGAACCGTATGTACAGGATAATTCTCCATAAATCTTAAAAGCTGCTGCTTGCAAGCCAGAGAGGCCCACGTAACAAATCACTTCTGAGACTGTACACTTGAAAATGCTATCCTCCTCAATTTGTACAGAGACAGCTGAAGCATAAAAGGTGCTACAGCCAAATAGCATACTTGTTAAGGATCCCAGAAATCTCCTTTGTTTTGTTGAAGGTACATTTCGTTACAAACTGCAACTCTACATTGGCTTGGTGTTTGCTGCACTGTGGCCTATCTTCAGCCCAAGTTAGACTGCTGGCATGACAGCTTGAAAATCCAATATACTATAAATGATGATGCAACACTGTAGATGTATACTATTCACACAAAGATACACTGTTTTGTAACTTGAGCTTGCCTTGTACTCTTCACATTGATGATACCATAGCACCGCGACGCTCTGCCATGACAAGTGCACAAGTCGATACAGACAGCAGGACCAAGTAACCTGTTCTACCTCCCCCTCTCCCACTTCCCAATGACCAAAAAAGTAAATAGACGAAGAGAATTTTACCTCCAGCAGCGACCACCTTCTCAACACGAGCAACAATATGTTTACCATATGTATACTTCTTCAATGCATGCAGATGCACCCGGATACGGGAAAGTAGCACTTCACGCTGCTGATCATCACATGTTTCTAGAACTTTCTGAACAACATAATTAGCATACTGATCTTTCATCATAGCCTGCAGCAAGGATAAACCACCCATTAGCTTTCCACCAACAGCAATATCGGGAAAAAACTGCCCACTTAAAATATCCACCAGCAGTCACCTGACCATAGTCACAAGAAACGTTTCGAGGTTTCTCAGGTTTGGTTTCGTCCCTTGGCTAAGAAACCGCGAGGTTTCGAAAAATCAATAATTTCACAAAGTATACATAAAGAAATTATAGTAACCATCTAAAAACATAGTGTAATGATGAAAAAATGGTGTCTTCTCACACATCTCGGGGAACTATCCTTATTTTGGTGAGGCATTATGGCAATTTTGTTTGATTAGATGCCACAAGTGGTTCAATCAACGATTCAATTGGGAAAGATTTAAGACATTGAAGGATGGTGTATAAGAATAAGGGGAAAGAAGAGAGGAGAGAAAAGAATGAAGGAAGGAGGAGTACAGGTGAAAGAAGTAGCAGATGATGGAAAAGGGAAGGACGGAGTCACGAGAAGAAGAGGGAAGGTAGGTGATGAGGAGGATATGGAAGAAAAACAAAAATAAAAAAATCCCATAAAATTTCTGGGAGGGGAAAAAAATGAAACCTGAAATTTGGGTGAAACTAGAAACTGGAGAGGTTTGGAGATTTTTTAAAAACGTTTCGAGGTTTCGAAAGCTAGAAACAGGTTTTTTTGTTACTATGCACCTGACTCATCATATCATAAGGCACTCAAAAATGCACAAACTTAAAGAAGGATTAAACCTTAAGGCAGACAGCTAGAAGAAAATAGAAATGCAAGAAAAAATTATCTTCACAATTCATGGAGTGCCCGTGCGCATGCAAGAGCATGTGTGTGCATGTGTGCATATGAAGTGTGCATTCGTATGCACCATAGATGTGTACAGTGTGAATGTGCATGAGTACATGACACAAGGTACCACCGCGCTGCATGTGTAAGCATGCCATGGAGGTATGTTGCCATGCTGGTGTGATGGCATGCCACATGAGCAGCACTATCCCAGTATAACTCTTGCCTTGTGTAAGCATGCACCCATTGGTAACTGGGTGCGTGTGCTTGTCTTGCCACGAGCGCATGCCACATGCATGTGTCGTGCAAACTCCCTCGAGGTTAATTCGATGCATGCATGCATGCATTGGTAAATGGGTGTGCATGTGTGTCACCGGATACACATGGCAGGGTGTGCCCATTGATAAGCATGCACTCTCAATGAAACTTCGGGAAAGAAAAGCGTAACTCTCAAGAAAAGCTTCAATTGTCCCCACCTGCAAAGGTTCATTCTCATCTGTCTGCCCAAGCATCTCTGTGATCAAAATCTGACGTTCTGTGGGACCTCCAAATTCCAAGCATTTCTCAACAACATTGGAAGCAAACTTGTGTTGGCTCATTTGCACAATTTGGCCAGCCATCTTGGTCAATATCTCACTTCGTTCCTCTGGTTTCCCGTGCTCCAAAATGTGCTGTCAAAGGACATCAAAAACAAGACTTCAAATCAAACTGCCCTTGCACCTAGCCAGCTTTCACAAGGCACTCCATTGAGAACTGCAGTCATAAGAAACTACACACCTGTACAACATAATTGCCATACTGATCCTGTGCTAAAGTACAGGCAGAGCGTAAGATCTCCTCCATTATACCACCTTGTTTCTGATCATCATTACAATGCTCCAAAACCCGCTGGCAGAATGTAACCAAAAAACGTCAGCACCACAATTCTAAATGTACAAATCATCACATTAAAATCCCCCAAAAAAATATATATATATTTTTGACCTGGATGACTCGGCAGCCATAGGGATGAGTGGACAGCATCACCACTTGCCCATGAAATGCCGATAATATGAAATTAATGTGATCAGGAGGAACACACTCTATGCACTTCTGAACTACATGATTTCCATTTTGGTCCCGCACACATCGCATGACATGGCCATCCAGCTCAGAAATCAGCCGGATCTGCTGTTCCATATCAACAACTTCCAGTGCCTGGGGACAGTGCCATAAACACACAGAACACTAGTAGTATTGAGAAGCCTTTCCTACCATGTTACTGAGCAGCACTAAGCTATCCCAGGGTGTCACACTTAAGAAAAGAACTGAGGACAACTTACCTTCTGTATGACACGGCACCCATACATTTGAAGGCTTAGGCTAAGAACATGACCCACAAGCTGTTCTGCAAGCTCTGACCTCTGTGCAGGACTTCCATGCTCAAAAAACTGCCACCTCAAACCATTATAATAGGAAGTCCACAAACACTCCAAAAATCAGAAACACACTTTACAGAACAGACTTATTACTCTTGGTTTTTAAAAAAACAGAGGAAACTAAATTCTCATATAGCAGACTTGTGTATGAAAGCTTGACAAAACCCTTGCAAAAAATGGAAGCAAATGGGCTAGCAAGGACAGACCAAGGCATGAAATGGGTAAAGGGAAGTGCTATTACTGCCACTCTAAATCCTATATCATGATAAAATGTACAAGATCAGCCAATCATGTGAAAGCTCAAACACCATGCACCCTTATCATGTACGTATTCAGGCTATGCGAATATATCTTAGTTCTGTGTGCAAATAAGGGCATCCAATCAAAATGTCACATCAAGTAGAACCCTAGTCACCAAACTTAACTCGGGTCACATCTTGAGTCCAGTTGATTTAAGTCACGAAGACTGGGTCAATGAAAACAGAACTCAAGAGAACCAATAAACATCTTGCCTTAGCCAATGACTAGCCAGCGAACTTGTGGGTCATAAATTCATATCTCGCACAAGATAAACTCGACATATCGTAGGTGGTACACTTAGGTTTAGAGCTTGGCTCAGAGGGCAAGTAAAACCTGCTCCTCCATAACTTATGCATGACCAATCCTTTGTCCTGCTTGCCGGAGGGGCAGTGGTGATCGAGTGTGCACACAAGTGGGGTCAATGCCATTATATAGGTGATGATATAGTATAGTGTACAGGGATGGACAAGAGAAAATGGATACGCTACACATGACCTTAATGGTACTCTGTGGCCAGATCCAGAAGGCTTCACAGACGTGCAGGGAGAGATGTCTTTTGCTACAGTGCTCTCAGTGGTTTGACAGGATGCTGAGGCCTGGTAAATGTAGATTTGTCTATGGCGCCGCAGGAAGAAGAAGAACGGGGTACAAGGCCTAGGTTGGGGTTTTGGAGTCTGGACAGCCCATGGCTATGGTGGGTGAAACTCCATGGTGGAGAGAGAGAGAGAGAGAGAGAGAGAGAGAGAGAGAGGTGAACTGTACAGAAAGAAAGAGAGTCAACAGTGGCAAGAGAGAGAAGTAATTGCACGACACAATGATTACTGATTACATTGATGTAGTATGTATTTTCCAACTGGCCTTAGGCCCAAGATCTTCCCGTAGTTACCATTTTTCACCACCCGTAGGCTCTTTTATATTGGCATATATGATATAACTTTATTTGTATTATGATATTATGGAGTTGACCTACAAGTTCCACCCATTCCACTGCAATCCTTTTCTTTGCGTCTATCACCATCTTGAGTGTACTGTGTACTTGCTTCACTGTGTAGAGCTATTGTGCTAACCCCACCTGTCTGTCTGCAGCAACCCAGCTAGGTCAATAGTGGTGTCTGTAGCAACCTAGCTGGGCAAATAGTGGTACCAGAGCTTTGCAACCAGGTTGCTGTCACGCTGGCGAGCTTCCGTCCATTCGCACAGGGCAAGCGGCCCGACCTAACTCTTCTGTCCGGCGCTGGCACTGGTACCATCGTTCTGGTCCAGTCCTGCTCCTGCCACCCTGCCTGGTGCCTCTGCTCCACTAAGGCTGCCCAGTGACCGGTTTGGCCGACCAGCCCAACTGCACTAATGCGGGGAGGTCCGCCTCCGCCCAGCCCACATGCGGCGCTCGAAGCACAGTGGGCGGAGCTCCACACACTTTGTGCCTTACATGGCACACGGCTCATTTTCAAGTTTTTTGGGGATGCCGACTGTCCAGCGATTTCACCATCTGTCGCTATCTCGACGCCCCCATCGTCGTTTTGCGGGTGCCGCCCATCAAGCTGCCTGTTGTCTTCGTCGTTCCCACCCCCGAGCTGCCTGTTGTCTTCACTGCCCGCTGCCTCCACGAGCCTCCTTCGCTGATCCCAAGCTCATTGCTTCCATCTCAAGGCGCCTTCCCATGCAACACTCGCTTCAGGCCAACAATGGTATGTGCAGATGCACATCTGGTGCAAGTGAAGGACCTCAGTGACTCCTATATCTTCTCTAACAACACCTATAGTGTCAAGATGTTAAAAAGAGGTGTTTCTGCTTCAACTTCGAGGCTCTGCACATTTTCATCAGTACATTTTCTTCACGCCCTACACTTTGTCATTTTTTATCATACTTGTAGGTGCTTCTTACATTCAATGGGCACTACCTATTGGGTTTAGTGTGGGACAATTTGGGGCTTTTTGTACTAGAGCCTATGTTTGCATATTTACGCTTTGATTGTGCAAAGATTTGCATTACTTGTGCCGTCAGGACACTACAAACATTTTTTGCAGCCTTGTATTTGGGGCAAAAAGTTTACTTAGGAACTTGTGATTGCACATAGCACTCCGATGCATTGGGTTTTTGCTTGCAGGTGCTTTTTACAGCATACTTGGTTGCAAGTGTTTGCATATCTCTTAGAAGAAAGATTGCAGCATTATGGCTGGGAACACAATTGATATATTTGGGGTTTTGTCCCAAGAGGACAAACTCGATGTCAGTAATTACTCCTTGTGGAGTTTCATGGTCCGAAACCACCTTGTGGCCAAAGGTTTATGGGGTTATGTACCACATGAAGATGTTCGCCCTACACACATAGCACCTAACACACCTGGCCGTGGTGCTCAGCAAGCTACAGCACCTACTCCTCCCTCACAGGAGAAGAAGACATGGGATACTCGTGATGCCCAACTTCCAAGCGAAGGCTTTGATTGTTTTGTCAATAGAACGATCAATAATACCGCATTGCAAGACCTCACAGCGACCTTGGGATGTATTGGAGACAATGGAATGAGGCGAGAGTTGCCTTTCTTAGAATGGAGTTGGAAAATGTATCCATGGAAGCTAGGGACGACATGGCTAATCATCTTACGAAGATCCAAGATCTTCGGGAGCAGTTGCTTAACATTGATGAGGTCATTCCTGAAAAGGAGTTGGTCTCTAGGACAATATCATCACTACTAGAAACTTTACCTGAATTTCCACACATCACTCACTCTATCTATACGGGGAAACCCGGAACCAATCTTGTTTGGTTTGTAGAGCTGGTTGGTTTGTTGCTACAGGAGGAGCAGAATCGGAAGAACAAATCTTTCGTCATGCGTGGCAGTGATGGGGCTTTTTGTTGCCGAAGGCAAGGGCAAAGGAAAAGCCAAAAGCAATTTTCAGCCAAAGGTTGATTTGGGACAGCCTTCACAAAAGGCTAAGGATGATGCATGCAAAACCAAGAAAAAGGGTAAGTGTCACTACTACAAAAATCCGGGTCACTATTTAAATGAGTGCACAAAGCGGCTTGCATTGGAGAAGAAAAAGAAAAGCCATGTCATGACCCTGTGAAATTGGTCCAACATAAGTGTGAGCATGGTGGTCGGTGAGCAGGATAAATATGTAAAGGTTCATATTTGGGGCTAAGGTTTTTTGACCCATGTGTGGACAACCCCAAGTGTGAAGGGGGACCAAGGAATTAAAGTTCATAAGGTTTTATAACCTTGGGTGGCCCCTAGGAAAGTTTTAAAACTTTAAGTGGCCTCTAGGTTATTTATGGGGGGGGGCTGCTCTACTTTTGGAGTACACGCCTCTCTCTCTCTCTCTCTCTCACTTTTTGGAAAAGAGAGGGGCTGAAGGGCAGGGCTAGAAGCTGGCGTGGAAAAACAGCTTGGGAAGAGGAGGAACCGGCTGGTGCTACAGGCAGCGCAAGTGTTTTGCTTACTCTCTCTCTCTCTCTCTCTCTCTCGCGGCAATCTGGCTGCAGGGACAGCATGTGAGATTGCTCACGGGCTGGACAGAGGAGCAGGGGCAACATCATACTGGCGGACTGTTTGCAGGCAGCGCATAGGAGAGACAGTAGGGGCACCGGACTGTTCTCAGTCAGCGCACAGAAAACTGAACAGCAGGGCGGCGGGCTGCTTGTAGGCGGCGCACAGAAACTGAACTGCTACTTCTCTCTCTCTCTCTCTCTCTCTCTCTCTCTCTCTCTCTCTCTCTCTCTTGCTTGGCAAGCTGGAAGCATTCAGGCTTACTGTAGGCGACTCAGTTGACGATTCACTTCTCTCTTTCCCTCTCTGGAGAAAGGTGGCATAAAGACTGTAAGTTTCTCTCTCTCTTTGTGAGTAGGTGGGACTGCAGGTGGTGTCTTATGGAGTCTCTCTTTTCACTGGCTCGTGACTGTTCCGGAGTTGTTCTCTCTAGCCCTTTGTGAGAGGAAGGGTTTGGCAGTTCAGAGTGTGGAAACAGGACAAGATTGTGGGCTGATTTGGAAGAGTTTTGTGGACTGTTTTCATGGCTGAGTTTGTGGCTATGTGCATGGTTCAGTCAAATACATATTCAAGACCTCATGAATGTCAAGACTTAGCAGATTAGAGGAGATAACAGTGTGGTGTTCTTGGGACACAAAGCTCTGTAACCTCTATGCTAAAAGGTCCTTAGGATTGGTAGATTGGACTTGCAGACATATGAGCCATGAATGGCCATGTTGTAATCATTTAAAACTTTTCCATTGAAATTGAATAAAGAAATACCTAACGGTATTTTATCGTAGGATATCCCAAAATTTCATATCGTACCAAAAATTCCCGTACGGTGTCGTATTTTTGTACCGTGACAACCATGCTCATGAGTTGTTTCCACCTACTTGGAAGAATCCTTTTGATAGTTTACTGCTTGGTGATTACAACTTTAACCTTTGCACATATTTCCCCTAAAGTTATGCTTCATATATTATCCCTCATCCCCATGTATTCATCAATTTTATCCAACATGTTTCTTGGTTGAAGCCCTCATTGGTTCAGCTTTGCAGGATATTGCACGAGCAACAACCGGACGTGGTAGATGAAGCCGAAGTAATTGAGCCTGAACAAATTCTCCTCCACAGATGGAAGCATGGATCCGATCGAAGACGAGAACAATTCTACACGAAGTTTCGAGACCAAGGTACCCATGAAGCAGTATGGCGACGAAGAGTTCTTTCCAGAGTTACCCCAACTCTTGGCAACGTGGAGTCGTTCAGATCCGCTACCTTCTAGTCTTGACACCCTCAAGCACATCAATGAGATCAGAAGAGAGGTCAGAAAATCTGTCAATGTGGGTAGAATATGCTTGGCATATGCCCACATAGGATTGTTGGGGTAAAGGCGTTATGCCCACCCTTATAGTGTGTACAAGCCCATAAGTTATAGTACATAGTACACTTAGTACTTTTAATGTACTAAGTGCACTATGTGTACTAGTGCAATATACATGTGTGATAGGAGAGTCACACACTCACATCTTGATGAGTTGACTTATCCCCACAACTCTCTCTCTCTCTCTCTCTCTCTCTCTCTCTCTCCCCCTTGTTTCTGTGTATGTCTCCCACATGAACTCTAACCCTAAAATTCTCTCCCATTCAACTGGTATCAGAGCTTAGGTAGCTGTCTTGATCCTCACCCTTTGCCCTAGAGCTTGCAATTTTCCGTTGCAGCACACTCTGCTCGCGTTCTTTGTGCATCTCTGCTGATGTACAAGCCTAAAGCCTGCGCGTTGCTGTACCTGCGTGACCTGAAGCTCTACAGCAGCGCAAGGATGTGACTGCTATCAGCTGGCTTAAGCAGTGCTGCCCTCAGATCTCCCAGGCGCAGGTGGAGAAGAAGGCGAAGGCAGGGGTGTCAGCGCTGGGCAGCACACGTCCATACATTGGGCGGATAAGCGCATGCGAGGCGAAGGCGAGCTAGAGCGACTGGTGGCGTTGAGGCGTTTGGTCGCTAATCGGCTGGCTACAAGGCGTGTAGCGCTACTAGGCGGAGGCGAGACGAAGGCAGCAATACGTGAGCGTGGAACGAACACGTGTCCCCGTGAAGGTCGATGCGCTGAGCTACCCGTCTGCCTGCATACGCACATCCGGGTTGTCTTTCGTGCGCCTACCTCCAAGCGCCTGCATCTTAGGCGCCTACAGCAACAGCCACGCTGCCCAACCAGGCAGCGCAGAGGGCTGCCCAGCTAACCAGGCGCAGCCAGCGTTTCATAGCAGCAGCAGCCAGCCATCCGTACACGCACAGCAACGAGCAGGCGCATCGGCGTCAGACGTGGCCCCCCCCTTCTCCTGCAATAACAAATAAATTCAGCGAACAAATCTCAGAGAAATTCAAAAATTAAGAGGTATTTGCCTTCAATTTTGGGAATTTCTTATCAATTCAATCAATTGAGCAGGTACAGGTGCCGAATTGCTCAATTTTTGAGCAAAATTGGCAAAATTGGGTGACATTGGTCACAATCAGGATCAATTTGCAGGAAATTGGATGTCGAAATTTGGGGCTTTTGATGTAATTGTGCAATTAAGCATTCATACATGCTGTATGATGTGAGAAATCGACGAGACCACACTGTGTTGCTTCTGGGAACACAGATCTGTATGTGAATCCTCTATGCTAAGAGGTCTTGAGGGCTGCCAGATTGGACATGCAGGTTTACTTTCCTTGACTGGCTTTGTTGTACTCAGTTAAACTTTTCCATTGAATTTAAATAAAGAAATACCGAGAAGGGCGCCAAGCTTTGGGACCAACAAGTGTCATTTTTCCTTTCTGTTCTGGAGCATTCTAGCTCTCGTTCATTTGCTATTTGTCTGGACTACAAGTGGATAGGAGTCTACCGCACTTTGGTTTCTACCAGAGGCCGGTTTCAGTGAGCTCATTCCGTACAGAAGGCTGTCTCGAGAATGTCCACCTCAACAATCCTAACTTGATGGTACCCACTCTTTAAATCTAGTTTCGAGAACACCTTGGTTCCATTCAAACTCTCGGGAATGTAATCTATTCGAGGCATCAAGAACTTACTCTTGATTGTCAGCTTATCGAGAAGTGAAAGACAAAGCGTGGCTCAAGCCAGAGACAAAGAAAGTTCCTTACGAAGTTTCAAGACCGACGGACCCACAAAGCGGTTTGTCTTAACAAAGACTTCTTTGAAGTTGATGAAGCTGAAGTGATGGTTTAAGAACAGATCCTTTTATACCGCTTCAAGCGTGGCTCAAGCCAAAGACAAAGAAAGTTCCTTACGAAGTTTCAAGAGCAAGGGACCCACAAAGCGGTTTGTCTTAACAAAGACCTCTTCGAAGTTGATGAAGCTGAAGTGATGGTTCAAGAACAAATCCTTTCACGCTGCTTCAAGCGTGGCTCAAGCCAAAGACAGAGAAAGTTCCTTACAAAGTTTCAAAACCGAGAGACATAGAGGAATTTTACCTACCACTCAAATGATTGAGGGGCATTTCTTTTGGCCAGGCATGAGAAGAGACATCGAGGCTTATGTATGTGCATGTATCACCTATCAAAAGGTGAAATTTGATAGGCAAAAAGGCTTCCCGTTTGCTTTGGTCTTTGCCAATTCCAAACCAACCACATTGCCATGGATTTGCCTCGTACACAATATGGCAATGATGCAATATGGACCATTATGGACAGGTTTAGTAAGCAAGCTCACTTCTTGCCTGTGAGAAAGACCACAAAAGGTAAGCATATGGTCAAAATCTTTATGTCACACATATTTAAGCATCATGGAATGCCCAAATCAATGTGGGGAATAGAGATCTCAAGGCAACGAGTCTCTTTTGGAGAGCTCTTTTTGACAATATGGGCACTAAGCTGAATTTTTCATAAGCTTATCATCCTCAAAACATATGGACAAAGTGAAGCTGCAAATTCAACCATATTAGATTTACTTAAATGCTATGTGGCCGATTAGAAAAGTTCTTGGAAGAAGTATTTAACTTAGCTTCAAATTTTGTTGTACAAAACACCACTACCCAAGCACACTAGTTTTCCTTGGCACCCACCTAGTAGTCCACACCTCTCACATAATGCACGTATATGTATCAAGATGTACATAAATCCTAGCCCACACGCCTCCAAAAGGAATCTCGTATGACCATGACCTGTCAACAAAGCGGATCAGATGAATACTGACTGAACTGACCCTTGCTATTTATATTGTCATGGAACCAGTGTTGCATAGAAACGCGTTTCATACAGTTTCAAAACGTACGAAACATTTCGAAACGTTTCGTACAGTATGAAACGCGTTTCATACATCATGCAGTTTTTAAAAACCTTAAAAAACGTTTTCTTTCGTGGATCGTAGGGCGCAGTTTATCACGCTTCCCAGTGGCCGCCGCCTGTGAGTTTGCCGATTTGTGTGCCATCCTTCGATTCCTTCCATCGCTTGTGTCGGCCCCCTGCTCCTTGGTGTCCTTGGGCCTTGTGGAGGTCTTCCAAAGGGGTAATGTCATGTTTTGCTTTAAGTTGGTTTTCTCTGCACAACTCACAAAGCAGCACACTTTTTTCTCTTCCATCAATATTTATGGCATATCTTCCACGGTCCATTCTTGCTCTATTGAGATTAGTTTATGTTATGTGTCGCACTTGCAGGGCCAACAATCTGCATTTATCCCCGCCTTGTAGGATGCCTCGAACAGGTGATTCTCTTTGGAACAATGTCACCTTCGAGTCTAGATATGGTGGCTCAGGCTCCGGAAAGTGGAAATGCAACTTTTGTGCTGATAAGCACCATGGCAGTGTCACCAGGTTGAAGGCACATTTGTCACAAACAAAGGGTTTCGGCATTGGGCCATGTAAGCATGTGCCACAAGAAATCTATGACAGCCTCAAGGCTTGGAAGGCCATGCAGCTAGGTATCCCCCTTGAGGATATCCCCAATCTGGGAGAGCCTGAAGCATGTCAAAGTGTCTCCAAGAGGACTCGCAGTATCAAAGAGGAAGATACCAGTGGTGAGGTTGCAGGTGGTGTTGCAGGTGGTTCTAGCTCGGCACTTCGAGCCAAAAGAACTAGTCTTCCAGTGTTCAAGAAAGGACATGTACAGGCAGGGATGCAAAAGGCTGCCATGAAAGAGGCAACGAGGGAGTTGATGAAGTTGTTTATTCAATGTGGATTATCCTTCCACATTGTCAAGACTCCTCGATGGAAGAAGGCAATGAGAGCTATCTCCCGCATTGGGTGTGAGTGGGATGGCCCCTCCTACGAGACATTGCGCACTACTCAGCTTCGCAAGGAGCAACTGGCTGTGGAGATGGAGATGGAGCCTCTCAAGGCCACTTGGGCAAAGTATGGTTGTACTTTGCTTTGTGATGGATGGACAGATGCGCGGAAGAGAAATGTGTACAACATTCTTGTGTCCTCCTGCAAAGGCACAATGTTCATTCGTGCCATAGATGCATCGGTGCCAGGGATAGTGGTTACAAGCGAGTTCATTATGTCCCACATGCGCCAGGCAATCAATGAAATTGGGCCTGATAACATTATGCAGGTGATCACGGACAATGGGTCCAATTGTGTATCCATGGGCAGGATGTTAGAGGAGGAGTTCCTCAAGATTGTGGACACCTTGTGCAGCACACAGCCTTGACTTGATGATTGAGGATGTGGGAAAGCTTGATTGGGTGAGCCATGTATTTTCAGCTCCATCTACCATGGTGAACTTTGTCACAAAGAGGCCAAAGGTTTTGAGCATGTACAGGGCCAATAGTGATCTTGAGCTTCTAAAGCCCTCCAAAACTCGGTTTGCATATATGTTTATTGTGGTGGAGAGACTAGTGAGAGTGTGACATGGCTTATTACGCACTGTTGTGTGTCGTGAATGGACAGCATGGGAGGACAAGGATGAGCCCAATGTTAGAAGTCATCTCCTGTCTATTTGTATACACCAGGGCCTCTGTTGTGGGTGTGCCCGCCCGTATATCATTTTTCCACACTCCCCGTATTTTTTCCCTATTTTTCCCATTTTTTCCTAGTGGCTGGAGGGCTGCCAGGTGATGCCAGGACCACTCTGAAGCTGGCCGACTGCATCTGTAGCAGTCGTGGGCTGTCTGAGTGCTGGCCGACTTGTTCTGTGCAGGCATGGGGCACCAGATGCTGGCCGACTGCTATTTTTCAGCAGTCGTGGGTTTTGTCCAGTCGTGGGCCTCTTTTAGAGCTGGCCGACTGCCCTCATGGGCCTGTATATATTGCCCCCCATCCTCCTCCACTTTCTCATTCAGTTATCTCCGGGATCTTGTGTATAGAGAAGAGTTTACACACATCTCTCTGTGTTTCTTGCGCTGATTATTTTCTGCAGTCTACTTGCTCTTGTCTACACAAGTTTGGATATCATTTCCGCTGCATATTCTGACATGGTATCAGAGCCCTAGGCTCTAGGAGATCTTGGGCGTTTTTCTGAGCAAGAGGGGGAGCAACAGGTTGCTGATCGGTGGACTGTTTCGGGCTGAACGGGAAGTGAAGGTGCAAGAGGAAGGCGGGCAGAGGGGCTGGACAGCCACTTGCATATTTCTGATTTTCAGATTTTTTCCCACCCACCCACCCTTTCAGGTTACTCTCCGAGATGGCGGATTTACTCGAGATGGCAGAGAAGCACGTGAAGATTCCGACTCTTCCCACGTTCTCAGTGGATCGGCAGTTGGACGGGTCCAATTATGGCATCTGGAAGGTCATGATGGAGTCAGTTCTGGAGTCATATGATCTTGCTGATTTTATTATCAAAGGGGTGCCAAGGCCGGAAGCTGAGGAAGGGGAGGTTTTATCGACGAGGAAGGACCGAGAGGCACAGGCACAAATGTGGGACCGTGTCAACGCCAGGGTCCGGTCGTTTATATTCCTCAATTGCACACCACAGGTGATCAACCATGTGAAGCACATGACGCTGGCGAGAGGCATATGGGAGCACTTGGCTTCTTTGTACAACAGGGTGTCACCCATGAAGCGGATATCCTTGGAAGTGCAGATGCGGGTTATGAACCCTGCAAAGTCTTCGACGATGCGGGAACACATTAACAAGCTGCAGGCCCTTCAGCAGGAAGTCCTTCAAGCTGGGAAAGAGGTATCGTCCGAAGATATGGCCATCACGTTACTTTCCCACTTGCCTGGTCAGTATTCCGCTTTCTATTCCTCGTTGATCACTAGTGGCAGGCTCAGCACCATTACTTGGGAGGAGCTTGTGCCAATGGTCCTGGACCAGGAGGAACGTTTCACGAACCCTCCACACGGCGGAGGTTCGGAGGCCTTAACTGGCCAACGGTCGAAAGGCCGTAATACCAACAAGGGCAAAGGGAAGGCTTCACCAGATAAGTCTTCCGAGAAGAAACCTGATCCAGAACGAGAGAAGCTGAAGGCCGAAAGATCTTGTAATGATTGTGGCGAGAAAGGCCACTACTGGAGGAAGTGCCCTAAGCGGACAGGGAAGAGTGCTGAGTCCTCAGCCTCAGCTGCGAAGACTCCGGCATTTGTGCACTTGGAGATGGTGGACTCCGATGATTCATCGTCTTCGAGCGAGGAGGCAGTTGGCTTCACCGCAAAGGATACTCGGGAATGGATTCTCGACAGTGGTGCTTCCAGGCACATGACTCCATCCCGTGACTTCTTCCTGGATCTGAAGCGACAGTCAGGTCGTATCTTTATTGGTGATAATTCCACTATTCCGATTCATAGTGAGGGCCGGATGGAGATCATTCCCGACGGCAAGGGGGGCAAGCATGCTTCCCGTGTTCTTTATGTCCCTGCTCTGGGCTTTCATCTTTTGTCAGTGCATGAGGTATGCAAGACTGGCTTTCGGGTGGAATTTGAGGAGCATTCAGTTGCTCTAAGGGACCGTGAGACAGGCAAAGTTGTTTGGGAAGGCGGTGTGGAGAACGGTATCTACAAACTCTCTGCACTCTCCTCACTGACAGGCTCTCAGGTCGAAGACTTGTGGCACTTTCGTTTTGGCCACTTAAATGTGGATGCTTTGCGGCGCGCCTTCCGGGACCAGATGGTGGTTGGCTTGCCGGATGTTGGTAGTAGGCAAGGACGCTGCAGTTCTTGCATACGTGGTAAGCAGCACAGGGAATCCTTTCCGAAGCAGGCTTCCAGGCGGGCTTCGAAACCTTTGGAGTTGATTCACACTGACTTGTGTGGACCACAGCAGATACCATCCTTGGGAGGATCTCTCTACTTCATGCTGCTTGTTGATGATTGTACCAGATTCACGTGGGTCTACTTTCTTTCACAGAAGGACCAGGCTTTTGCTCGGTTCAAGGATTGGCACGTGATGGTGGAGAAAGAGTCTGGATTTCAGGTCGAGACTCTCAGGGCTGACAAAGGAGGGGAATTCTCCTCGACTGTATTCTTTCGGTTTTGTGCAGATCATGGCATCAAGAGGGAATTGGCCAATACCGGATCGCCTTTGGAGAATGGAGTTGTTGAACGTAAGAACAGGACTGTGGTGGAGATGGCGAGGACCATGCTGGAGCATCGAGATCTTCCTCGTCCACTTTGGGGTGAGGCTGTGGCGACAGCTGTCCATACCATTAACCGCTCTCCGACGACTTCTGTACCCCATATGACTCCATTTGAGGCATATTTTGGCAGGAAACCCGATGTCTCGCACTTCCGTGTCTTTGGGAGTGACGCGTATGTACATATTCCGAAGAAGCAGAGGGGGAAGCTTGACTCCAAGTCCCGCAAGCTGGTATTTGTGGGGTATAACTCTCTTTCCAAGGGATACAGGTTGTATGATCCAGAGAGGAACGAGATTGTTGTCAGCCGGGATGTGGTCTTTGACGAGCATGTTCCAGCATCCACTGTCGAGGAGCCGCCACTTCTTGGAGATCCAGAGTCTGATGATGATTCCCAGTCTACCACTCCAGTTGATCCACCTCAGTCATCACAGGAGGTTGAGCCCGCAGCTGGAGTCGAGCCCCCGCGATCACAGGAGGCTCCACGATCTGTTCGAGTACCTAGGTGGTTGATGGACACCCTTCGGGAGTCAGGTGTCACGGAGCTTCCCTCCGAGTGGACCACAGAGGACGGCCCTCGAAGATCACATCAAGTTCGAGATAAAAGCAACACAGCGGAGCTTCTTCAGGTGAACTATGCTCTTATGTCTCGTATCATGCGGGATAAAGAGCCCACTTCCGTAAAGGAAGCCCTTTCACAGGATACTTGGAGGGAAGCCATGCAGGTGGAACTTGACGCCATCGAGAAGAACAACACTTGGGAGTTGGTACCGAGGCCGTCGAAGCGGTCAGTCATTGGTGTCAAATGGGTCTTTAAGACCAAGTACGCGGCTGATGGGTCGGTGGACAAACACAAAGCCAGGCTCGTGGCTAAGGGTTATGCTCAGCGGCCAGGCATCGACTACGAGGATACCTTTGCACCGACAGCACGGATGACCACGATTCGGACCGTTCTTGCCCTTGCTTCTTCTCAAAGGTGGCCCGTGTACCAGATGGATGTAAAATCGGCGTTCCTTAATGGTGACCTGCAGGAGGAGGTGTACGTTGAGCAGCCTCCAGGCTTCATTGTTCCAGGATCGGAGGGGATGGTTTACAGGTTACGTAAGGCCTTGTATGGTCTTAAGCAGGCTCCGCGGGCTTGGAATCAGAAGATTGATTCCTTCTTTATTCGGACTGGATTCCAGAGATCGGTTGCAGATCCGAACCTGTATCTCTTTCGGGAACGCGGCATGGTCACGCTCATCATCCTTTATGTGGATGATCTCATTCTCACCGGCGGTCATGTGGAGCACATTGGAGTGACGAAGGCTGCCTTGTCAAAGGAGTTTGAGATGACCGACTTAGGCTTACTCCACTTCTTCTTGGGATTGGAGATCTGGCAGACCCAGAGGGGGTTTTTCGTCTCTCAGCAGCGGTATGTTCATGAGTTGCTTGAGGCCTTTGGGATGGAGAACTGCAAGCCTATTACATCGCCGATGGATCCGAACACAAAGTTAACCGTTACAGATCCTTGTGAGCCAGTTGATGCCTCGCAGTACCGGAAGCTGGTTGGTTCATTGATCTGGTTGCTGAACACCAGATTGGACTTGAGCTTCTCCGTGGGGCTGTTGAGCTCTTTTATGCAGACGCCATTGAAGACTCATTGGGACGCAAGATTGCGGATCTTGCGGTATCTGCAGAGTACGAAGGATCTGGGACTCTTTTACACAGGAGGGAATGGAGTCAAGCTCCAAGGTTGGAGTGACTCAGATTGGGGAGGAGATCCAGACACGAGGAGATCTACTTCAGGATACACTTTTACCCTCGGCTCAAGAGTGGTTTCTTGGAGCAGCAAGAAGCAGCCAACTATTGCCCTTTCTTCGACAGAGGCAAAATATCAGGCTGCTTGTGGTGCTGCTTGTGAGGTTGTATGGCTGCGGAGGCTGCTACGCGAGATGGGGTTTCCACAGAGGGAGCCCACAGTCATCCAGTGTGATAACCAGAGTTGTATAGCTATTGCTCGGAACCCGGTTTTCCATGCCCGGACCAAGCATATAGAGATACAGTATCACTTTGTTCGTGAGAAGATCTTGGCGGGTGACATCTTGCTACTTTATTGTTCGACGGAGGACAATGCGGCGGACCTCTTCACGAAGTCTCTACCTCAGGCTACGCTCAGGCGGCACTCCAGCTCCCTGGGGTTGGTTACACAGCCAGGAGCTGAGAGGGGGTGTTAGAAGTCATCTCCTGTCTATTTGTATACACCAGGGCCTCTGTTGTGGGTGTGCCCGCCCGTATATCATTTTTCCACACTCCCCGTATTTTTTCCCTATTTTTCCCATTTTTTCCTAGTGGCTGGAGGGCTGCCAGGTGATGCCAGGACCACTCTGAAACTGGCCGACTGCATCTGTAGCAGTCGTGGGCTGTCTGAGTGCTGGCCGACTTGTTCTGTGCAGGCATGGGGCACCAGATGCTGGCCGACTGCTATTTTTCGGCAGTCGTGGGTTTTGTCCAGTCGTGGGCCTCTTTTAGAGCTGGCCGACTGCCCTCATGGGCTTGTATATATTGCCCCCCATCCTCCTCCACTTTCTCATTCAGTTATCTCCGGGATCTTGTGTATAGAGAAGAGTTTACACACATCTCTCTGTGTTTCTTGTGCTGATTATTTTCTGCAGTCTACTTGCTCTTGTCTACACAAGTTTGGATATCATTTCCGCTGCATATTCTGACACCCAAGTCTATAGCATTCTCTCATATGGTCATGAGAGATACTTGGTGGCAGGATGCAGAGGGACTTGTGAAGGCACTTCAGCCCATGTATAGTGTCCTTCGGCTCACAGACATGGAGGGAAGTACCATTGGGCTGCTTTATGAGTTCATGGACAGAATTGGTGAAGCTCTCAATGATTTCACTACCTTGTCGCGTGACAGGTGCTCACCCTTGGGCTTTAACTTTAGTCTTTGAGTTATTTTATAAATCTTGATCTCTTATGTATGTCACATGTTACATGTAGAGTTCAAGATATTAAGGAGATCTGGAATCGACGTTGGGATTGGTTTCATAGGCCAATCCATGCTGTTGCTCACATTTTGCATCCCCTTTGGAGGAATGAGGAGCAATACCTCAATGAGGAGCTAGAGTCAGGATGGATCGAGTACATTACCAAGTTGGTGGGAGTGGGAGGTGATATACAGCTGATGAGAAAGCTCGAGGATGAGCTTCTTATTTACCGCAACGGTAGCCATATGTTTGGGCGAGCTACTGCATTGCTCAGGGAGACACAGTTGGAGCCAGTGTCTTGGTGGGAGAAATACGGTATTGGGACACCCAACTTGGTAAGGTTTCTTGATTCTTGAATCTTGTATCTTTGTCTCGTGAGTCCTACTCTTTCAAAATCTACATTCAAATGCTACTCTCTTTTTGACTCTAACTTAACATTCTTTTTTGTACAATGTAGAGACGGATTGCACTGAGAGTTCTCTCCCAGGATTGCAATTCAGGGCCTTGTGAGAGAAACTGGAGTACATGGGCTCTTTTTCACACGAAAAAGAGAAATAGACTCTCCTCAGCACAATTGGAGAGGCTTGTCTTTTGTCATTGCAATCCGATTGCTAGAACAAAAGGGTCATCCCATTGAGCCTCGCCAAGTGAATCCAGATAAGATTGATATCATGAAGTGCAAGGAGATTCCCGACATTCCTCAGGAGGAGAGAGACATCTATTCTATGCTCTATGAGGAGATCATGGCTCCGGCTCGCACTACACGATCTTCTCGAGAGGCTAGTACTAGTGGTGCACCTGCACCTCTAGAGGATGAGGCCTTTGAGGACTCGGCTACCGGCAGTGACCTTGAGAGTGAGGCTGCAGAGGCAGAAGATGCAGATGAGGATGAGCATCAGGATGCAGATGAGGATGCAGATAGTAGCTAGCAGCTGCCAGTATCATTTTATTTGGACATGTTATTTAGTTTGAACTTTGGACATGTTATTTATTTTGATCTTGAATTTTGAGTCATGACTCATCACCCACGTGGTGATGCTTTTGATTTTTGTTTAGTCATCAGTGATCACCCACGTGATTTGTGATATCATCATATCTTACATGTATTTTGTTTTTATTGAAATGAATTCAATGTGGTCTCTTATAAGTTATGTCAACAGTTTTTTCTTTTGTATATTTCAAGTAAAAAATATACATGTTTTTTTATTTTGTATGAAACCTTTTTGTACCCGTTTCTTACCTTTTATGAAACGTTTCAAAACGTATGAAACCCGTTTCATACCTGCCGTTTCTGAAACGCCTGGCAACTATGCATGGAACTGCCCCTACAACTACCTTACTGCTGGCAGGTAGGTCCTTGGACAAAGAAACACCAAAAATCCCATTAAAAAGCTTGTCAATGCCTAAAAAGGCACCTAATCATAGAAAAGTTGGGGATTAAGCATGTCCACAACTGCGCATGTGACAGCTACCCAAGCAAACTAGTTTTCCTTGGCAGCCACCTAGTCGTCCACACCTCTCACATACTGCACGTGGCAATACGAAGTAAGATAATAACTTCATCTACATAGCAACGACATTCCAGTTTCAAGCCACTATAGTTACCCTAATGACTGCCAAACTTAACTGTTGTGGATTCAGTTGCCTAAACTTCATATCTTGAAGTTCTCTCACATTTTAGCTACTTGGTGACATATGGACAAATCGCTCAGCCACAAAAAATTTAAAAAAAGTAATAAAGGGACATCACTTACTACCTTCTGAATAACATAATTGCCAAAAACATCAGTCATGAGATTGAGAGCATGAGGCAGGACTTCCTGGAACACAGCTGTCTTCTCCTCTAAAGATACAGTCTCCAACTTCTGCTGAATGAATCTGCTACCATGCTGATCAGCACTGAATACATGATAGCAAAAAAATAAGTAAAGACTTTAGACTCACAAAAGAAGTTATAGAGCAGTACATAGCAACTTAACACTTACCTGAACTCTACCACATGGCCTGAGATATCTACAAGCTCAAACCTTCTCGTCTTATTATTCTTTAACTCCTCCAGCAAGGAAGATCCTTTTAGTTCCTCCCCTACATCACTTGTTTTCTGACCCTGCCAGCCCATGTAAGCGCCTCCAGCTGTGCTCCTACCAGCCCCTGAAGGAAAACGGAAGTTGCGCTCTGCCTGTCTTAGAGAGAATGCACCAGGAACTACCGGAGAACCAGGAAGCACAGGGCTTGAAATTGGAGAGTTCCCATATGGCATCACAAAACCAACACCAGGAGGACTGCCATAGTAAGCCGGGCTGATGGAACCACTTTTGCTACCCATGGGAATACCGTAGGAGCCACTTCTTGAAAACTGGGCCTTTTGATCTGTAGGGTAGCCAAACATTGAGTTTAAATGATTTTTTTGCATCTCCAATGAATCCATGTGATAACCTCTAAGTGAAGAGGGATCATTCAGATTTACAGCACCCCGAGCATCCTCAGCAGAATACTGCTGCAAATAATGATAGTACAACGGATCTTGTAAGTGGGAATGCAAAGAGGTCCCCCCTTGACCTGCATATTTGTACAACTGCTGCATATCTAAACCTACACCATTGGGGGATCCCGATAAAGGTGCCCGTGCACCCATCCCGGCAGCTACAGCTGCTGCGGTATCATACGCCATTGAGGATGGATAATTAGCCATCATTGCAGGTATAAGAGCTGAGTTCATGGCATATCCTCCTAGTCCGTAGTGAGGAGCATATGCCTGCAAATTCTGATAGTACGGATTTGCAGCCATGTAGGACATTGCTGCTGCTGCAGCAGCAGCAGCATACATATTATTTGCAGTTCCAGTCTGCAAGTTTGGATTCTGGGACTGGGAAATAGACGGTCCATATTTGGCTTGTGTCCTGTTACTTGATTCTAACCCAGAAAACCGGTGCTGCTGCTGGTGAGGAGCTTGAGACATCTGTAGCTGAGCTTGAGTTTGAGGGCGATTATTATGCTGTGAAGGGTGTTGGAGACGTAAAGAATGATGATCATCTCCTGTTTCCCGCTGCAATTGAAACTCCTGTTGTTCAGATAAGCCACTTCCTTGAACACCAGACAGGCTTAAACTCTGCAAAGAAGTTGCCAATTCAGCAGCTCCAGCTGCACTAGTGCTGCCAGCCAATGGCCCACCTTTTCCAATGTTTAGACCTCCAGTCAATACTGACAAATCAGGCTCTGGTGTTGGGAGCCTTGCAACAGGACCTGAAGACCCCGAAGAGCTCCCCATCATATGGACTATAGCTGGATTAGGTGTTGCTGATCGAGAGCTCAATGCAGGATTTGGTGTTGCTGATCGTGAACCTAGTGCAGCAGTAGGTGTAGCTGAGCGTGAACCTGTTAAAGATGCAGTTAGTTCGGCCACAGCAGCAGCAGATATGGATGAGTCCCGCAGATGAGCTAGCTGTCCATCCAGTCCAGCAGCTCCATCAATGGCCTCTTCATTAGCCACGCGACTAGAAGGTCGCAACTGGGTGAAAACAGGAGACGGTGTTCTTGGGAAATCTTCCTATTGACAAAAAAGCACCAAAGTTGAATCAAAGCTTAGGTATTAATAGGTATAACCACACCACCAACATGTGACATCAAACAAAAGACAGAATAACAAAAACCCGTTCTTAATATTGTCAACCCCCAACTCAGTGAAAGAATGACCTATGTTTCAGCAAAGGCCACAAGCAGAAAGGCAACAAACGATTGAAAGCCTTAGCTGACCAGAAGGGCACATGTTAAAGCAGTTCAAGGGCATACCTGTATAAGGTCTACCAAACTCTTTGGTCGGTTCCCATATGACAGCCCTGACAACCCATCGGCACCGCGCTCACCACCCCACACCTGTCTCAACAGATCTGCCATTGGAGATTTTTCATCTTCGGAAGACTCGGGCTCCTCATTGTGAGTTGGAAGCATAGGTTGTGAGGAGAACAAGGACCTGCTGTTACTGTCATCAAAAGATCTGAGCTTTCTCTTGTCCCCTAGGCCACCAACTGCCAAGCGTTGAGCAAGAAGATAATTCTCCCGGGTAACTAGGGGTGGAGGCAACCTTGGATTCAGATTGACATGAGAGTAGTAGTAGGCTAGATATGCTGGGTCAGAGCGAAGTTCTTGCTCGGAATCAATGATATCACTACCATCACCAGACCCTGAACCTGCAAGCTGGTTGCTGAACATACCTCCCATAGAAGCCAGAGATCCTTCCACACTGGGGGGTGCGCTTCCACTGCGATGAAGAACCATATCCCTCTTGTTGATAATATTATCTAACCGGGAATGGCTCCTCAACAACATGCCTAACTCCTGTGCCACACTATCGTGTGCCAAAGAGGTGTTTAACCCAGCTCCATCTGAGGCTCTAACATTATCAGCCATCCCTAGGCCTCCCCTCATACCACCTGCAGCAATTAACCTCATGGGATCCTCTGTTGCCATTCTGATTCTCCAAACTGGACTAACACCTGCTTAATCTTTGCTTAGCTTCACTGTACAGGTCAATACTGATGACTTTTTTCCTCTGTGCAACAACTCTGCTCAAACACTTAACCAAAGCACTCATCAAACAAACAGCAGGTTCTCTGTATGCTGGATGAGCACATATATGATCTGTCAGTCACACACATACATAGAATGAGATAAATGCAATGTTTATAGCTCCCACATTCGTAGATATTACTCGTACATAAACAGTCCTGCAATAAAGTAAACACGGCATAACAACTTATAGGTCGAATAGCCCAACAACATGAAAAAAGAGCAGGGAACATCGAAGATACCAGCAATCATCATCCAAAACTCACCTGGAAGGAATGCTGTGATTTTCTCCCTTGTGGTTGAGGCAGATCGAGTCTGCAGATAAAAACCTCACGACTCTGTCTGTAGCATTGAGTGGGAGGCTTAGCGTGATCAAGGGTCTTCCTTGTCAAAAACTGTCACCTGGTGATAAGCTTTTCATCACGAGTCGGAAATACCCTGAAATCCGCCACAAGATCCATTGGGTTAGGGATATCAATGAGTCCAAAGGTCCACATTTTCACAGAACTGAGAAACCCTAAAAACAAAGAGAGGAGCAAGCCATTGCAGCCTTGGACAGAGCACAGGACGAGGCGAAAAGCACAAAAAGCCCTGCAACGATGAACGCCGTGGAAAGAAAAGGTATAAAAAATAACAGAAACCAACCGCGACTAAGCAAGCAAGCACGGTTCAGTGTAGAAAGAAAGTTCTGCAGTGTACCTGGAAACGGATGCAGGTGAAGTCGCCGCGATGAGAGCTCCATGGCATAAAAATCCAAGGAAAGCTTGAAGCCCTAAACTCTGCAAGCTCGCTCGCTCTCTCGCTCTCTCTCTCTCTCTCTCCAGATTGCAAAAACACCGAGCTAGGTTGAAACCCTACAATTTGTACAGAAAGGGGCGCTATACGCAAGGCCGAACCACACGCAGGGCTATGGCGCGATCGAGAAAAGTGAGAGAGAAAACTATAGAAGTCTGCTTGTGCTCGCGCGTTGTGGCGGCCCCGAGGGCCCTCTAACCATCGATCTCCACGATCCAACGGTCTATGTTTGCTGGCCTGTTCTGGCTGTCGTGTCTCAAAGAACGGAGCGTTCGACGGCCGGCTGACCGATCGCAAACCCTAATTGTGTAACATCAGTGGCTTCACTAATCTCGATTAGTGGGCTTCATTAGGATTAGTTTGATTAACTCCTGCCAGAAAGTCAACAGTCCGCATATTAGCCCTTTCATGAGAGTGTGCACGTTCTTCAAAATCAAAATCAAAATCACATGCATGCATAAGTAAAACTTAGGATGACTTCTTCATACACACTCGCCCTCGGCCCCACGCCCTTCCTTCGCATAGAAAACATTTCTTCTCAACGATTCGTAAAACTTCTTCTATACGTTTACTTTGAGAATTTACAAACTTATGCGTTAATTTTGCTGTTTCTGAGAATTGAGAAGATGAAATTCCAAGGAAAGAAAATAGAATGTTGTTCTATAGTTTGCTGGTTTTTAGTGAACATTGGGTGTCCCACCCCTTTTCAACAACCTCCTATGGCAAGGAGACTTGGCCAATCAAATGATGGGCCTAAATAGAGTCGCCTTTTGTGAAACCCGCTATGTTTCTCATCTCAGCCCACCATGTCAATCAAGTAGCTTAAGCTCTCAAATGTTTCTCTTCTATGAGGTTCATCAGATCATCGAAGCCTCTTTTTTCCAATGTGCACAATCTATGAAATCTGGAAACACCTACATTGTACCATCAAAGACGGGCTTTTCATTTCCACATAACTCATCTCTCTTACGCTAGACTCCACCCATGGGCCGGTGGGAACTTGGACATACAAGCTTGCCCATCCATCACACACATGCACGAATCCTAGTGGGATGGACTCTTGTTGTTATACCTTACTACATCCTACAATGCCTAGTGCCTTCTAACAAGATCTCAACACAATCAATCCATCTGTACTGGGCAATATGAATATAGTTTGATTGTGCAAGTATTTAAAGTGTATAACATCCCCGTGCTCATATATCTTGAAGGCCAGTGTCCATGCCCTCAAAACCTTCTATAGCCTTGGATGCAAGACCTTCACTTTACCGCTTGGAAAAAAATTTAGTGGGGGCAAGGCTTGGAAAAAAAATACCTTCTTTCTATTTATGCCCACAAGTAGAATCCATAGAGCACATAAAAAAATCACAATAATGATATACATTAAAATGAAGGTAAGTTCCACATCACATTCCCTTAACATGTTCTCCATGGGACCAACCGAATTTGTTGCTCCTCTAAGGAAGCATGTAGTAGCAGGCCACTATCTTTTATGGGCAAACTTTCTTCTTACAAACAATATTATCCAGATTTTTATAATCCCTCTTAAATACAATAAGCTTATTTGTGGCGTTATGATGCATACTTTTGCACTTCTCTCCATTCTAGCTTTTAATAACTTCTCTAAACCCATATCTTTGTCTTACACAACTTGCACTAGATTCCCATTCCATTAGAATTTAAACAATACTTATTTGTTGGTACATCAATGAACTCTTTTCCTCCTCAAACTTCCAAAATGAGCCCAACTCTCAATTACTCTCTAAACACACATACAAACCATTCTTACTTATTTGCAAATCAATTCAGCATTAAGTACCCTTTCTCAAAAGTAAGTGTGGACTTTATTTCTTCATCTTATTTGTAAATTAGTTGAGCATTAGGTACTCTTTCTCAAAAGTAAGTGTGGACTTTATTTCTTTGTCTCAAATATCATTCTTACATATATTCATAGCACCTTGATAACATATCACTTGTAAAGTTTTTGTTTCACACCATTGCAAGTATGATTAATCCATCTTTTATATGTGGGAAAATAATGGCTCTACTTCATCCATGATTATAGTTTGTAACCGGAACTAACAAGATAAACAACTTATGATTTTACTTAGTTAAGCAAGTGTTACTAGAGCACATTCCATGGAAAGGCATAAATGGGTAGAACTTGCATTCTATGACTTATATTCCATACTACATGTGTGAGGCTTCATAAATTGGTAGAAAACATAATGGGAGATTGTTAACGTGACATTTTCAACCAATTTTCTTCAAACACATTAGCATGCTTTTGTTGATATCACCTTTTTTATAGTACCACAAAGGGTAGCTTCATTCTCTTTCTACCCCCTCCTTTTTTTGCCCCTTTGCCCTAGTTATTCCATTCTAAAGATTGATACAAAAACAATTTCTCGTAAGATGCTTATAGATGAATGACCTACTATTAAAAGATGGCTTCATCAAAGTGTAGATTCCTGCCCTAAATATCTTATTTCTAAGATATATTTATTCTTGTTAAGATGTAAAATATAAAGGCTAGCAATAAGGTTAAACTAATCACTACTACATCATAGGCCCTAAGTAATGGACATACCATCCCTTGCACCACATAACTAATTTTTGAGCAAAAATTTGATTGTTACCCTACTAAAAACATGGTGAGGCAATTGCACATATGACACACATGGAGTCTTAAGATAACAATTTTCGTTTTTTTGAAGTTATGGTGTGTCGCGTTACAATGCATAACATCTATTTTATTTTAATCTAAATAGCCAATAGAGACTCTCTCTCTCTCTCTCTCTCTCTCTCTCTCTCTCTCTCTCTCTCTCTCCACATGCAAGTTTATGATAGTAGCCATTTTTTGCTTTAATATCAAGTAAGACTCCTTCACTTTAACATCAATTGAAGCAATCAATACACAAAGTGAGTGCCCACTTTTTCTAAAATTTTCATAGTGCTTGTTGGCTTTGCATTGAAATTGAATGAAGACGTTGCAAACAAACAAAAAAATTAAAACACAAAAATAACTAGTATTTCAAAGCATACATTTTTACTAGGATTGAATGAAAGTTTTTGTGTATGTTTACACGTGCACGCACATGCATGTTATGCAACTCTACATGAGAGAGTAGCTATGCCGAAATAGATGCATGTGATGGAAGTAGGGGAAACATGTAAGCAATAAAGGATAGGATCTCCACCATGCCATCCTATGCACAACAAGGAAGGCATATAACTAAATCATGGTAACACATTGATGTCAAGAAGACGAAGAAGAAAAGCTCTTAACGAGTACTAGAGGACACATGGGTTAAAAGTCTTAAGGAGTACTAGAAGACACAGAGGAACCCTAAAATACTTACAAAATCGCAAAGTTTTAAATATTAAAAAATGAAATTTGGAAACCCCTACATTGTATATTTAAACCACAAAGGTTTAAATATAAAAATGAAATTTGGAAACCCCTATATTGTATGCACGCACTAAGAAAGAGTATACAAGGGTCAGGCTCAACCTTCTTTCTAGTTATGCCCACCATGAGTAGAATCCATATAGGATTAGTAGCATATAACATACCCCATGCTCCTATACCTTAAAGGCTAATGTTCATGCCTTCTATAGCCTTGCATATGCAAGACCTTCATTTATCACTAATGTTTTTGTTGTCTTACACAACTTGCACTAGATTCCCAATCCATTAGATTTTAAACATTATTTATTTAGTATTACATCAATGAACTCTCTTTTATTCCTCCTCAAACTTCCTAAAGAGCCTAACACTCTCCAAGCACACATGCGAACCATTCCTCGTTATTTGCAAATCAACTCACCATTAGGTACTCTATCTCAAACGTAAGTGTGGACTTTAATTCTTCGTCTCAAATATCATTCTTTTATATATATGTATGTAGAGAGAGAGAGAGAGAGAGAGAGAGAGAGAGAGAGAGAGAGAGAGAGAGAGAGAGAGAGAGAGAGAGAGAGAGAGAGAGAGAGATTCATAACATATGGCTTGTAAAGTTTTCATTTCACACCCTCTCACAAGTATGACGAATCCATATTCTATATGTGGGAAAATTTTCATCCACATGATATTGGTTTGTAACTAGAGCTAACAAGATAAACAACGTATGATAAGAACTTTTGAAAAAAATAGAAAATCTTTTATTCACAAGTTTCTAAGGAAATTCCATGGCACTTTATTCATCATTGAGTTAAAAAATGCTTCAATCAAAAGGGTTGAGATACCTAGTCTACTCTTATTTTTAAGCTTTATAAATTAGTAAGGATAGGTAAGGGGAGAAAAAACACAATAGAAGACGGCTATATATGACATTTTTACACATTAGCATGCTTTTGTGGATATCTCCTTTTCGTACTACTATAAAGTGTAGCTCCATTCTCCTTCTCCCCCCTCGTAGCTCCTTTGCCCTAGTCACTTTATTCTAAACATCAATACAAAAAACAATTGCTTGTAATGACCTAAATATTGAAAGATAGCACCATCAAAATGTAATACTCCATTGCTAAATATCTCATTTCTAAGGTAGAGTTGTTCTTGTAAAGATGTAATTTATAGAGACCAACAATAAGGTTAAACTACTCATTACTACACCATGGGCCATAGGTAACCAACATAACAACCCAAGGGCATAGCTATTTTCTAATCAAAATTCATCTTAGCACTCTACTAAACACATGCGAAGGCAATTGCACATACAACACACATGGAGTGTTAACATATCAATTTTCAATACATTTTATTTAAAAGTTGTGGTGCGTCGCTATACAATGCACAACATCCATCTTCTCTCTCTCTCTTTCTCTCTCTCACTCCCGTCCGATAGATCGTATTTGTTCTCTTGGGATTGTTCCTACGACGTTAAAAGAGCTTCTTCTTCTTCTTCTTCTTCTTCTTCTTCTTCTTCTTCTTCTCTCTCTCTCTCTCTCTCTCTCTCTCTCTCTCTCTCTAAAAAAGTATTAAACACCCTTGCTCTCCCTACAAGTGAAAGAAAAACTTGGAGCTCTCTCTCTCTCTCTCTATTAGCAAAATGGAAGCCTCGTCCATGGTGAAAAAACTTAAAATTGTTACCTTCTTTTTCCTTCTTCTTGCTCTATGCATACATTACTTTCCTTGTTTTATGCTTTTCTCTCTCCTTGTCTCTCTTCCTTTGGGATTTTCCTCCCTGCTTCAATTCTCCGGCTGATGCTACTCTTCTATGTTGTTCTTTGGTTTTTTGCTTTTGTTTCATTTGCCTTCCTTTGCTCTCTCTCTCTCTCTCTCTCTCTCTCTCTCTCTCTCTCTCTCTCTCTCTCTCTCTCTCTCTCTCTCTCTCTCGCGTTAAAATATAGTATCTCATGTGGATTCAGTCGTATCTAAGTGAGTCGGCCATTTCCATTGAGAGGGTATATATACCCATGCCCAACCATTGTAAAATTCAACCTATTCATTGCTAATACATATCAAAGCTGTTCGCCAATCTCTCTCTCTCTCTCTCTCTCTCTCTCTCTCTCTCTCTCTCTCTCTCTCTCTCTCTCTCTCTCTCTCTCTCTCTCTCTCTCTCTCTCTCTCTGCGTCAACTTCTCTCTACGTGTGTGTGTATTCCGCTGCACCAACTCTGACATGGTATCAGAGCTTCTGGCTCAATGATCCTCAAGCGCAGGTAGGAGCAGTTGAGAACAAGAGCTGCGTTTTTTTTGGCTTGCGTGCTGTATTGGCGACGATCGTGAAAGGTGGTGTAGTGCTGTTGTACTTCGGCTTCGCTATCAGGTGAGGGGCTGTGTTGTACTTCGGCGTTGCTGCAGACAAGGTGAGGAGGGACTGGGGCGGCACCTTGCGTTTTTTGTTCCAGTAGCGCTTGGTGGTGCAAGGTTGCACACCACAAGCGGCTGCAGCGAGCAAGAGCTTCAGTGCTGCGTTTTCTCCCGGTTGGCTGTGGGCTTGCGTTTTCCTGCCCTGTTGCTGGTCGGCTAGTTTTTTTTAGAGCACTTTGGAGGCTGTTTTTGCTTTCGACAGCATCATAGCAGGCCAGGAGGGCACCGGTGACGCAAGGGTG
>NC_141098.1:29057785-29132785 GCF_041138505.1 Cibotium barometz
CTTGTATGGAATTGGTTCATGTATAAACTTTTTATATAAATATATCTTGTCTTTGGTATGATTGCATTGTGTAAAAAGGCTGTTTTAATGAACCTTGTGAAAAAGGGCCTTAATCAAGGAATATGTTTATTTATGTCAAACAGTGTGGTAGGATTAATTAGAAAACAAATTGATGCGTGAGTAGGGTGGAAAGTGGGAGGATTAATTAGAAAACAAATTGATGCGTGAGTAGGGTGGAAAGTGGGAGGATGGAATGCCCCGACGGCACCATCCTACGGACGGGTGGACCCGATTAGTCGGGTAGCTTTCCAACAGATTAAGTGAAAGCCCTATACTAGATAATTAGGTTCTTGGGCAACTCTATTCTAGAAGACTAGGCGGCTGTGCCTTGCATAAGATGAGGAAAAAAGCGTTGTCTCTAGAAATCAAGTCTAGTAGTTGCCCAATTTATGATCAATTGCCCTATGGGTGATTTGATGTTTAGAAAATCACGCTCCCCCTGCGGGATAGAGCTAGGTCATACCTATGAATCGTATCCTTGAATCTCTACAGGGTCAAGGTGTCGATGAATAGGAAATTTTTTCCAAGATAAGACTTAGTGGACTATCTTAAGTGTTTTCCCCCATTTTGGAAGGGAGGGGAACCTTACAAGTGGTATCAGAGCCGATCTTAGTTCCTAGGATTTGTTTTTCAAAGGTTAACTATCAAGGGATTAAAACAAGTGATTGTTTATCATATGAGGACGAATCAATCATCTCTACTGGCCATAGAAGTGATCTGAATATCCTTACATGTTGAGACAATCATCCTATGAAATTGTTCTTGTATCTTGGGGGTGCACACGCAAGATATTTGTACAATAAATTTGAGAAATAAGATTGGGGAGAACTTTTTGTGAAAAAAAAACATAGGGTGATCAAATTAAGAAACTAGTGAGAGACTGAATGTCTAGAAGGATAGACCGAAACTTGTTTAGAGAAATTTTCAGGATATATCTCATTAACTTGCATATTATAAATTATTAAGATTGTAACTCCATTAAGATTTGAATAGTTGACGTGTGAATGCCATCCATTCGATACTGTACACTAGGACGATCATCCAAGATCTTTAATCCATCTCAGACAAACATGGGTCTTGGATGTGTAATTCCCAGAGGATCATGCTCTTAGATGTGTTAATCCCAAGATACCAGATGTGTAATTCTCAAAAAAATGAAGATCTCAGATGTATTAATCCTGACTGCCTTCAAATGTGGTGCTATGATAAGTATTTGATAGTTTTGAACTTTTAATGGATACAATGAAAGAAACAAGCTCACCCTTGCTCGCGTCTAAAAATCGTAAGAAATGCCAAATTAGTTGGAAGTATTGTTGTCAATCTAACCATTGGAGCTAGAAAGTTAGAAGCATTGTTGTCAATCTAACCACTACTGGAGCTAGAATCACTTATGAGATGCCATGAAAGTACACCTTCGTGAAAGGTTTTGTCCTCCAGGATTTCGAGAGGATAAAATGAATGAATTTTTGGAGCTAACCCAAGAAGGGAAGACCCTAAAAGAATATCACCAAACTTTTGTTAAACTTCTCCGATTTGCTCTAGAGATGGATGAGGTAACTCTTCTCCATCGATTCATTTGGAAGCTTAATCTATCTTTGAATAACCTCATCAAGAATGTGAAACCATCCTCTATTTCAGAAGCCATAAGTATAGCCAGAGACTGTGATAAAGTTTTTTTTGTATAGAAAGTGTCGAGAAGGACATGAGTCCTTCCATGTTAATCAAGAAGAGGTCTCCTAATTCAAGAGGAACGTCAAGCCCACCCCTGGCTACAAGGAATCATGAGCTAGAGCAAAAATAAGGTCAAGAAATAGGGATAGCAAGGTTAAAGATAATCGAATTCAACAAGTATTTCTATGAGTAAATAGAAGAGGATTGGTGCAAGATTTATGTGAAGTAATGTGCATGATGAATAGAGGTATTCTACAAGACGATACTAAGATTATGAAGTTGCTATCATAGGTTAGATTGCGTAAAGTATTGATTCCCTTACGTTTTTCCATGATAACTTGTTAAGTACCATATTACATGGGGGTATAGAATAAGGAATTCGAAGGTTCATATCATATGAGAGGTATATGGATACATGAAATTAGGATAATAAGGCCAATTAACTTCGAAATAATAAAGACCTTTTGGAGGCACAACAAAACGAGCCAGGCATATGAAATAAACGAATCTTTAAGAACCATATTTAGATAAAAGAAGATTTTTACCTAGTGGTGGGGACACCAATTTGAAAGAGACAGGAGGATTTACTTAGATACTACCCCAGCTCGCGAGATGAGGACATCTCGAATCTTTTAAGTGGGGGAGATTGTAAGGTCCCTCCCAAGCCATGTATGTATGTGTCTCTTTTAATATAGATTTCAATAAGAAAAGAGAGTGTAATTAGAAAGAGTGAGACAATAAGGCTAGAAACATTAGAAAAGTGTTAGAATAAAAATATTAGCTCCAAAAATCCTAAAAGAAATAAGAACATAAGAATAGTTCTATTAAGAGATAAGTATTCCCAAAAATAGAATTTCGATTTTAGGTGATAAGAGGTCATATTTAGAGTACTTTTACACATTTAGAGTACATGCATACTAAAAATGTGGAAAAACAACGTGTTTCCAAAGATGTCGCGTTTGTGGCTATATACAGACGTTTTTGTCTATTCTGCCCGCGATGGCTTGTAGACTAGATATCTTCCCGTTCTTTTGAGTGGTTACATGACTATATTCTGAGTTTTTATCAGAGAGTTATGGCCGAAACAATTTGCTGTTTCTGTCAGGGTCTCTACACAGAGAAAACTGTGAGAAGGCAGCAAGTAGCCTCAAGGTAATCCTAGAGTTTGAGATGCATATATCCCTTCATTCTTATCTAATTTCTCAGAAAAGAAGCTTAGATTGCTATGGTCTTTCGGAGGAAGAGACCAAAACTCCATAGCTTTTCTTTTAGAGAAAGAATAGTATCCCGTAACCCTGTAAGAGAAGAAGGCTATTTTGCCATAGACCTTAGAAAGAGAGAAGAGTCACAGTATGAGTAAGAGAAGATAAAGCTTGGAGATTATTGGATGATTTCAATCAAAAGACAAGGTATTAGAAGATTCTATTCTCATATGTCAAGTTCTAAAGCTCTTGTTAATACGAGCAAAGACAACGATAAACGACAAATTTCTATAAGGTATATACATATTTTGTTTTTCAATTATATATCATTCTTAGGGGTTGAGGTATGGCCCCGGCTTCTCTATTGATTGTTACAGTGATCTATTTGATTGATTTACCATTTAAAGTTTGTAATCTTTTAAACAACATCATATGCCTTAATAAAGAATGTCTTATCGCAATCTCAAGTTGAAATGCTAAAATCTGTGTGAGAAAAGGATTGTTTTCTTAAGAAGGTAACATGGATTCTAGTCCTATGGTTTAGTGAGTAAATGGATTGTTATCTTGGTTAAATTAAGGTACAGGTACAACTTCTCCCTGCCTTGACGCTGCCCCGTTCTTGTGCTTGTATAGCCGGACGGCGTAGACGTTAGTAAGGCCCGGAGTTGGCCCATGGTATCCCTCATACCATTGGGATAATGAGGTTTGCCGATTGAGGCGAGTGATTATGATGCTGCCTAGTTCTGAGGGCCCAGGCTAGTGCGGTGAATTAGCCCACCCTAGTGCGCAGACATCCCTCTGAGGGACGGGAGGATCGAGCGATGGAGCCTGAGAGGGCGACAGGCCGGCTTGAGTTCTCGCCAGCGGCCGACGATGAGGTGTATGGTCCCGTAGGGTTTTGCCCAGCATGTAGAGGCTGGAAGGCCGAATTCTAGATCATCGGCGGTATAAAGTATAAGAATAAGAGAGCCGGTTTGGCTTGTATGGAATTGGTTCATGTATAAACTTTTTATATAAATATATCTTGTCTTTGGTATGATTGCATTGTGTAAAAAGGCTGTCTTTGGTATGATTGCATTGTGTAAAAAGGCTGTTTTAATGAACCTTGTGAAAAAGGGCCTTAATCAAGGAATATGTTTATTTATGTCAAACAGTGTGGTAGGATTAATTAGAAAATAAATTGATGCGTGAGTAGGGTGGAAAGTGGGAGGATGGAATGCCCCGACGGCACCATCCTACGGACGGGTGGACCTGATTAGTCGGGTAGCTTTCCAACAGATTAAGTGAAAGCCCTATACTAGATAATTAGGTTCTTGGACAACTCTATTCTAGAAGACTAGGCCAGCGGCTGTGCCTTGCATAAGATGAGGAAAAAAGCGTTGTCTCTAGAAATCAAGTCTAGTAGTTACCCAATTTATGATCAATTGCCCTATGGGTGATTTGATGTTTAGAAAATCACGCTCCCCCTGCGGGATAGAGCTAGGTCATACCTATGAATCGTATCCTTGAATCTCTACAGGGTCAAGGTGTCGATGAATAGGAAATTTTTTCCAAGATAAGACTTAGTGGACTATCTTAAGTGTTTTCCCCCATTTTGGAAGGGAGGGGAACCTTACAACCCATGCCACCACTTCGACACCTTTTCCTAGTCCCTCTACATCAACCCCTCAAGCCCATTAGTGAGGCCACCATTACCCTTGGTGACAGCGAGATTGAATATAATGATGTGGGTAGAGCATTCCATAGGCAAGGATGTTCACTTGGTTTAGAGCTAAGATGTTTTCAAATGCATTTTAAAAAAATAACTTTTTTTATTATTTTCAATTAACATCTTATTTTTAAATAATATTTTTAGATATAGGGATCCATTAGAGCAAAGAAAGAAAATGTTGTTAAACCAGTTGAAATTGGAGTTTGGGAGTGGGTTTGGAGTCATGCTCTTATCTTGACAGATCTAAGAGAACTAATCTAACATAGGCGCGATAATGCTAGGTAAAAGAATTAACTTCTCTTTTATTTATGTTTTGTATAGTCTTATCTTTGTATTACATCAGACTTTGGGGAAACTTTTAAAGTAGAAAAAAATCTTTTGGCCTAGCCATCCTACCTTCTCAATGATGATCATGAGTGTGAAGATATGTGATTGAGTGTGAAGACACTAACCCAGAGCCACGTAACACTCTATCAACCTCAAATTAGTAGAATTCCACACACAAATACCACTCCATAAGTGAAAATACCCTCTATCTACAACCCTATGTCCAACCCTCTTTCATAAGTGAAAATACCCTCTATCTACAACCCTATGTCCAACCCTCTTTCAGAAACCCCAAAACATGTGTTCTAGAGGATTTAGCCCTATTTCTAACCCTCTTTCAAAGCTGCCGCCATCCTTGAATGGCTGGATGGGAGCTCACTCAAGATGGGACACCGGCCCGAGATATGACTCTCTGCCTCTCATCATCTACTAGGCTGATGGCGGCCACCCCCGGCATGTCGAGTCCGTGAGTCATCATGTGACCCAAAGCAAGCCAAGCCCATCGACGAGGGTAGCTAGGGATATCACCACCAATGAGTGGTCAATGGGGTGGGGAGCATGGCTACTAAAAAAGTTGCACTCTTTTTAAAAATGAAAAAAAATATCAAGAAAAGGTGGTTTGGGTGGTTGGAGAAGTGTATGACTCCTTTCTCATGAAAAGGGAATTGTGTCTTTTCTTTTTTCCTCTCTTCCACTTTCTTGCTTCTTGCATTTTTTCTCTATCTTTTGTGCAACCATGACTCCTTTTCACTTGGCTCTGCAAAGGGTAACAGAAATGGCATGATGTTTACTTTGGATATGAACATGCCTAAGGTAAAGGCAACCATGTTTGTGCATGAAACAGGTGCCATTACAGATATTGACATATGGCACAAGCGCATTGGTCATGTGAATATACACACTGAAGTCTATGCATGCCCAAAATATTGTTACATGTTTGCCAAAGTTTAAGGTTGATGGTATATACATAAAGTATGTGAAGCATACCAGCTCGATAAGCATGCCAAATATGCTTTCCCACATGAAAAGCATGTTAGTACAAGGCCATTAAATGTTATACATTTAGATGTATGGGGACCGACTAAGACTACAACAATTCTAGGTTGCAGGCATTATGCTACATTCGTTCATGTGACCACACTAGGAAAGTGTGGGTTTACTTCATGAAGGAGAAAAGTGAGGTGTTTGCTCACTTTTAGGAGATTTAAAGCCTTGGTCAAGAAGGAAAAAGGCATGCAAATAAAATGCCTGAGATCAGATAGTGGAGGGAGAATATTTCTCCGATGAGTTAAGCGATTTCCTAAGAAAGAAGGGAATCAAGAGACAGTTTACATGCAGGTACACTCCGTAACAGAATGGTATTGCAAAAAGAAAAAATAGGCACATTGCAAAAGTTTCACGTGCCTTGATGGCTGAAAAGAATATGTCACATTATTTCTGGGCAGAAGCAGTAGCAACTACTATGTACATTATGAACAGGACACCCACTGTAGCAGTTCATGGTATGACACCTGAATAGAAGTTTACAGGCATAAGACCAGATGTGTCTCACTTGAAAGTGTTTGGGTGTATTGCATATGTGCATGTTTTTTATGAAGTAAGAACAAAGTTGGATCCAAAGGTAGAGAAATGCCTCTTTATTGGTCATGCTATGGAGCAGAAAGGTTATAGATGTTATAACCCTACCACTCGGGAGATGCGAGTAAGTAGAGATGAGTAGCTAGTATGCACCAACAATGAAGGCACTAGAAGATGTAGATGTAAGAAGTGTTGATGTTGCACCACATGTAGAGCAGCAATCACATGTGCTTAGTGGACCTAGAGAGTCCTCTAGCAATGGAACCAAGTTAGTCTATGGTTAGGCAAGTTGAGAACATATGTAGGTACACATGTATCACGCAAAGGGAAGGAAAAGGTAGATCAACCTTTTGTGCCTGATCTGTCAACAAGTCACTCATATGTGGATGGTGACTCTAGAGCAGCTCTAAGCAAAGCCTTAATGAGGAGCTTGGCATTCCATCTGTGGTGGTTACTCCCAGTGTAAGGAGAACCGGGCTTTGAGGACACCTGGTAGTGATCTAGGTGTACACAGATCTACGAGGGTTAGGTGCCCTGTTGACAAGTTGAGATATGATGGATATACAGCCCATCATTATGCTTACATGGTTAAAGCAATACATGAGTTAGAGCCCACTTTTTTTGAGCAGGAACTTGGAAATAAGAAGTGGGAAGATGCCATGAAAGAGAAGATGGCAGCATTGGATGCAAATGCAACATGGAAGTTAATGCCTTTGCTTAAGTAAAAGAAGGCGGTTGGATGTAAGTGGGTGTACAAAGTCAAGCATAACGTTGATGGTTTAGTGGACAGATATAAGGCAAGATTGGTTGCCAACAAGGGCTATGCGCAGACTTATGGTATTGACTATGATACATGATGTCAGGAGGCTTTTGAAGCAGAAGTTTAAGATGAAGGATTTGGGTGAGCTGTGGTATTTCTTGGGCATAGAGGTGGTGAGATCACCTCATGGCATTTTGTTATTTGCAGAGGCAGTATGGCTTGGATATGTTATCCAAGTATGGTATGACATGTTGTAAGCTTATTTCAGTGCCATTGGAGTAGAACACAAATCTTTTCGCAGATACAGGTGAGTTTTTGGAGGACCCCACTACGTACAGGCACATAGTGGGTAGCTTGATCTACATCACCATTACTAGGCCATACTTGAGCTATGATGTTGGACTTGTAAGTCAGTTTATGCAGGCCCCTAGGAAGCCACACTTGGATGCGGCTAGACGAATTCTTAGGTACATAAAGTCCACCGTTGATTATGGACTTTTCTATGAGGCTGGTATAGAAATACAACTTCATGGATACACAGATGCTGATTGGGCTGGTATAGAAATACAGCTACATGGGTACACAGATGTTGATAGGCCTGGTAGTGTTGCAGACAGAAGATCTACCAATGGTTTTATGTTCTCATTTTGAGTGTTGCTGTGAGTTGGAGCAGTAAGAAGCAGCCAACAGTTGCCTTGTCGAGTACAAAGGCAGAGTATGGGGGTGCTGCTAGCAGCTTGTGAGGTAGCTTGGTTTCAAAAGCTACTTGGTGATATGGGTGAGCCCATGGATAGGGAAGTTGTCATTTATTGTGACAACAAGAGTAGCATCAGTAACCCAACGTACCATGTTAGAATAAAGCACATTGAGGTGCATTATCACTTTGTGAGGGAGAAGGTTCTAGCAGCAGGTGATGTAGATCCAGTATATGTCAGCACAAAGGATCAGGTGGCTGACATCTTCACAAAGGCATTGGGCACATAGAAACTCCACAGGTTTAGGATCTTTCCTGGAGTGTAGTGCGTGGAGTTGAGCACGAGGGGGGAGTGTTGAGATATCGAGCTCAACTTAGAGGGTAGTGCGTGGAGTTGAGCACGAGGGGGAGTGTTGATATATCGAGCCCAACTAATGCTATGGTGACATTGATGACCTACCTGGGTGATAGCTTTCGTACTTGTGCCACTGGCATGGCTGGTGAGATTATCGTTGATATGCTGCCAGTGGCAAGCTATGTGATAGCCACTTTGGAGTACTAGAGTTATGGCAGCATAGTTATAGCACCAACTCATAAAGTTCCGACCATTTATATGTTAGTGTAGGAGAGTACTTCCCCTTTATGTATGTACTCTTATCTTTTAGTTATATGGTTGTAGAGAAGAGAAGAAGATAGAAGAAAACTTGCACTCTCTTGTGTGTGTGTGTGGTTGCTTGCAAGGAACTCAAGCTCTCCCTCTCCCCTACATTCTCTTTACAAATGTTAGTCTATATATTAGACTATATACTGATGCATATAACTCATCGCATGTACAAGGGTTCAATCATCAAATAAGAGCACAAAACAGGCTGAAAATTGAGACAATTTTTCTACAGTATAGAGGCAAGAAGAAGGGCTTCAAAAAGAGAAATATCATCACTAAAACCCCTCTCACATATGTATTGATTTGAGAGCAACCAAAATCTATTACAAGCATGTCAAAATAGTTGAAAAATCACCTCTAGACTTGCAAACCTCCACCTCTAGACTTGCAAACCTCCACATTTTTCACTTCTCTTTTTTATCTATGTTTTACATGTTTTTGATATTGGCCACTACTTCCTTAACGCTTTTGACCTTATAAATGCCTGTATCCTTATTTATGCCTGATTTCATTCTCTTATTTTGACCTTATACATGCACACCTATGCCCTTATTTATGCCTAATTTCACTCTCTTAATTTTGTCTCTACTCATTCTACACCACACAAACTAATCTTGAGGTTTACTCAAGGTTGAACCTCTTCATAGATCATGAACTTTATCATGATCTCCAACACTCCCTCTGCGGAGGAAGTTCGTCTTCCAATCCTAAATAACCTTGTAGCGTATTATGTCAATCTTGAGCAAGTGCTTTAGTGAAGATATCTATTACTTGGTCTTTAGTGTTGACATAAACCAAATCTACCTCCTTTTCCATGACTTTCTCTCAAATAAAGTGATATTGAATCTCCTTATGCTTTGTTCGTGCATGAAATATTGGGTGATTTACCAATATAATTGACCTTATTTTGTCACAAAAGCTATTAACCAGCTTTCCTATCTCAAAACCCAAACTCTTAAGGAAATTTTGCATCCATATAACTTCATATGAGATTGCTTTACATTCAACCTCTGTGCTACTTAAGACCAATGTTGGTTGCTTTTTAGACAACCATGAAACAAAACTATTACCTACTGAACAAGCCATACTTGTAATGCTTCTTCTTGTGTTCGGATCTCCTGTCCAATTTGCATTATTGTACACCTCAAGCTTCATCTCCTTGTATCTCTTATAATGTAGACCATAATTAAGAAGCTTTCTTAGACAAGGCTCCGTTGTTAGCCTGCAATTTATGATTTGCTTCCATTAGAGTTGCTATCAAATTGCAACTAAACATTCCAAGCTGCTTCTAGATATCCAAAATGTAATGCCTTTGAGTTAAGGATATCCCATACCTTATATTTACCACCTCAACACCCAAAAAGAACTTGAGGACTCCCAAATCCTTCATGTCCAACTCTTAGGACAACTCTTTCTTCACTTTCTCCACTTCATGATAATTGTTACTTTTCACAATCAAATCATCTACACAGATGACTATGTATGTAATAGAATCCCCATTCACTCTCACAAACAAAGAACTTGAGGACTCCCAAATCCTTCATGTCCAACTCTTAGGACAACTCTTTCTTCGCTTTCTCCACTTCATGATAATTGTTACTGGTCACAATCAAATCATCTACACAGACGACTATGTATGTAATAGAATCCCCATTCACTCTCACAAACAAAGAACTCAACACCCAAAAAGAACTTGAGGACTCCCAAATCCTTCATGTCCAACTCTTTGGACAACTCTTTCTTCACTTTCTCCACTTCATGATAATTGTTACTGGTCGCAATCAAATCATCTACATAGATGACTATGTATGTAATAGAATCCCCATTCACTCTCACAAACAAAGAATGATATCCATGACTTATTTGAAACCTAATGTGCTTCAAGTAGACACTCAACCTCTCAAAACAAGCTCATGGCACTTGTTTGAGCCCATATAATGCTTTGTTAAGCTTGCACACATAAGCCCTTTTGGCGTCATCAACAAAACCTTCCAGTTGTTGCATATACACTTCCTCTTATAGATAGCCTTTAAGAAATGCATTCTTCACATCAAGTTGATGCAAACCAACCTTGATTTAAGCAAATGCAATCACACTCCTTATTGTAGGCATCTTAGAACCTAAGCATAAGTTTCATGATAACCCTTTGCCTACTAAGCAAGCCTTGAAACAATTGATACTTTGATCTGAATTATGCTTAATCCAATAAATCCACTTGTGGGGGGTGACCATATTAACTAGCACCAAATAGATATTCTCTTGCTTTCTCAAAGCTCTCTTTGCTTGCGTGTGACTAAGCAAAGGAAATAGTTCTCTTTCCTTTTAGCTTTCAGACAAATGGACTTACCATCTTTTTGAATCCACATCTCACGAGTATCATAATCTATTTGTGCATTATATTGATGATTACAAGGCATACCTAAGATAGCATCTACTCCTTGTAAAGGTGTTACTAGGAAATCTCGATTTTCCTCATAGGATTGAATGCTGATACTTAGGTATTTAACCACTTTTGTGCAATTGTACGTCGTGGCCGTGAATGTAGTTTTAACCTTAAACTATGATGAGGTAGATTCAAGACCAAACATTCTCACAACTCTTTCAAATATAAAATCATGTGTATTCCCATCATCATGTATAACAAAATTTAATTTTCCTTTTATGGTTCCTTTTGAACTTGAGTCTTGAATTTACCTTCATAGTTGGTTTGTTCATTATCAGAATTACCCTATTGCTTGGCATGGTCATCGTCCTCTTCGTCTTCAATCATGCACTCAATTTTTCCTATCCACCACTCGATTTTATTCTTCTATGGACACTCGTGAGCATAGTGAACCTCTTGTAACATTTCACAAAACGAGACTTGCAAGACTCATTGGCCTTTGTAGTTGTGTTTGATTTCTTCCCTTTTGTAGTTGCATGTGGCTTATTACTATTTGCGTTTGGTGATATCACTACCAAATTTGGGTCTTTCAAATGTTCTAGAAAAGGGTTAATATTTAGGGTTTCTAGATGAAGATGGTATATGGGATTGATCATGGTAATAGACATAGATTAAGCAACATAATTAAGGTGGATTAAACCACACTAAAAACTCAATGAGAGAGAGATTGCACAGTTAACACTCAATTCTATTGCATATCTCAATTGAACCATACAATGATATAGGCTTTCTATCCTTATCCCACTTTACATGTCATCGTCCATGTGGAAACTCCTTTTCCACTCTTTTAGTCAACACTCACACACCATACAATATCACATGTGGCATTCTTATCTTACCACAATATCTTGCACCTCTAGGGTGCTTTCCCACATACACACAACACCGCGATTACATCGCTCAACACCCCCTCTTAATCGAGGTGTTCCACAACTCACCCATCACCCATCTCAATGTAGCATTGCACAACCGCAATCACTACCTCTCAACAATCCCCCTCAATGATACATTGGAGTGTCCATCAAACGAACATGTGTGCGCATGTCTACCATCTTAGACACCTAGTCCATTATTTTGAGTTGACTCGCTCACAAAGGAACCATTGAGTCCATTTTGAACATAGAAGTTTGGGTGGGAACCAACCCATGCGCATGCACCTCACTCGTGCATCGCTCATGCACACATCACGACAACAATTTTGAGCTTCTCGGTGAGCCTGGGCAAGGCAACCCTCATTCCAATGGGTGAATACACATCTCGTTTTGAGCACGCAGGCTCAGGTACGGTTACCCCTAAGTACATGTGGGTGAAATGTTTTACAACTTCCATTTTAACTGTAGTCGGGCAGGGTACCCATGTGTGTGGACACATCTTTTTTAGGGGAGAATTACAACTTAGGTTCAACACCAAGCTTCAAGATGAAGCACTTGGTGTGTAGATGGACCCTTTAAATGACTAAGGGTTAGACTTATTAAAAAAACTCTTACTGTAAAATTAATGTTCCAGATGATGCCAGCTGCACCTTTACAATTGCATAGCATCAGCCTTGTGGTCTCTTGTCTACATAGAGGGAAGGTTGAAGAGACTCTCTTGCAAGGTTCTACTCTCGTCCAAATGTGCATGTGTCTCCATGTTTGAAGCTCAATGTCTCTAATTGTGCTTCTTTCTCACATCAACAGCTTGCCATAACTGATGTCCCTCTAGTGCTAGCTTCTTAAGAAGCTCCTTTGCAAAAAATGCTTGCCTCAATTAAGACTTCTTTATGAGGTATGCATAGCAATTTGAGATGTCCATCACCACATGAGCTCTCCAATCACTATTGGAAGAGAAGGCTTCAAGCAACACCACAACGTAAGCTTCAAATTGAACTGTATCCACCTGATAAAAACCAAATGAAACAAGCTATGTAAAGCTTGAAGGCAAGCTATGAAAAGCTTGAATACAGTGTAGAGAAAACTAGAAAACAAGCTATGGAAAGCTTTGCTACGATACCACTGTTAGCTCACATAGAATGTGGGCCTAGACTCACACACACACAATGCTCAAAGACAACAACATAAGGGTGCTCAAAGGAGAGAGATGAAGCTCTCTACAAGTACAAATTAGAAAGTATAGCCCTAAGCTGTGAATAAGGTTTGCTTATATGCTAGCTAAGGGTGTTTACACACTTGGGTGGAAGCACACGAAAAAGTTTTGCCCAACCAATCAAATCACCACAATCACCCGCTCGTCTGACATTTCTTTACAGACTGTGACCATGCCCATGCACCCTCAGCGTTGATATGTTTGCTGAGTGGAGCCCACCGTTGCAGTTTCGGGTGGAATAGCCTGCCCACAGCTCTCAGTGCTCGCAGTCTGTAAAGGGTACTGTCGCCCAGCAATTGTTTATAAAAAAGGTGCCTGCCCACAGCTCTCAATTTTTTTCGTGGGCAAATCCATAGTTTGTAAACACCCTAACCCTAAGGTGCTCGTTCAGACCTGGATGACAATAGGAAAAAACCTAGTGGAACAAAAGTGCCCATGACGTAAATGCATGACCTCCTAGTGTAGTACTACCATATATCTAACCAGCAACATCAAATATGCCGTGGCAGCTTAGATTTTTATGCCACGTCATAGCACCCAAGAACGTGGCTGCCACGGGGTTGCTGACGTGGCAAAGGCGGGGAGGAGGGCGGGGGTTTTGGTTTTCTGTCTGTTTAGTTTGCTGCTGCAGGAGGTAATAGCATCTCCCTGTTTGTGGAGGCTCCCCTAGTGCGTTCAGCAAACGCCCATTTTGTCCTAACCTCTGTGCAGAGAACGCATCTCTTGTCCTAGTTCCAGAAGCACCAGTTTGCCCTTGTTTTTGCACAGGAAAAGAAGCTTTTTTGCCCTAACCCCTCTACATAGGGTTAGCAGCAAGCTTTCTTTCTTGCCAAGACTTCATCGCAACCTCTCAGAAATGGCCGATCGCCTCACCCGTATCGCCATCGTCAGCTCCGATCGCTGCAAACCGAAGAAATGCCGGCAGGAGTGCAAGAAGAGCTGCCCCGTTGTGAAAACAGGTATGCTTTCAGTAAATGCAATAAGATTTTGCAGTGCAACACGCGTATTGGTCCTGCACAGGATGGTAATTTTACTCATAATTAGAGCTCGTTTGTGGAAGGGTGTGTGATGTACCTGGAGATTGGCAGAGCCCAAGGCGACCCAGTTCCCATCAAGGACAGGCTGCCCTGGGCGCTGAACAGGTATGGACGGCTTGCAGTTCCGCCGATTGTAAACATGGCTGTGAGGTTGGGCTTGTTGGCAGTAGGTTGGCCAGCCAGTCAACCAGGTGACCAGCAGATGGGGGGGGGGGCTGTTGGCCCCATAAATAGGTCTGGCAGGTTGGAGCCAGCTGACTAGTCGACCAGTAGATGGGGGGCCTGATGGTTCTATTAATAGGCCTCTCCCTTCCTCACTCTGTTCATCAATCAATCTGCCTCCTCCTCAGCATAGTTTCATCAAGATGCGAATTAGCTTTGTCAAATGTTGTTTTCTCTTCACTTTGAGTGTTTGAAAATTAGGTAAGTTATACGAGATCTCTAATGTTGTTTGGTCTATCTTGCAACAATGGAACATTTCGAATGAATGATTGGTGTATTTAAGGCTTATTTTGACATCTCCTATCTATTCTCAGGGCAGCAAAGGGCACATTTTTGTATGTCCCAAGGTTGCACAGTGCACTTGACTTTTTATCCCTTGCATGTGTGAAACTTCTATGTAACTTTTTGTAGAGGTTTAAATCTTACGAAATGTTTTTGAAATGGGTTTATGAAACTGAATTTCGAAGTATAGAATGTGACTGAGAATGTTGACCACAAACCTCAGCCCAATATGTTGCTGTAGATCCTCCTTGGCCAGCCCTTTGCTCCTGAGAGATGCTCTGCATGCTCAATGGCTTTGGAGAATACTAGTTGGAAAGATGGAATTTCCATGTATGCTTATATAGGGGGCCCATGTGCAAGTCCTACTGAGGACCTCCAATAACCCACTGCCAGTCCGCCACGTGGCACATCCACTGGCCTCCTTGATGTGTGGCTGCCCTCAGATGCCTGCACGTGTTGCCTGACTGTTATATGCTGCCCGTTTGTGTCCTCCAGACACGTGGATGTGTCAAGTTTAGCAGGAGCCGTCACGACCCTGTGAATTTGTACAGCGTATCCGAACATTGGGCATGGTGGTCAGTTTGCAGGACATTTATTAAATGTGCACACTTGTGGTCTAGAGGACTCTAGGTATTATTATGAAGTTTCCCTTTTATAACCCCATGTGGTGGGGGGGGAGATAAATGTTAGGAGGGGACAAAGGTTTTAAACCAAAGGAATACTTTTTGGGGAGAATCGTGGGTTTGGGGAGTCATGCTATTATTGGCAAAAGGGCTTCTTTTGGAGGAGTCGGACAGCAGCCAGGGGGACGCTTTTTGCTCTCACACTTTTCTCTCCTTTGAAGAAAAAGACTGGCGGGCTGGGCTGAACTGCAGGTTTCTTTGGCTATCACTCTCTCTCTCTCTCTTGGTGGTGAGAGGCGGCTGCAGTAGAGGAAGCACTCAGCACTCTTTGGAGATGAGGCCATCTTAGGCGTCGCCTTGTGGAGCTCGCTGCTGCGATCGAAACGCTTCAGTCGGATCAGTTAAAAGAGGGGAAGCGCAGGACTGCAGGCTGTTTTCTCTCTTTCTCTCTTCGCAAGTGGCAGGCTGCAGGGTTCTTTCATGCGCAGGTGCACAGAGGGCTACAGGAGGCGGACAGAGCAGGTGCAGGTTTTTCTCATGCCTTCTCTCTCCTGGCAGGAGGCACAGGGCTGAAGCCTTTCTTTTCTCTCTCTCTCTCTCTCTCTCTCTCTCTCTCTCTCTCTCTCTCTCTCTCTCGCTCTCGCTCGATCAGTCTTGGTGAAGATGGAGATTGAGGCAAGGATGATCGCTGCTCTGGTCACACGCTTGCGAGCATAAGGAGTACACAGCTTCTCTTTCTTCCGGTCAGAGGGCTGTTCGGGGGTTGTTCTCTCGGTTCCTTGTGAAAGGAGGAATTTGCAGCCCAAGAGGGCAGAAACAAGAGCAACAATTGAATGTTTCAAGAGGAAGGGTTCATGGACTGTTTCATGGCTGTGTTTTTGGCTACGTGCATGGGCAAATTGACTGTGTTTACAGGGCCTCATGAATGTGCTATCTTGGCTGATTAGAGGTGAATAACAGTGTGGTGTCTTGGGGCACAGGACTGTGTGAAACCTCTATGCTAAGAGGTCCAGAGGACTGGAAGTTTGGACATGCATATGTATGAGCCATGAATGGCCATGATGTATTCAGTTAAACTCTTCTATTGAATTGAATAAAGAAATACCGAAAGGGGCGCCAAGCTTTGGGGCCAACAAGTGTTGTTTTTCTTTTTGTACAGGAGCACTCTAGCTCCCTTTTTATCTGTCCTATTTGCTTGATTACAACTTTGTTTGGGTGATTGCTAGTCTACCGCACTTTGGTTTCTACCAGAGGCCGGTTTTAAAGTTCCGTTGCCAGGACCATCACCAACTTTCTTAAGGGGGTGAGCTCGTGGTTGTTTCGAGGAAAGTCGTCACTAAAAATTTCAGTACGGTGTCAGACTATGAGGATGACTATGATTATGATGATGAGGAAGAGCAGGAGACCACTCCTGAGAGGACTGAGTCTGAGGATGTACTTGCAGGAGAACAGGCTGCAGAAGATGCACGTTATGAGGGTGTAACGTAGCTAAAAGATATGCCAAGTAAAGAGGAAGATGATACCCAATTCAAAGCCCGTTTGGCAGGGGCAATGGATGTGCTCATGCAACTCACGCAAAGTGAGAAGTTTGCTGAATTTATCAGGGTCCCCTTCTGAGCCTAAGAAGAAGAAGAAGAAGTTGCGTTCTAGGAACCCACCTCAGGGCAATAGTGGTGCCTTCCCACAGGATCTTGCTTTTGGATAGTTTTCCAACATGCAGAACACTTATGGTGCAAACCTACAGAGTTCCTTTTTCGGGTAGCCACCTATTCCGCAACAATCGATGCATCCAGGCTATTTTGGCGGTGGTTCCGTGTTCCAATCTATGACTGGGGGTTACCCTCAAGGGGGCATGGGAATGCAAGGAAATTATGGAGCTAGTTTTTAGCCTGGCATGCAAGGCAACATGTATGGTGGAATGCAGCGTGGAATGCAAGGGAATATGTATGGGGGCATGCAACCCGGAATGCAAGGAAACATGTATGGGGGCATGCACCCCGGTATGCATAGTGGTATGTTTGGAAATATGGGAGGATCAGCAAGATTGCATGGTATACAAGGTGTGGGAACTGGCAATGTTGACCCTAGTATGGGCATGAATGCAGGGAGTAGCAATCTTTTGAAGCCACTTCCTTACGATAATCTAACGCCTATGGGTAAGGCGAAGGATTATAAGGAAGGGGGAGTTGCAATGAAATTTGACACATTCAGTGGGGCCAAAGATAGGCTCAAGGCTCTTACCTTTTTAAAGCAGTTTGATGTTGCTTTTTTGGTGGAAATTACACGGAATCCTCGAAAGTGAGAAAAGCTGCGACTTTTCTCAAGGGCAATGCATTGTAGTGGTGGTCCACTCTTCTTTTGCAAGGCATAGCACCATCTACTTGGGTACAGTTTAAACAGGTCTTCTCTTCCGTGTGGCTCACATCTACATTTGAGGTGGATGTAATGACAACATGGCATAAGTTGGATGCATTGAAATGTGAGAATCTTGAGGATTATAACTGTCAAAATACGCAGCAGAAATGATAACCAAACTTGAGACCACAAGAGCAAGTAGAGTGCAGAAAATAGACAACACAAGAAAGACAGAGAGATAGGCGTGTAAACTCTTCTCTATACACAAGATCCCGAGAAAAACTGAATGAGTACAAAGTGGCGATCATGGCAGAAAAACACCACGACCTTCTCTGATCAAGTCGGCCAGTCTTCAGGAACACATGAGTGCAGTCGGCCAGCATTAGAGGCTCCTGCCAGCATGTGGCATCCACCCACACCAACGAAAAAATGGGGAAAAAATACGGGGAGTGAGGAAAAATGATAAAACACCTATACAGGGCGGGCACACCCACAACAGAGGCCCTGGTGTCTGATTAAGACAGGAGATGACTTCTAACACCCCCTCTCAGCTCCTGGCCTTGAAATCAACCCAAGGGAGCTGGAGTGCCGCCTGAGCGTAGCCTGAGGTAGAGACTTCGTGAAGAGGTCCGCCGCATTGTCCTCCGTCAAACAATAAAGAAGGAAGATGTCACCAGCCAAGATCTTCTCACGTACAAAGTGATACTGTATCTCTATGTGCTTGGTCCGGGCATGGAAGACCGGGTTCCGAGCAATAGCTATACAACTCTGGTTATCGCACTGGATGACTGTGGGCTCCTTCTGTGGAAACCCAATCTCACCTAGCAGCCTCCGCAACCACAACCTCGCAAGCAGCACCACAAGCAGCCCGATACTCTGCCTCTGTCGAAGATAGGGCAATAGTTGGCTGCCTCTTACTGCTCCAAGAAACTGCTCCTGAGCCAAGGGTAAAACTGTATCCTGAAGTAGATCTCCTCGTGTCTGGATCTCCTCCCCAATTTGAGTCACTCCAACCTTGGAGTTTGACTCCATCCCCTCCTGTGTAAAAGAGTCCTAGATCCTTCGTACTCTGCAGAAACCGCAAGATCCGCAATCCTACGGCCCAATGAGACTTCAATTGTGTATGCATAAAAGAGCTCAACAGCCCCACGGAGAAGCTCAAGTCCAATGTGGTGTTCAGCAACTAGATCAATGAACCAACCAACTTCCGGTACTGCGAGGCATCAACTGGCTCACAAGGATCATTAACGGTTAACTTTGTGTTTGGTCCATCGGCGAAGTAATAGGCTTGCAGTTCTCCATCCCAAAGGCCTCAAGCAACTCATGAACATACCGCTGCTGTGAGAGACAAAAAACCCCCTCTGGGTCTGCCAGATCTCCAATCCCAAAAAGAAGTGGAGTAAGCCTAAGTCGGTCATCTCAAACTCCTTTGACAAGGCAACCTTCGTCACACCAATGTGCTCCACATGACCGCCATTGAGAACGAGATCATCCACATAAAGGATGATAATCGTAACCATGCCGCGTTCCCGAAAGAGATACAGGTTAGGATCTGCAATCGATCTCTGAAATCCAATCCGAACAAAGAAGGAATCGATCTTCTGATTCCAAGCCCTGGGAGCCTGCTTAAGACCATACAAGGCCTTACGTAACCTGTAAACCTTTCCTTCTGATCCTGGAACAACAAAGCTTGGAGGCTGCTCAACATACACTTCCTCCTGCTCTGCAGGTCACCATTAAGGAACGCAGATTTTACATCCATTTGATACATGGGCCACCTCTGAGAAGAAGCAAGGGCTAGAACGGTCCGAATCGTGGACATCCGTGCTGTCGGTGCAAAGGTATCCACGTAGTCGATGCCTGGCCGCTGAGCATAACCTTTAGCCCCACAAGTCTGGCTTTGTGTTTGTCCACCGACCCATCTGACGCATATTTGGCCTTAAAGACCCATTTGACACCAATGATTGACCGTTTCGACGGCCTCGGTACCAACTCCCATGTGTTGTTCTTCTCAATGGCATCAAGTTCCACTTGCATGGCTTTCCTCCAAGTATCCTGTGAAAGGGCTTCCTTGACGGAAGTGGGCTCCTTTCACCTCCTAAGGGTGGGCACACCCACAACAAAGGCCCTGGTGTATAAAAATAGACAGGAGATGACTTCTAACACCCCCTCTCAGCTCCTGGCTGTGAAACCAATCACAGGGACCTGGGGTGCCGCCTGAGCAAATCCTGAGATAGCGACTTCGTGAAGAGGTCCACCGTACTGTCCTCCGTCGAACAGAACTCTAGCAAGATGTCATCAGCCAACGATCTGTTCACGAACAAAGTGCCTCTGGATGACCATGGGTTCCTCCAGTGGAAGCCCAAACCTGCAATGCAACCTCTGCATCCTCACCACCTCACAAGCAGCATCACAAGCAGCCCGGTACTCTGCCTCTGTCCTCGACAAGGTAAAAGATGACTGCCTCTTACTGCTCTGTAAAACTGCTCCTGGGCCTGAAGTAGATCTCCTCGTGTCTGGATCTCCTCCCCAAACTGAGTCACTCCAACCGTGGAGTCGGACTACATCAATCAATCCCCCTCCTGTGTAAAAGAGTCCATGATCCTTCGTATGCCACAGAAACCATAGGAAACGCAATCCTGCCTCCCAAAGAGTCATCTGCAAACCATGAGCTCAACTGCCTCACCACGAAGCTCCCGTCCAATCTGGTGTCCACCAACCAGATCAATGAACCATTCTACTTCTGAGTCAAAGAGGCATCACAGTGCTCACAAGGATCAACACTTGTTACGGTGCAAAAACAAGTCCTGGAAACCTGTTGAAGACCAGGCAAGGCCTTCGGAAACCTGCCAACCACCCCTTCTGAATCCGGAACCACAAAGCCTGGAGTATGCACCTCCTTATGCAAGTAATCAACTGCCACCTGCCTGGCTTTCTGAAAGGTCCCCGTGGAAATAACATCCTCATCTACAAGCGGTTCTTTGTCCCGAATACTACGAGACATCAGAGCATAAGTTACCTGTTCAGTTTCCTCTGACTGACGAACACAAGAACTACCAGCATCAGTACTGGAGAGTTCCTGCCAACTGCTGCCATCTAGTGGCAAGCTATCCACCATCTGGTCCCGGAAAGCCTGCACCTGCAGCGTATCCACACTTAAGTGGCCATTACCAGACTGCCACTCATCACAAACCTGAGGACCTGGGAGAGAGAGTGCTGAAAGCTTGTAAACTCCATTCTCCACTCCGCCTTCCCAAACTACCTGTCCTATTGCTTTGTCCCGGAGAGCAACAAAGTGCTCATCAAACTCCACCCGTACGCCAGTCTTGCAAACCTGATGCACTGACAACAGATGAAAACCAAGTGACGGAACATACAACACCTGGGAGGAATGCTTCCCCCCTCTGCCATCGGGAACTATCTCCATCCTGCCCTCACTGTGAACTGGGATAGTGGATGTATCCCCAGTAAAAATGTGACGAGAAAACCTGCAAAGATCCTGTAAACCGGAACGGGAAGGAGTCATGTGTCTGGAAGCACCACTATCTAGAATCCACTCCCGAGTATCCGTTGCGGAGAGTCCTCCAATCTCCTCCCTGCCTGAAGAAAATGAAACATCGGTGTCCACCACCTTCAGGTGCACAAAAGCCGGAGTCTTCATGATTGCTGCTGGGATACTGCCTCCAATAGTGGCCTTTCTCGCCACAATCATTACAGGTCCTCTCTGCCTTTAGTTTCTCGCGGTCAGCGTCGGACTTCTTCTTAGAAGACTTCTCCGAGGAAGCCTTCCCTTTGCCCGTGTTACGGCCTTTCGACCGTTGGTTAGTTAAGGCCTCCGAACCTCCACCCTGAGGAGGGTTCGTGAATCGTTCCTCCTGGCCCAAGACCATGGGCACAAGCTCCTCCCACGCGATGGTGCTGAGCCTGCCAGTGGTAATCAAAGACGAGTAAAATGCTGAGTACTGAGAGGGCAAGTGTGACAGCAACGTTATGGCCATGTCCTTTGACGATATCTCCTTCCCAGCCTAAAGAACTTTCTGCTGCTGAAGAGCCTGCAGCTTGTTAATATGCTCCTGCATCGTCAACGACTTTGGAGGGCTCATAACCCGCATCTGTACTTCCAAGGAAATCCTCTTCATGGGCGATACCCTGTTGTAAAGAGAGGCCAAATGCTGCCATATACCTCTGGCCAGCGTCATATGCTTTACATGATTGATTACCTGCGGTGTGCAGTTGAGAAAGATAAACGAACGGACCCTGGCGTTGACACGATCCCACATCTGTGTCTGAGCCTCCCGGTCCTTTCGGATTGACGGTAACTCGTAAGACTCCAGAACAGATTCCATCATAACCTTCCATATGCCGTAGTTGCTCCGGTCCAACTGACGGTCCACCGGGAACGTGGGAAGTGTCGGGATCTTCACATGTCTCTCGGCCATCTCAAACAGATCTGCCATTGCGGGGATGTACACTGAAAAAGGGTGGGTGGGTGGGAACAAAGAAGAACTAACACCTGCAAGTGGCTGTCGAGCAAAGTACCCCGCCGTCCTCTTGCTTTTCCTCTCCCCGAACAGTCCCGTACGGTCCACCAATCAACAACACAACAGTCCCCCTCTTGCTCACACAAATCCCAAGAACTATCTAGAGCCTAGGCTCTGATACCATGCCAAAAGTGCGCAGCGGAAAGCGTGAGACATAGGCACAGAGATGACGAAAACAAATGTGCATAATGATGAAGAAGCAATGATACAATCAGCCTTGTGCAAGGGGTGGTCCCTGTATGTGTGGGCATGATGAACTACCCCTGACAGGGGCTTCCAGGCCCGGGTCCTCTCTCAGGGGAGTATTTCATCATGCCCACACATACGGGGACCACCCCTTGCACAGGGTTGATTGTATCATTGCTTCTTCATCTTCTTCATTATGCACATTTGTTTTCTTCATCTCTGTGCCTATGTCTCACGCTTTCCGCTGTGCACTTTTGACATGTTAGAAGTCATCTCTTGTCTTAATCAGACACTAGGGCCTTTGTTGTGGGTATGCCCGCCCTGTATAGGTGTTCTATCATTTTTCCTTACTCCCCGTATTTTTTCCCCATTTTTCCCCATTTTTTCCTTGGTGTGGGTGGATGCCACATGCTGGCAGGAACCTTTGATGCTGGCCGACTGCGCTCATGTGTTCCTGAAGACTGGCCGACTTGATCAGAGGAGGTCATGGTGTTTTTCTGTTGGCCGACTGGCTTTGCCCAGTCGTGGAGGGCTGGTGGCACTTCATGCGCTGGGCGATTGAATCCATGGGGCCATATAAATAGGCCCCATGATCCCCACTTTGTACTCATTCAGTTTTTCTCGGGATCTTGTGTATAGAGAAGAGTTTACACGCCTATCTCTCTGTCTTTCTTGTGCTGTCTATTTTCTGCACTCTACTTGCTCTTGACATGGTATCAGAGCCCTAGGCTCTTGATAGATCTTGGGGGTTTTCTGAGCAAGAGGGGGACAGTTAAGTTGGTGATTGGTGGACAGTTTTGGACTGTTCGGGAAGAGAAGTTGCAAGAGGAAGGCGGGCTAAGGTGCTGGACAGCCACTTGCAGGTTTAGTTTTTTTTTCCCACCCATCCACCCTTTTTCAGTTACATCCCCGCGGTGGCAGATTTGTTAGAGATGGCTGAGAAGCACGTGAAGATCCCGACTCTCCCCACATTCCGAGTGGACCGTCAGTTGGACGGGAACAATTACGGCATCTGGAAGGTTATGATGGAGTCTGTGTTGGAGTCATATGACCTTGCATACGTGGTAAGCACCACAGGGAATCCTTTCCGAAGCAGGCTTCCAGGCGGGCTTCGAAACCGTTGGAGTTGATTCACACTGACTTGTGTGGACCTCAGCAAACACCATCATTGGGAGGATCTCTCTATTTCATGTTGCTTGTTGATGACTGTGCCAGATTCACGTGCGTCTACTTTCTTTCACAAAAGGACCAAGCTTTTGCACGGTTCAAGGATTGGCACGTGATGGTGGAGAAAGAGTCTGGATTGCAGATAAAGACTCTCAGGGCTGACAAAGGAGGTGAATTCTCCTTGACTGTATTTCTCAGATTTTGTGCAGACCATGGCATCAAGCTGTCGAGGAGCCGCCACTTCTTGGAGATCCAGAGGAGTCTGATGATGATTCCCAGACCATTTGAAACGAGACCCAAGCAGGGGTCACCCCTTCCTGGACTCACCTCTCCAGTTAGCACTCTATTATACACTCTTAAAAGACAATAGCACAAGACAAAATAGCAAAAAGTAATTAACAACTCTGAGCATAGATAGATGACACCACACTGAGGCCGGAACGGCCGGCCCCCCCCCAAGGAAATGATATTATTACTTGGGAGAATTTGTTACAAGTACACGGGCCCAAGGCCAGATTTCCAATAAGCAATGCACAATGAAAACAAAGTATCAAACCCAAACATGTTTGTTGATGCCGAGTCTGAAGTCACCAAGGGCTGCCCCGTCCATAGCACCTTCCAGAGTCACACTTCGCGTGCAATCCACCCGTCCCTGGCACTACGGATCACGCCGTGCCAGTCCTAGCGATGGGGCACCCTCACGGAGTTGACTCGGTGAATGGAAGAGGAGTCCAGACATAGGAGAGCAGGAGAATTCCTCATTCTTCGCGATGAAAATCTTCTGGAGCCACCGTACCTGCTGGTGTACCTGCTGTACCTGCTGTACGACCAGAATCAGCAACTAATGATGGTACTGTACCTGCTGTACCTGCTGTACCTGCTGGTGTACCTGTTGTACCTGCTGTACGACCAGAATCAGCAATTAATGAAGGTACTGTACCTGCTGTACCTGCTGTACCCACTGGTGTACCTGCTGTACCTGCTGTACAACCAGAATCAGCAACTAATGATGGTACTGTACCTGCTGTACCTGCTGCTGTACCTGCTGCACCCGCTGCTGTACCTGCTGTACCTGCTGTACAACCAGAATCAGCAACTAATGATGGTGCTGTACCTGCTGTACCTGCTGTACAACCAGAATCAGCAATTAATGATGTGCTCCAGCCTGTTTTCTCTAAATCCCAGCCAACAGTTGTGTTTTCTTCCTCCAAAATGCAAGGGAGAGGGCTGGAAGTGAGGCGCCTTCCTCCCATGCACATAATTGGGTGTGGTAGGTGGGGTAGGTGGCCAACCCCCACCCCACATGCTATAAAAGGGTGCCCAGGCCAAAAGAAGGTGCCCACACTTATAAAGTGTCCACCTACTTTTAATGAAGTATGAAACCTGTAAGTTATAAGACTTATAACTTAAAACTCTTATTAAAATAAGGATTTCCCACCTGTTCACACGCCACAAAACTTGTCAGAAGACAAGGCATTCCACGGCTCACGGGAGGGCGTCCCCGACCCCTGAGCTAGACACACATGTCAGGCATGCAAACAAAACCAGTTCACGCGAAAACATTTCAAAGGCAGGCAAACATGAGTGCACAATGCAACATTGTTAAAGGATAATCTCCGTTCATGTACTTGCACAATACTTGACATTTCCGGGCACAAACAGGCCCACCGGAAAGTCAATTCCAGGTACACACACAGTGTACAATCCACCCGTCCCTGGCACTACGAATCACGCCGTGCCAGTCCTAGCGGTGGTAATCCAGAAACATACACCGTGTGCAATCCACCCGTCCCTGGCACTACGAATCACGCCGTGCCAGTCCTAGCGATGGAGCACCACTACGGAGTATGCTCATCCAGAGCCCAAAGCTCACACAAGAAGATAAGAGGACCATTAGATAGCTCAATGGTGACATCTCCCCGTCTTCTAAACAGTTGTCCGCAACTGAAAAGCTTCCAAATAGTCATGGAGAAGCTGCGGATAATCTTTGAAGTAGTCCTCATCAACCCACTTAGCATCAATGGGGAGATAATTCTTGAACTTCACCAAATAGCGTCTTACAAGCTTGCCTACAGATAGCTTACGCTCTTTATGAAACACAATCTGCTCTGGTTGCAAAATCTCTTCCAACTCATCCACTTCTGGTGGATCCTCAATGATAGGAAGACTTGGTTCCGGACCCACATACTTTCGTAAGAGGCTAACATGGAAAGCATTATGTATCTTCCAATGAGATGGCAATGCTAAACGAAAAGCAACTTCATTGATCTGCTCAATGACCTTGAAAGGCCCATAATACCTGGATGAGAGCTTGGGAAACATCCCCTCCTTACCAGATCTCTTACGAAGTCTAGCTTTTTCGAATTTCAGCAATACCCAATCATTTACCTTGACATCCAAATGCTTTCTATGCTTGTCTGCAGCCTTCTTATGCTTCTCTTGAGAACGGGCTATGGCTGTCCGTACCTGTGCAAAGGCAATATCCAAGTCCCTGACAAAGTCATCAGCAGCAAAAATCTCATCCTTAGTACGTAGGATGGTAGGCAATACCACTTTGCCATAAACTATCTCAAAGGGAGCCTTCCCAGTAGAAGCATGCACCGTGTTATTGTATGCAAACTCCACAAGTGGCAAATACTTTTCCCACAAAGTCTTTTGATCAGCTACATAGCATTTGAGAAGGTCCAATACGGCTGAATTTGCTGCTTCACTTTGACCATCGGTTTGAGGATGAAAAGCGGATGAAAAATTCAGCTTTGTGCCCATATTGTCAAAAAGTGCTCTCCAAAAGAGACTGGTAGTTCGAGGATCACGGTCACCCACAATAGATTTAGGCATACCATGATGCTTGAATACCTGTGATAAGAAAACTTTTGCCATATGATCTGCCTTGATCGTTTTCTTGACCGGCAAGAAATGAGCTTGCTTGCTAAACCGGTCAACGATAGTCCATATAGCATCATTACCTTGCTGAGTGCGAGGCAAATCCATGATGAAATCCATAGCTATACTCTCCCATGGCTGCGAGGGAATAGGCAATGGTAGAAGCAATCCAGGAGACTTCTGACGATCAAACTTGACCTTTTGGCAAGTAAGGCAAGCACGTACATAAGCCTCAATGTCCTTCCTCATCCCTGGCCAAAAGAAGTAGCGTTCAACCATATGAGTAGTAGGTAGAATACCTCTATGTCCTGCATACGGTGGAGCATGGCATTCTTCCAACACTTTTTGCCTCAAATCTGTGAGCACACAAAGGCAATTATCTTTAAGGAGATACCCATCTTTGATCACATATGATGCATGAGTATGACCAGCCACCAAATCAGCCCATAAATCTGAAAAATCAGCATCTATATGGTACTTATTTTGCATAGACGACAAGTCTCCATGAGAGGCAATTGAGATAGAAGCTACATACGGCCTTCGAGACAATGCATCGGCCACCACATTCTTCTTTCCCGGTGTATGCACAATCTGAAAATGAAACATAGAGAGGAAATTTGCCATCCGCATATGCTTCTCTGAGAGCTTAGTTTGTGTGAGAAAATACCGTAAGCTTTGGTTGTCGGTCTTCACCATAAACTCTGCACCGAGAAGATAGTGCTTCCAAATGGTCAATGCATGAATCACTGCCAATAGCTCCTTCTCATAGATCCCCAAAGAAAGCTCCGTATCACGCAAACGGCGGCTCTCAAATGCCACGGGGTGTCCTTCCTGGTTTAGGACAGCACCTAAACAATCGCCACATGCATCACATTCCACAAAGAATGGCTTGTGCAAGTCAGGAATGATCAACACGGGCCCAGATATGATTGCATCCTTTAGTGAATAGAAAGCTTTGCTTTCCAATGAAGTCCACTGAAAGGAGACTTTCTTCTTTGTCAACTGATGAAGAGGGGCAGCAATCAAAGCAAAATGCCATATGAACCGTCTATAGTATGAGCATAACCCAAGAAAACTACGAACCTCATGCACTGACTTGAGTTCAGGCCAATTCTTGATAGCCTCAATCTTGGCAGGATCCATTCGTATGCCATCTTGAGAAACAATGTGCCCAAGATAATGAATTTCGGAGAGGAAGAACTCACTCTTCTTAGCATTGATGTGAAGTCTATGCTTTCGGAGTTCTTCAAAGACTATGGCCAAATGCTTTCTGTGCTCTTCTTCACTCTTGGAATAAACCAAGATGTCATCGAAGAAAACTCCAGTGAAAGATCGATGATCTCTAAAAATCCTGTCCATCATACGGTTAAAAGTGGCAGGAGCATTTGTAAGACCGAAAGGCATAACAAGATACTCATACAAACCAAATGCTGTCCTGAAAGCGGTCTTATGCACATCCTCTAGTACTACCCGTACTTGATGATATCCACTCTTCAAATCAATCCGGCTGAAATATGCCGAGCCATCCAATCTATCCAAAATATCATCAATGCGAGGAATAGGAAACCTATTCTTGATGGTTAGCTTATTTAGAGCCCGATAATCCACACACATACGATAAGAGAGATCCTTCTTCTGCACTAGAAGTACGGGAGAGCAATACGGTGAAGAGCTAGGGCGGATCAAACCTTTTTGCATGAGCTCATTGACTTGCTTCATGATCTCCTCCTGCTGTGATGCACTCACACGGTATGCCGGCCTATTTGGTGGAGAACTGCCAGGCACAAGGTCTATACGATGATCCTCCGGCCGTGGTGGTGGTAGCTCCCCTGGAAGTGAATCTGTAAAGCAATCTTCATATTGTTTCAAAAATTCCAGCCTATCACATGTGAGAGAATCAAGAGAATGATCAACATGGTCTACTCTATCACGAACAAAAATCATGTACGAGCAAAGACCCTTTCTCATGGCTTTATTTATTTGTATGTGGGATACAATAGGGATAGAATTCCCTTCCACACCGGCATCAATAACATGCTCTTTGCCCCTATGCATAAATGTGATCCGGTTGGTCTTGTAAGCCTTGCGAGGATCAAGACGGGAGTGCCAAGGCTTTCCAAGCAATACATCACACCCATTTAATGGTGCAATGAGGAAGTTCTCATGGTCCAAATATCCCTGAATATGCATGCGAAGCTTGCCAATAAGGGGTGTGACCTTGACTTGCTTGCCAACAAATGCACTTCCGGCCTCAATCTCCGGTCCCATGTCATCCACACTAATGCCCAATGCTGTAGCCATTTCCAATGATATGAAGTTGTCCGTGGCACAATCATCAAACATAAATAATGCGGGTTGATCTTTGAGCTGTCCCCATGCCTTGCATACCATCCTATCCAAAGCATCATGGGCTGTCCCCCCTTGTACATCGGGCACCATATGCACATTAACCTTGGTTTCCTTTGCATCCTCTTTGCCTGCTTTCTTTGGGCATTGCCGGACCATGTGATCTTTACTACCACAAGAAAAGCACTTACCGTCACGTATATATTGCACCCTTTGTTCCGGAGTAAGTCCATAGTTAGGCCTTTTGTTGGGACGCTTCTTCTCTGAGGTACTTTCAGCTTTTGGAGCTCCCTTAACTTCATTGGAGTCCCTTTTTGGTGGCTGTCCACCCTTATGCAGATTTGGGACAGCCTTGTCCTTCCCCTTTTGAGCATGTCCATCTCTATAATTTTGCTTCAGCTTTTGCTCCAATTGTTCGGTGGCCAAAGCAGCTGAAATGAGCTGTTGTAGAGTGTGGTTTGGGTACAACTCCAAGCCCGATTGATAAACCGGTTGGAGTCCCGATTCAAACTTTCTCTTGCGTTCCTCATCATTTACCTGCATAATAGGGGAAACTTCCAAGAGTGTTTTCCAAAACTTGGATACATAAGCATGAACTGACTCACCTTCATTCTGCTTAACCCAATCCCACTTCTTGCGGATGTTCTTCTTGGCATTAGGGGGTAAGAATTGGACATAGAATCTAGTTTTAAATTCAGCCCAAGTGTCCACGGGAGTGCCTGAGAGCTTTTCTGCAAGCCACCAATGAGCGGCCGTGCCCTTCAAGAACATGCTGGCATGCCTCACCTTGGACTTTTCTGAAAAATCCTCATCACTAAAAGCAATGTCAAATTGGGAAACAAATGACATAACCTTGGAAGCATCAAACTCACCATGATATGTCTCGAACTTGACGGATTTGTCCCCGGCTTTGAATTCCTTTTGCTTATGAACATGATGCTCATAATCCCCATGCGTCCTCTTGATTCCACGTTCATGTGGATCAGCCCTGGCATCCATAGATGCTCCTGCATACTTAGGTGGCATACGTGGACGTGAAGCATGTGCTGTACCTGCATGCATGTGTGTAGCCCCACCACTATCTCTTGCAGCATAAGCATAATCCGGAGAGGATGTGGAGATGGGAGCATGAAGAAATGGCTCTTCATGGGAGAGTTCAACAGGTAAAGTAGTAGTACGGGGATGTCGGTGCTCTCTAAGCCCATGAGAAACCTGCAATGATGAAGAATGAGGCTTGTAACGATCATCTCTAGAAGTAATATTACCTTCATAGGCATGGCTATGCCTCCCATGTAAGGTAGAATCACGTCGGGATGTAATGGAAGGCTCCTCTTTGTGGACAGCAGATTTCAGCTTTGGAGAGGCTATCCCAGGCATGTCCACCAATGGAGATCTCTTTATAATAAGCTCCCCATCCTGGCCCTGCAATACATCACCCTTATCCACTAAGAATGAAAGAGCTAGCTCACGAGGTTTCAGCCCTGATCCACGAGCCAAAGCTTCAAAGTCTTGAAAGACGGTTGCCTCCTTTTTCTTTGCATCTAGCACTTGTTGAATGTGTGGGTCCTCACGTAGGCTGGCCAATTCCATCTCCCTGGCATGGAGAAGCTCTCGCATACGCTGAATTTCTGCATTCATGGCACTTGGCTCTTGCTCTTGCTCCTGCATTTTCTCCTTGCCACGGGACGGCTGTCCCAACCATACATGATCACGGGCATAAGGCATCCGTCCACTTGCTTGTGTTCCACTGGAGTGCCCCTTTGAATTTGGCACTTCCCTGCTACTTGCTTGGCTAGCCATAATAAGAGTAAAGTCACTAATGGAGAGTGGTCAGGAAGCCTTCGGATCTTCCGTGATACCACTGAAACGAGACCCAAGCAGGGGTCACCCCTTCCTGGACTCACCTCTCCAGTTAGCACTCTATTATACACTCTTAAAAGACAATAGCACAAGACAAAATAGCAAAAAGTAATTAACAACTCTGAGCATAGATAGATGACACCACACTGAGGCCGGAACGGCCGGCCCCCCCCCAAGGAAATGATATTATTACTTGGGAGAATTTGTTACAAGTACACGGGCCCAAGGCCAGATTTCCAATAAGCAATGCACAATGAAAACAAAGTATCAAACCCAAACATGTTTGTTGATGCCGAGTCTGAAGTCACCAAGGGCTGCCCCGTCCATAGCACCTTCCAGAGTCACACTTCGCGTGCAATCCACCCGTCCCTGGCACTACGGATCACGCCGTGCCAGTCCTAGCGATGGGGCACCCTCACGGAGTTGACTCGGTGAATGGAAGAGGAGTCCAGACATAGGAGAGCAGGAGAATTCCTCATTCTTCGCGATGAAAATCTTCTGGAGCCACCGTACCTGCTGGTGTACCTGCTATACCTGCTGTACGACCAGAATCAGCAACTAATGATGGTACTGTACCTGCTGTACCTGCTGGTGTACCTGGTGTACCTGCTGTACGACCAGAATCAGCAATTAATGAAGGTACTGTACCTGCTGTACTTGCTGTACCCACTGGTGTACCTGCTGTACCTGCTGTACAACCAGAATCAGCAACTAATGATGGTACTGTACCTGCTGTACCTGCTGCACCTGCTGCTGTACCTGCTGTACAACCAGAATCAGCAACTAATGATGGTACTGTACCTGCTGTACCTGCTGTACAACCAGAATCAGCAATTAATGATGTGCTCCAGCCTGTTTTCTCTAAATCCCAGCCAACAGTTGTGTTTTCTTCCTCCAAAATGCAAGGGAGAGGGTTGGAAGTGAGGCGCCTTCCTCCCATGCACATAATTGGGTGTGGTAGGTGGGGTAGGTGGCCAACCCCCACCCCACATGCTATAAAAGGGTGCCCAGGCCAAAAGAAGGTGCCCACACTTATAAAGTGTCCACCTACTTTTAATGAAGTATGAAACCTGTAAGTTATAAGACTTATAACTTAAAACTCTTATTAAAATAAGGATTTCCCACCTGTTCACACGCCACAAAACTTGTCAGAAGACAAGGCATTCCACGGCTCACGGGAGGGCGTCCCCGACCCCTGAGCTAGACACACATGTCAGGCATGCAAACAAAACCAATTCACACGAAAACATTTCAAAGGCAGGCAAACATGAGTGCACAATGCAACATTGTTAAAGGATAATCTCCGTTCATGTACTTGCACAATACTTGACATTTCCGGGCACAAACAGGCCCACCGGAAAGTCAATTCCAGGTACACACACAGTGTACAATCCACCCGTCCCTGGCACTACGAATCACGCCGTGCCAGTCCTAGCGGTGGTAATCCAGAAACATACACCGTGTGCAATCCACCCGTCCCTGGCACTACGAATCACGCCGTGCCAGTCCTAGCGATGGAGCACCACTACGGAGTATGCTCATCCAGAGCCCAAAGCTCACACAAGAAGATAAGAGGACCATTAGATAGCTCAATGGTGACACCATTGCTCCAGTTGATCACCCTCAGTCAACACAGGAGGTTGAGCCCGCAGCTGGAGTAGAGCCCCCGCAACAGCAGGAGGCTCCACGATCTGTTCGAGTACCCAGGTGGTGGTTGGACACCCTTTGGGAGTCAGGTGTCACGGAGTTACCCTCCGAGTGGGCCACAGAGGACGGCTCTCGAAGATCACATAGAGTCCGAGACAAAAGCAATATAGTGGAGCTTCTTCAGGTAAACTATGCTCTGATGTCTCGTATTATGCGGGACAAGGAGCCCACTTCCGTCAAGGAAGGAAAGCCATGCAGGTGGAACTTGATGCCATCGAGAAGAACAACACATGGGAGTTGGTACCGAGGCCGTCGAAACGGTCAGTCATTGGTGTCAAATGGGTCTTTAAGACCAAATATGCGTCAGATGGGTCGGTGGACAAACACAAAGCCAGACTTGTGGCTAAAGGTTATGCTCAGCGGCCAGGCATTGACTACAAGGATACCTTTGCACCGACAGCACGGATGTCCACGATTCGGACCGTTCTAGCCCTTGCTTCTTCTCTCAGAGGTGGCCCGTGTATCGAATGGATGTAAAATCTGCGTTCCTTAATGGTGACCTGCAAGAGGAGGTGTATGTTGAGCAGCCTCCAGGCTTTGTTGTTCCAGGATCAGAAGGAAAGGTTTACAGGTTACGTAAGGCCTTGTATGGTCTTAAGCAGGCTCCCAGGGCTTGGAATCAGAAGATCGATTCCTTCTTTGTTCGGATTGGATTTCAGAGATCGGTTGTAGATCCTAACCTGTATCTCTTTCGGGAACGCGGCATGGTTACGATTATCATCCTTTATGTGGATGATCTCATTCTCACCGGCGGTCATGTGGAGCACATTGGTGTGACGAAGGTTGCCTTGTCAAAGGAGTTTGAGATGATCGACTTAGGCTTACTCCTTCTTTTTGGGAATGGAGATCTGGCAGACCCAGAGGGGTTTTTATGTCTCTCACAGCAACGGTATGTTCATGAGTTGCTTGAGGCCTTTGGGATGGAGAACTGCAAGCCTATTACTTCGCCGATGGACCCAAACACAAAGTTAACCGTTAATGATCCTTGTGAGCCAGTTGATGCCTCGCAGTACCGGAAGTTGGTTGGTTCATTGATCTAGTTGCTGAACACCACATTGGACTTGAGCTTCTCCGTGGGGTTGTTGCGCTCTTTTATGCAGACACCATTGAAGTCTCATTGGGACGCAGGATTGCGGATCTTGCGGTATCTGCAGAGTACAAAGGATCTAGGACTCTTTTACATAGGAGGGGATGGAGTCAGACTCCAAGGTTGGAGTGACTCAGATTGGGGAGGAGATCCAGACACGAGGAGATCTACTTCAGGATACAGTTTTACCCTTGGCTCAGGGGCAGTTTCTTGGAGCAGTAAGAATCTTCGACAGAGGCAGAGTACCGGGCTGCTTGTGGTGTTGCTTGCGAGGTTGTGTGGTTGCAGAGGCTGCTAGGCAAGATTGGGTTTCCACAGAAGGAGCCCACAGTGCGATAACCAGAGTTGTATAGCTATTGCTCGGAACCCAGTCTTCCATGCCCGGACCAAGCACATAGAGATACAGTATCACTTTGTACGTGAGAAGATCTTGGCTGGTGACATCTTGCTCCTTTATTGTTCGACGGAGGACAATGCGGCGGACCTCTTCACGAAGTCTCTACCTCAGGCTACGCTCAGGCGGCACTCCAGCTCCCTTGGGTTGATTTCATAGCTAGGAGCTGAGAGGGGGTGTTAGAAGTCATCTCCTGTCTTAATCAGACACCAGGGCCTCTGTTGTGGGTGTGCCCGCCTTGTATAGGTTTTTTATCATTTTTCCTCACTCCCCGTATTTTTTCCCCATTTTTTCCTTGGTGTGGGTGGATGGCACATGTTGAGAGGGGGTGATAGAAGTCATCTCCTGTCTTAATCAGACACCAGGGCCTCTGTTGTGGGTGTGCCCGCCCTGTATAAGTGTCTTATCATTTTTCCTCACTCCGTGTATTTTTTTGCCCATTTTTTCCTTGGTGTGGGTGGATGCCACATGCTGGCAGGAGCCTCTGATGCTGGCCGACTGCACTCATGTGTTCCTGAAGACTGGTCGACTTGATCAGAGGAGGTGGTGGTGTTTTTCTGCTGGCCGACTGGCTTTGCCCAGTTGTGGAGGGCTGGTGGCACTTCATGTGCTGGCCGACTGCATCCATGGGGCCATATAAATAGGCCCCATGATCCCCACTTTGTACTCATTCAGTTTTCCTCGGGATCTTGTGTATAGAGAAGAGTTTACACGCCTATCTCTCTGTCTTTCTTGTGCTGTCTATTTTTTGCACTCTACTTGCCCTTGTGGTCTCAAGTTTGGTTATCATTTCCGCTGCTTTACCCCACAAATATAAGCTTGTGGGACTTGGAGTCAAGCTTCCCCCTTTGCTTCTTCGGAATATGAACATACGCATCACTCCCAAAAACATGGAAGTGCGAGACATCAGGTTTCCTGCCAAAGTATGCCTCAAACGGAGTCATGTTAGGTACTGAAGTCGTCGGAGATCGGTTGAGGGTATGGACAGCCGTTGCCACAGCCTCTCCCCAAAGTGGACGAGGAAGATCACGATGCTCCAGCATGGTCCTCGCCATCGCCACCACAGTCCTGTTCTTGCGTTCTACAACTCCATTCTCTGAAGGCGATCCTGTATTGGCCAGTTCCCTCTTGATGCCATGGTCTGCACAAAATCTGAGAAATACAGTCGAGGAGAATTCACCTCCTTTGTTAGCCGTGAGAGTCTTTACCTGCAATCCAGACTCTTTCTCCACTCACCTCCTTTGTCAGCCGTGAGAGTCTTTACTTGCAATCCAGACTCTTTCTCCACCATCACGTGCCAATCCTTGAACCGTGCAAAAGCTTGGTCCTTCCGTGAAAGAAAGTAGACCCACGTGAATTTGGTATAGTCATCAACAAGCAACATGAAATAGAGTCTGCTGAGGTCCACACAAGTCAGTGTGAATCAACTCCAACGGTTTCGAAGCCCGCCTGGAAGCCTGCTTCGGAAAGGATTCCCTGTGCTGCTTACCACGTATGCAAGAACTGCAACGTCCTTGCTTACTGCCAACATGTGGCAAGCTAACCACCCTATGGTCTTGGAAGTGCATCCACATTTAAGTGGCCAAAACAAAAGTGCCACAAATCTCCGACCTGAGAACCTGTCAACGAGGAGAGTGCAGAGAGCTTGTAGATACCATTCTCCACACCGCCTTCCCAAACAACCTGGCCAGTCTCACGGTCCCGTAGAGCAACTGAATGCTCCTCAAATTCCACCCGAAAGCCAGTCTTGCATACTTCATGCACTGACAGAAGATGAAAACCCAGAGCAGGGACATAAAAAACACGGGAAGCATGCTTGCCCCCCTTGCCGTCGGGAATAATCTCCATCCGGCCCTCACTGTGTATCGGAATAGTGGAGTTATCGCCAATAAAAATGCGACCTGACTACCGTTTCAAATCCAAAAAGAAGTCACGGGATGGAGTCATGTGCCTGGAAGCACCACTGTCAAGAATCCACTCCCGGGTATCCTTCGCGGTGAAGCCAATTGCCTCCTCGCTCGAAGACGATGAAGCATTGGAGTCCATCTCTAAGTGCACAAATGCAGGAGTCTTTGCAACTGTGGCTGAAGAATCAGCACTCTTCCCAGTCCGCTTAGGACACTTCCTCCAATAGTGGCCTTTCTCGCCACAATCATTGCAGGATCGTTCGGCCTTCAGCTTCTCTCGTTTTGAGTCGGGCTTCTTCTCAGAAGACTTCTCCAGTGAAGCCTTCCCTTTGCCCTTGTTGTTATTCCGGCCTTTCGACCGTTGGCCAGTTAAGGCCTCCGAACCTCCGCTGCGAGGAGGGTTCGTGAAACGTTCCTCCTGGTCCAAGACCATTGGCACAAGCTCCTCCCAGGTAATGGTGCTGAGCCTGCCACTCGTAATCAAAGAGGAGTAGAAAGGAGAATACTGAGCAAGCAATTGGGACAGCAAAGTAATGGCCATGTCTTCAGATGATATCTCCTTCCCAGCCTGGAGGACTTCCTGCTGAAGGGCCTGCAGCTTGTTAATGTGCTCCCGCATCGTTGATGACTTTGCAGGGTTCATAACCCGCATCTGCACTTCTAAGGAGATCCTCTTCATGGGTGATACCCTATTATAAAGAGAAGCCAAGTGCTGCCATATGCCTCTGGCCAGCGTCATGTGCTTTACGTGATTGATTACTTGTGGTGTGCAATTGAGGAAAATAAATGATCGGACCCTGGCGTTGACACGATCCCACATCTGTGCCTGTGCCTCTCGGTCCTTCTTCATCGACAGTCACTCCCCTTCCGCTGCTTCCGGTTGTGGAACCCCGATGACGATGAAATCAGCAAGGTCATATGACTCTAGCACAGACTCCATCATAACCTTCCAGATGCCGTAATTGTTCCCGTCCAACTGACGGTCCACTGGGAACGTGGGGAGAGTCGGGATCTTCACGTGCTTCTCAGCCATCTCTAACAAATCTGCCATCGCGGGGATGTAACTGAAAAAGGGTGGGTGGGTGGGAAAAAAAACCTAAACCTGCAAGTGGCTGTCCAGCACCTTAGCCCGCCTTCCTCTTGCAACTTCTCTTCCCGAACAGTCCAAAACTGTCCACCAATCACCAACTTAACTGTCCCCCTCTTGCTCAGAAAACTCCCAAGATCTATCAAGAGCCTAGGGCTCTGATACCATGTCAAAATACGCAGCGGAAATGATAACCAAACTTGAGACCACAAGAGCAAGTAGAGTGCAGAAAATAGACAGCACAAGAAAGACAGAGAGATAGGCGTGTAAACTCTTCTCTTTACACAAGATCCCGAGAAAATCTGAATGAGTACAAAGTGGGGATCATGCGGCCTATTTATATGGCCCCATGGATGCAGTCAGCCAACGCATGAAGTGCCACCAGCCCTCCACGATTGGGCAGAGCCAGTCGGCCAGCAGAAAAACACCACGACCTCCTCTGATCAAGTCGGCCAATCTTCAGGAACACATGAGTGCAGTCGGCCAGCATAAGAGGCTCCTGCCGGCATGTGGCATCCACCCACACCAAAGAAAAAATGGGGAAAAAATACGGGGAGTGAGGAAAAATGATAAAACACCTATACAGGGTGGGCACACCCACAACAGAGGCCCTGGTGTCTGATTAAAGACAGGAGATGACTTCTAACAATAACAAGAAGTTTTGGAAGCTTTACTCCTAGTTACTTCTTATCGTACAGTGCCACTGTCTGAGCAGGTTGAGAAGTATTGTTGTGGGTTGCCCAAGGAAGTGCGTGACTATTGCATTAAGACTCCAGTAACAAATATGTCGCAGATGATAGAGAATGCCATGACGGCAAATGCGTTACTCACTGGGGTTTCAATTGGATTTAAGGGCAGCAAAAGCACTGGCAAGAAAACTCAGAAGTCAGGGCATGCATCTCGTGATGCAACAGTGCTTGCAGAGAAGTGGCCTAAGATGTTACCAATGCCCAAGAGAACTCTTGAGGAGAAGTAGGCTTTGTTGGATGTCAAGAAATGCTTTTTCTATACCGAAGAGGGACGTATGTCTCTCAATTGTCCCAAGCGTAAGTCCAACAAGGATTCTGACACTAAAGGGGAGCCCAAGTCTAAGAAAGCAAAGCCTTCTGTAGGGTTAGTTCTTTATCTTGTTGGGGATCCGTGTAGAGGAGATGGGGCCTTTGTATGAGGCTAATATGGCTTGGCCTGGGTATGCAGAACCCGTTACCCCTATTATTGGGAAGCTGAGGCTTCATGTGCAGGGTTATGTGGACAGTGAGGAATTCTATATCATGCCACTTAATGGGTGTGATGTTTTGTTGGGTATGCCATGGTGTCATAGAGCACATGCGGTGGTGGATACATACAACAGGAAGATTACTTTGACTCATAGAGGGAAAGAGCACATTTTGGATGTAAAGCTTAATGGGGAATCTATTCCTTTTGTATCGGCTTCGGTCATTTCATCAGTAATGAAAAAGCATCTTTCCCCGTACTTGGTTTTTGGAAAGGATGCAAAAGATGATGAATCTCAATCTAATTTGTCTATGTTAGATAAAGACAGGACTGATTCCTACGTGAGTACCAAGATTGCTTTTCCGAGTCATAGCCAAGAAAACTTCCTCTGGAAAGGCCAGAAGATCATGCTATTGATCTTATTCCGGGGAGTATTGAAACCGGCCTTTAGAAATCTGACGGGCGGTGAAACAAACACTCGCACACAAAACACTTCATCACCCATGGGGACCTAGAAAAGGAAACAAATAGGGGGAGCTAGAGTGCTCCTGCAAATAGTACAAGGACACCGATTGGGCCCAAAACGCAGTGGCGCCCCTTGCGGTAATTCTTTACTTGATCAAAATTTGAGTACAAAGTACAACTTGTAGAATCCTTTACCAATAGGATCCCTCGAAGCTTTCACCCAGGACTTCCAAATAAGAACTCTCGTTATTACAACAAAGCATTCCATAGAGAAGGCACACTTGTACAACACCTCTCTGCTTGAAAAGGTCTTCTCCATTGCTACCATGGATCCCTCAAACCCTTTCCCAAACAACAGTAGTGCTGTACCAAACCATATGTCCTTCCCTATGGTCACAGCTTGCATGGAACCTCGAGAAAACTATAACTTGTCCACATGAATTCAAAGACATGTTTTCCACATGAAACCAAAAACTTGTATCCCATAAACCAAAGGCCTGTTTCCTCGATACCAAAGTCCTGTTTCCTCTCGAAAAACCAATGTCCTGTTTTCGTGACAGATATACCATCAAATCACGGTTGCCAAAAACCTAGAGAGAGAAAGATAGAGGATGTGTCAAGCAATCCTTAAATACACATAAGTCCAAGACGAAGAGTAACAACACATCTCTTCCAAGAACATCATCCTGTGCATCTTAGCTTGATCCTCTGTATCCAAATCTCGTAAACAAGGCCCGCAATCCATGATGAGAGAGAGAACAATATCCTCGCACTAGGGCCTGTAATCCACTGAGAGAGAGAGAGAGAGAGAGAGAGAGAGAGAGAGAGAGAGAGAGATGAAAATGAAATGAAATGATATATTAACGTCTTCAAAAGGCCAAAATGACCTATGAGACCAAAAAGGTTACAACAATTGGTGGATCTGATACAATGTCTGTGTAAGAAAAGCTAAAACAACTAAACAACTAACTGAAACTGAAACAACAACTATGAGGAAAAGTAAGGTACTAGGAGCTCCTGGGAAGGAAAACTCCAGCAACAAAGGTAAGCATCATATACATCACTATCCAAAGATGTCTCTCATCGGTCGATGGCGGATATCCTCAATGTCCTCCATGGTGAGAACTCTGACTGGACGTCTCCCATGCCGTGCTAGTATGGTCCTGATCCTCTGTTGTAGTCTCCGCTGGTGTCGAGATGATCTCTAGTCTCCACCCTTGCTTCCATCATCGGCCGTGCACTCCTCTACTCGCGAAGAGAAGATGAGAGAGACGACTGCACTCTGAATTTGGTCCACACTGCAGTTAACTGCCCGCTTGGTTGCCTGTTGCTGCCCGCCTGGTCGCTTGTTGCTGGTTGTAGCCCATACGCGCAGCCACCTGGCGTAGAGAGCCTCCCACCTGACACCCGCCTGGCTGCAGAGAATCTCCTGCCTGACGCCCGCCTCGCTGCAGAGAGTCTCCCGCCTGGCTGCAGAGAGTCTCCCGCCTGGCTGTAGCCCAAACGTGTAGCCCGTCTGGCACCCTTTGCTGGCTGCAGCTCGCCTGGTCCCCTTTTGCAGGCTGCAGCCCGCCTGGCTGTAGCTCATACGGAGCCTGCCTGGCGCTCCTTGCTAGCTGCAGCCCGCCTGGCGCCAAGGTGATGCGCAAGTGACTTGCTCCAAGGTGATGCGCCCGCGCAAACCACATGACGACCACACCACCATGACCCACCATAGTCACGACCACAAACCGAGAGAAGCGCCTCAAGCCACTCAACGACTCGACGATGACCACCCGGCGACCTGCTCTCGAATCCGCCACCCTTCGCCCTTTATAACCGTGTGATTCGCTTTTTCTCCAAAAACTAAAAGCAAATATAAAAAACGCATGCTTACAAATAATAATAATATTTTAAGCCTTCAAAGGTTTAAATCCTTATAAACTTAAAAATCCCTTTTGTCCCCTTTCACACTTGGGCTGGCCACACACATATGGGTTTCCTTTTCATATCCAAATTGATGCTGCTCACACTGTCCATCTCGTGCCCGTGCCCACTTGCTTGTTGTCCAGAGGGAAAAACACAGGGTCGTAACATACTCCCCTCTTGAAAAATAGCAAGCATCCTCGATTGCACTCAATAACACAGTAAGCATCCAATGAAGAAAGAGTCCCCATATGACAAAAGCAATGGCCTTCCAGTGTATCTGGGTGATGAAACAATCATCCTGGACAATAAGGCCATACTGTCACATCAAAGTGACAAACAACTCTTGCTTGTTCCTTGAGAACCTGCAGCAAAAGTCTAAAACCAAGTGGAAACACGTTACCTGTGTTAGCCAAAAACAAAAGCATGCATCATACTACATATGACAAACATATGCATTCGCAAACAATATGCTCCTGAAGATGCTCTACCCACTCCAAAATATCAGTCTCAGGGTTGCTCGCAAGACTTACACCCATGGATATCCACGACTGGAGGTACAACATGAGCATATGAAAGCACTCAATGCATCAAACTATACATCCACTAAGTACTTCCCACATATGTCTCATGGCTATTCCGCAGGAATCACACCCAATGATGAACATAATAAAGTACTTGATGTATCATACCAACATACATACATCTCACGACACAATCCAGAGTATTACCCAATGTATTCTCAATGGTACCGGGATCCAATGGCACCATAATACAATAATACCTCAAAAAGTTTATGCATACATGCACAAATGGAGTTCGATCCATATATCCATGAACCAAACCAACTCTAGGACTGCTCGCAAGACTTATGCCCTTCATAGAGTCTCGAAGCGTTAGCTTAGGTTGCCGCAGACTTTGAGCTCAACCAAACCATGCCATTCCAAAGGAGATCAACTCCACAAATAGCATCATCTCAATATCCAATTGACCAATCGTGTGGTCAAGAACAGCCAGAACCATATGACAAAGATCAATGTCCCAATCTTCCTCAGTCATACTTTAGTTCCAAAAAAAACCATCCATAGTTGCAGTTATAGTTCAAGGTGTGGCCGACTGTGAACCATACCCAACTTTACCATGTCATGTGACTAGTACACAATATCATAGAAGTCCCATAAGCAGATGTACTGTTAGCCTTAGTACCTTCGAGTGGATACAAAGATGTCACGAAGCGACTCCTAGATGAAAAACTGAGCCTGTCTGTAACAAGGGAGCGGAGGTGCTACCCCCCTCTTGAGCATCAAGCAATGCTCCAGACCCATGCTCTGCTGAACCAGAATGAGCCGTCGCAAGAGTCGGCTCCAACTCAAAGGCATCAAGATAAAGCTACAACACCTGAGGTGAATTTGCTAAGTCACCCTCCTCCATCCACTTCGCATCCATCAGTGAATAGTTCTTTAAACTTCACAAGATAGCGACGGGAAACTTTACCTTGTACCTTTCTTTCCTTATGTGCCAGTATCTGCTCGGGAATAAGAACCTCATCAAGCTCCTCCACTTCCGACTGAGCCTCATCTAATACATCCACAGGCACCCAAAACCTACTTGCACTCCACCCAAGTGGTAAGCACAAGTCCCCAATGAAGCATAGTAGATCACCACTGCTAAACATAGAAAGAAGTTGCCTTCCGAACCCATGAAGCCTCCGTAAAGATACCACTGGTGACAAAGTGTCGAAAGCCATAACCTTCAACCCATCTCTTGCACCATAACTCTTCAACTGCTTCTTGTTTCTGGCTGACTACTTCCTGTCCTTGGTGTCTTTTCTCCTGAGCTTCATCTTTAGCTTTTGCTCTTCACCTCATATAGGCAAAGACACACAATCTTGCACTGTCTCCTGCACTTCCTTTTCACTTTCCACATGTTGAAGCTTTTGATGTGACAACCACGGGCTCGCCTTCTTGAGAAAGTTGACGATATCCCGACGACGGAACCATGAAACCGGCCTTCAGAAATCTGACGGGCGGTGAAACAAACACTCGCACACAAAACACTTCATCACCCATGGGGACCTGGAAAAGGAAACAAATAGGGGGAGCTAGAGTGCTCCACAAGGACACCGATTGGGCCCAAAACGCAGTGACGCCCCTTGCGCTATTTCTTTACTTGATCAAAATTTGAGTACAAAGTACAACTTGTAGAATCCTCTACCAATAGGATCCCTCGAAGCTTTCACCCAGGACTTCCAAATAAGAACTCTCGTTATTACAGCAAAGCATTCCATAGAGAAGGCACACCTGTACAACACCTCCTTGCTTGAAAAGGTCTTCTCCATCGCTACCATGGATCCCTCAAACCCTTTCCCAAACAACAGTAGGGTTGTACCAAACCATATGTCTTTCCCTATAGTCATAGCTTGCATGTAACCTCGAGAAAACTATAACTTGTCCACATGAATCCAAAGACATGTTTTCCACATGAAACCAAAGACCTATATCCGATAAACCAAAGACGTGTATCCCATAAACCGAAGGCCTGTTTCCTTGATACCAAAGTCCTGTTTCCTCTCGAAAAACCAATGTCCTGTTTCCATGACAGATATACTATCAAATCACGGTTGCAAAAACCTAGAGAGAGAAAGATAGAGGACGTGTCAAGCAATCCCTGAATACACATAAGTCCAAGACGCAGAGTAACAACACATCTCTTCCAAGAACATCATCCTGTGCATCTTAGCTTGATCCTCTGTATCCAAATCTTGTAAACAAGGCCTGCAATCCATGATGAGAAGAGAACAATATCCTCGCACTAGGGCCTGTAATCCACTGAGAGAGAGAAATTAAATGAAACGTTATATTAACGTCTTCAAAAGGCCAAAGTGACCTATGAGACCAAAGTTACAACCATGTGACATTTGATACACTGTCTGGAAAAGAAAAGAAAGAACTGAAGGTAATTATCTAGCCCTACAATACATCAGTAGGGAGCATCCGGAAGCAGCAACTAGGGAGAGTGGGAAGCTAATGCTACTAGTCAAAATGGGGTACATGAGTACATGGATACATGAATACATGAATATGGGGGAGTACAAAAGTGACAGTGAGTACAACAGTATATGGCTGGAGTGGTAATCATCCTAGGAGCTCTAGCATGGGTCTCTGCCGGATGGCCTGGATATCTGCCATAGTGAGATGCCTGGTCGGATGAGCCCGATGCCTCGCAATGATGCTCTGAATCCTCCGGTGTAGGCACCGTCTCCGATGTGAGGATCCGCGAACCCTCGGGCGTCTGGATCTGCCCAACTGGATAAGTCTCTCAACTAGAGTCCCACGGGGTGCCCACTGTTGGGCTGTCGGTTGTGTCCCCTCCCGGGTAGTCCCTCTAAAGAAGTCAGTAATATGTCTGTGTGGACTCCCTGCCAGTCGGGCGTCTGCTCCTGATAATGGACTCTCTGAGCTTGCGGATCTCTAGGACATAAAAACCCAAGCATCGCTGATCACAATAGTCCATGACTCTAGCCAGTGGTCCAAATCCCTCTCTGTGCTCCTCCGTCTCTGGCTCTATTCAACAAATTTGACAAATCCTATCCCCTGGAGGTATGCCTCTAAATTTGCCTGTCTCTATCTCTAACTGATGTGAAGAGGTGCGGATCTGCCCAATGGCGCACCTCAATCCATGAGACAGATGGGTATCCATGTAGCTCGGTCCAAGTATAAAACCATTCTCAGTGGTGTGGAGAAGATGGTCTCTATAGAAAGCCATCTTCGTCCCCAACTCCTGTGAGGGCTCTAGCCATGTCCTCCTAGTGTCCAACTGAATGAGGTCCTGTCTGATGACTCTACTAATCTCAGAATGTGTTAAGGTGAGAGAGGGTGCCTCCAGAGAGTACTGGAAGGGTGGAAGTCTGTCTAAACTGAACCCATGGAGCTCAAACCAGGATGCTATCTGCGCATACCAACATGAAGTGTCTCCCTCTATGACTAGCTGATGAGAGGACTCTAAAGCAAGTTGTGTCGGGGAAGCTTCCAGGTGCTATGAATGAAGGACATTGATCTGGCAAGAGCCTCGACTACGATCGGTGGTGCTCCCATCTTGGCTCTGATAATCTCATGGGGTACCGAGGCCTTAGCCCGAATCATCCTGGAGATCATGGACACAAGTGGTCTCTCCATCGATCTCCATCCATCGTATGTGTGTCCTGATCGACTGTGACGATCTAGGCTAGGCTCCCAGATCTGTACTCCATACAGCATAGCCGATGTGACCAGCGTGTCAAAAAGCCACAGCTTAGTGCGTGGCTCCTGAAACTGTACCTGTGAGCACATCCTCTCTAGACCTCCTAGTGCTGCATATCCTCTAGTCAATCTGGCCTCTGCTGCCCCCTCATGGAAAATGTGGGCCCAGTGAACACCACTCCAAGATATGTGTATGAGTCAACATACTCCACTGTCTCCTGCCCATATGTGAAAATAGGCGCTGATCTCCAGACCCACTGAGCTGTAGTGTTAAACACTATAACCTTGGTCTTACCAAGGTTAACTGAGAGCCCACTGTCCTGTGCATAAGCATGTAAAGTATCCAAGTGCCTCTGCATACCCTCTAGTGAGTCTGCTATAAGCACAATATCATCAGCATATAAGAGCAGAGGTATCCAAGTGCCAGCCAACTGGGCTCCTTTGTCCCCTCGTGTCCCAATATAATCAGAGATCTCATCAATGTATAGTCCAAATAGAGTCGGAGAGAGCGGGCAGCCCTGTTTCACCCCTATAGTGGAGTGTACTGGCTAGGAGAGACCCTCTGGAGTCTGAAGTCCGCACCTGCCCAACTACTGTCTCATAAAGTGCCATAATACCCCAAATGAGCTCACATGGAACCCCCAAGTCTTGCAGCCTGCGCTTCAGTCTAGCTCTGGGCACTGTGTCAAAGGCCTTGCGGAAATCCACAAAGCCACAGTAGATCCTCCTCCCATGTGCTCTGGGCACTGTGTCAAAGGCCTTGCGGAAATCCACAAAGCCATGCGTGTATAAATCTTTGGCTTCCTCCTCTACATTGTCACCGTCCTTAAGACCCGTGATCCGCACATGAAGTTCCCTTGTCTTTCTTCTTTGTTCCTCCTCAATGGTTAGGTTGATAATCTTCAAGGTAGATGTGCTTTCGGCCTCCTTGTTCTTACCTTTCTTGACCACTTCTATCCATTTCTCCGTTTCATCTACTTGCTTTTGCGTCTTCGTGAGCACCTCCACCCACGAGGAGGTCTCTCGGGCCTTCTTTTCTTCTCCCTCTTGAAGTGTTCTCACTTGGGCCTTGATGGTGTTCAGCTCCTCCATCATGACGGGCTGAATTTCACCTTCCTCGAGCTTATGTTGAGCACGTGCTTCTTCTATCTCCTTCTTGAGATTTGCGATCTCTGCATCTTGGGCTGCTATCCGCGCTTGAAGCTTCTTGACTTTGTCAAGAAGGCTCCGGTTGACCATATTAATTGCATTGTCCGTCTCTTTCTTGTGTTGTTGGATGGCTGCCTTGATCAGGTCTTCAATGTCGATCCTCTCCATCTTGTCTTGGGCTGAAAAAGGCTGGTTTCGGGTTAAAAATTAATTAACCCTTGGCCATAGGAAGAGCTCCGTGCGTGTCTGCAGCGCTTCCCAGAGAGAGAGAGAGAGAGAGGCGAGAGGGGGCTGTTGCGAAGAGAGAGAAAGATAGGCAGCAAGCGGGAGAGAGAGAGAGAGAGAGAGAGAGAGAGAGAGAGAGAGAGAGAGAGAGAGACTGATCTCTAGTCTCCACCCCTGCTTCCATCATCGGCCGTGCACTCCTCTAGTCGCGAAGAGAAGATGAGAGAGAAGACTGCACTCTGAATTTGGTCCACACTGCAGAACACTACCCGCCTGGCTGCTCGTTGCTGCCCGCCTGGTCGCTTGTTGTTGGCTGTAGCCCATACGCGCAGCCACCTGGCATAGAGAGCCTCCCACCTGACACCCGCCTGGCTGCAGAGAATCTCCTGCCTGACGCCCGCCTGGCTGCAGAGAGTCTCTCGCCTGGCTGTAGCCCAAACACGTAGCCCATTTGGCGCCCTCTGCTGGCTGCAGCCCGCATGGCTGTAGCCCATACGCAGCCCGCCTGGCGCTCCTTGCTGGCTGCAGCCCGCCTGGCGCTCCTTGCTGGCTGCAGCCCGCTTGGCCCCCTTTTGCTGGCTGCAGCCCGCCTGGCTGTAGCCCATACGCAGCCTGCCTGGCGCTCCTTGCTGGCTGCAGCCCGCCTGGCGCCAAGGTGATGCGCAAGTGACCTGCTCCAAGGTGATGCGCCCGCGCAAACCACATGACGACCACACCACCATGACCCACCATAGTCACGACCACAAACCGAGAGAAGCGCCTCAAGCCACTCAACGACTCGACGATGACCACCCGGCGACCTGCTCTCGAATCCGCCACCCTTCGCCCTTTATAACCATGCGATTCACTTTTTCTCCAAAAACTAAAAGCAAATATAAAAAACTCATGCTTACAAATAATAATAATATTTTAAGCCTTCAAAGGTTTAAAAACCTTATAAACTTAAAAGTCCCTTTTGTTCCCTTTCACACTTGGGCTGGCCACACACATATGGGTTTCCTTTTCATATCCAAATTGATGCCGTTCACACTGTCCATCCCGTGCCCGTGCCCGTGCCCGTGCCCGTGCCCACCTGCTTGTTGTCCAGAGGGAAAAACACAGGGTTGTAACAAGTATCCCACCAAATAGACTGCCGTACCGTGTTAGTGCAGCCCAACAAGAGGAAGTTATGAGCCAGGTACAAGAGTTGTTGAAAAGAGGTTGATTCAGCCTAGCTCATCACCCTTTTGCTCACCTGTGCTCTTAGTGCAAAAGAAAGATGGTTCTTGGTGCATGTGTATAGATTACAGTTCGCTAAACAAGAACACCATCGAGAATCGATTCTCTATTCCGAGGATCGATGGCATATTGGACCGTTTACAGGGCTCCACAGTCTTTAGTCGAATAGACTTGAAAAGTGGGTATCATCAGATACACATTAGACCCGAGGATGTGCATAAGACAGCATTTCGGACCACCTTTGGGCTATATGAGTTCTTGGTCATGCCCTTTGGCTTGACAAATGCTCTCGTTACCTTTAACAGGATGATGGATAGGATTTTCCGGCTCTCATAGAGCGTTTGTGGGCACATTCTTTGATGACATGATTGTGCATTCAAGCTCAGAGGAGGAGCATAGGGAACATTTGGCCACAGTGTTTGAAGAACTCCAGAAGCATAGGTTGGTCGTAAATGGCAAGAAGAGTGAGTTCTTCTTGGAAGAAATACACTTCTTGGGGCACATCGTGTCCAAAGCTGGAGTCCGTATGGATCCTTCGAAAGTGAAAGCAATTCTCAACTGGCCAGATTTGAAGAGCGTGCATGATGTATGTAGCTTTTTGGGATTGTGTTCCTCTTACAAGCGGTACGTATGGTATTTTGCTGAGATTGCTTCGCTCTTTCATGCCTTAACAAAGAAGGGAACTCCGTTTCGATGGGCTGATCGGAAAATTGGAGCCTTTAAAAAGCTTAAAGAAAAGCTTACTTTGGATCCCGTATTGGCACTACCAGATCTCGGAAAGGCTTTTGTCTAGTGTGATGCATGTGGGAACAACATTGGGGCAGTTCTCATGCAGGAAGGACATGTGATAGCCTATGAGAGTTGTATATTACAGAATGCCGAGAAGCATTTACAGGTCTATGAGAAAGAGATGTTGGCTGTAATTCATGCTCTTTCTACGTGGAAACACTATTTGCTTGGGGCTGATTTCACTGTGCAGGTAGATCATCAGACCTTCCGTTATTTCCTGAGGCAAACTAAACTTTCTGAGAAGCATATGAGATGGGCCAATTTTTTGTCTATGTTCCACTTTTAGATTGTACATGTGGAAGGCAAAAAGAATGTTGCGGCAAATGCTTTGTCATGCAAGCCATAGGTCTCAGTAGTTTCACTTGCTTATCATCATGAGCTTGATGAGATGAAAGAGCAGTATGCCCATGATGAGAATTTTGGCAGGGTCTATGATCAGATGTCTGAGGGTCAGCCGCATGATCATTATACTCTCAGGGATGGCTTCTTGTTGATGCATGGTAGACTGTGTTACCAAGCAGTTACGACTCAAGGTTATGATTGAAAGTCATGCTCCACCGTATGCAGGTCATAGGGGCATTGAGGCCACGGTAAAGGCAGTTGAGGCTTTCTTTTATTGGCCAACCTTGAGAAGAGATGTTGATGCTTTTGTTAGGCAATGCATTGTATGTTAGAAGGTGAAGTTTGACCGTCAAAAGACACCAGGGTTACTTCAGCCTTTACCTATTCCAGATAGACCATGGGAGAGCATTGCCATGGATTTTATATTTGATCTTCCGAGGACACAAACGGGGAATGATGGCATTTGGACTATCATATGCAGGTTCAGTAAGCAGGCTCATTTCATTCCCGTGCGTAAGAAGATCAAAGTTGATCACATGGTGAAATTGTTCATGGCGAACATAAATCAAGTATTGTGGCATGCCTTCGTCTATCATTAGTGACCGTGATCCACGGATGACGAGTTTATTTTGGAGAGGATTGCTTGACAACATGGGTACAACTCTCAAGGTTTCATCATCGTTTCATCCACAGACAGATGGGCAGCCAGAAGCGGCTAATTCCATAGTGTTAGATCTTCTCAAGTGCTATGTGTCAGAGCACAAGAAACAATGGGAAAAGTATCTTCCTTTGGTGGAGTTCGCTCATAACAACACCATCCATACCTTGACGGGCAAGGTGCCTTTTGAGATTGTGGAAGGAGGTGAGAAGGTACCACCCAGTTTGCACACAAAGGATAAGATCTTTCAGGCTGACTAGTATGTGGAGAACATGGATGAAGCTTATAGGAGAGTTAAATTGGCACTCCAAAAAACTCAACAAAAGAAAAAGAAGGCAGCAGACCGTCACAGGCGTGCATTAGAGTTTGCATTGGGTGATTGGGTTCTTTTGCGATTTGAGAAAGCTAGGCTCAAGAAGATGAAGGGTAAAGAGTGCTTATTCCCTAAGTTGAGCATGCACTACTATGGACCTTTTCAGGTATTGGAAAAGATCGGTGAGGTGGCCTATCGTTTGAAGCTACTAGATCACTGGAGGATTCACAATGCATTTCATGTGAGTCTACTGTGCTTGAGGATGTATCAGATGAGGCTCAGCCGGAAGTGGAGGAACTTGATGAGGTTCTTATTCCAGAGCAGATACTGGCACATAAGGAAAGAAAGGTACGAGGTAAAGTTTCCCATCGCTATCTTGTGAAGTTAAAGAACTATTCACTGATGGATGCGAAGTGGATGGAGGAGGGTGACTTAGCAGATTCACCTCAGGTATTGTAGTTTTACCTTGATGCCTTTGAGTTGAAGCCGACTCTTGTTACGACTCATTCAGGTTCAGCAGAGCACAGGTCTGGAGCATTGCCTGATGCTCAAGAGGGGGATAGCACCTCCGCTTCCTTGATACAGACAGGCTCAGATGTTATCTAGAGGTCGCTTGGTGCAGCTTTTGTCTCACTCGAAGGTATTGACAGCTGACAATACATCTGCTTATGGGACTTCTATGATATATGTGTACTAGTCACATTGGATATTGTGGTTATGTATGGTTCACAGTGGTATACAACTTGGACTATTACTACACCATTGGCTTGCAGTGAATGTTGCTACATATGTATGGCTCAGAGAGATTGGGATGCCAATCTTGCCATATTGTACTTTTCACTTTTAGTTGGATCACATGGCTGATATCTTATTGTATTGGGCAGCCTTCGTTATCAGTGTGGTTCCACTTTGGATGTCTTGCTATATCACCAGGATGCAATCGAGGATGCTTGCCATTTTTTCAAGAGGGGGGTATGTCACGACCCTGTGAATTTGTATAGCGTAGCTGAACATTGGGCGTGGTGGTCAATTTGCAGGACACAAGTGTGTAGAACATTTATTAAATGTGCACACTTGTGGTCTAGAGGACTCTAGGTATTATTATGAAGTTTCCCTTTTATAACCCCATGTGGGGGGGGGGGCGTGATAAATGTTAGGAGGAGACAAAGGTTTTAAAAACCTTAGGAGGACACAAAGGTTTTAAACCAAAGGAATACTTTTTGGGGAGAATCGTGGCTTTGGGGAGTCATGCTATTATTGGCAAAAGGGCTTCTTTTGGAGGAGTCGGGCAGCAGCCAGGGGTACGCTTTTTGCTCTCATGCTTTGCTCTCCTTTGAAGAGAAAGACTGGTGGGCTGGGCTGAACTGCAGGTTTCTCTGGCTATCACTCTCTCTCTCTCTCTCTCTCTCTCTCTTGGTGGTGAGAGGCGGCTGCAGTAGAGGAAGCACTCAGCACTCTTTCTCCTTCTTGGCAAGCTAGCGGGCTGGTTGCAGAAAACGAATACAGGTAGCCAGCTATTGAACTGCAGGTGGTTGAAAGAGGGGAAGCACAGGACTGCAGGCTGTTTTCTCTCTTTCTCTCTTTGCAAGTGGCAGGCTGCAGGGTTCTTTCATGCGCAGGCGCACAGAGGGCTACAGGAGGCGGACAGAGCAGGTGCAGGTTTTTCTCACGCCTTCTCTCTCTTGGAAGGCGGCACAGGGCTGAAGCTTTTCTTTTCTCTTTCTCTCTCTCTCTCTCTCTCTCTCTCTCTCGATCAGTCTTGGTGAAGATGGAGATTGAGGCAAGGATGATGGCTGCTCTGGTCACACGCTTGCGAGCCTAAGGAGCACACATCTTCTCTTTCTTCCAGTCAGAGGGCTGTTCAGGGGTTCTTCTCTCGGTACCTTGTGAGAGGAGGAATTTGCAGCCCAAGAGGGCAGAAACAGGAGCAACAATTGAATGTTTCAGGAAGGGTTCATGGACTGTTTCATGGCTGTGTTTTTGGCTACGTGCATGGGCAAATTGACTGTGTTTACAGGGCCTCATGAATGTGCTATCTTGGCTGATTAGAGGTGAATAACAGTGTGGTGTCTTGGGGCACAGGGCTGTGTGAAACCTCTATGCTAAGAGGTCCAGAGGACTGGCAGTTTGGACATGCATATGTATGAGCCATGAATGGCCATGATGTATTCAGTTAAACTCTTCTATTGATTTGAATAAAGAAATACCGAAGGGGTGCCAAGTTTCGGGGCCAAAAGGTGTCGTTCTTCTTTTTGTGTAGGAGCACTCTAGCTCCTTTTTTATCTGTCTTATTTGCTTGATTACAACTGTGTTTGGGTGACTACTAGTCTACCGCGCTTTGGTTTCTACCAGACGCCGGTTTTAGGAGCGGATTTCATGTGCACACATGGACATGGCAGCTTTCCAAGGTTAATCCGTGATTAGGCAAAGGATAATAGGTTAATCTGTGATTAGGCAAAGGATAAATCATTAGGTTTGGGTAGTATTAGCCTTAGGGGCAGTTCAGGACAGCTGTTGGCCAGCTTTAGGAGCTGTCGGCCAGCATGATTCTTACACTTGGGAATGACGTCTCAGCATGGGCTGACATGAAGATAGATAGACCGACCAGCATTTCAAGGCCTATATAAGGCAAGGGCTTGTCCAATAGTTAATCATCTCCCCCCAAGGAGGGGCAGGTCTAGGATAGGACCCTTGAGGTCTAGATTGGGACTTTTGGGTTGCTTAAGGCAGCCAACATCTTGTATCCTTTTTGTACTATATGAATATACTAAATACACTGCCATCTCTCTCTCTCTCTCTCTCTCTCTCTATGTTGATTATTCTTGCATCGAGAGTTCCTATGCAGTGCTTAGGGCTGAAAGAAGACTACCTACCACTGTAACATGTGGAAGCTCTGGGTAGTCCTCTCTCAGCCCTAAGCACTGCATAGGAACTCGATGCAAGAATAATCAACATAGACAGAGAATAGGAAGAGACAGAGATGGCTGTGTATTCAGTATATTCATATAGTACAAAAAGGGTACAAGATGTTGGCTGCCTTTATCAACCCAAAAGTCCTAATCTAGACCTCAAGGGTCCTATCCTAGACCTGCCCCACCTTGGGGGGAGGTGAGATCACTACAATGATTTCTAACATGGCCTTTTATAGGCCCTTTGGCTGCCAATCCAATTGGCTGACTATTGTCGGCCAACTTCAAATGGTCCAATAGGTCACATATGCTGTCGACAGGAAGTACACACCCTCCGACACGTGGCCGATCCGATCTTGATCAAATCGGGCTTCTGCTGTAAAGCTGCTATTCATCTTTGAATAATATTGTCCTTATTTGAGTTGACCAAAGCCCCCCCAACCACCCCCCCCCCCCCCCCCCCCTTCTCCGGTCGCGCCCCGCGCCCAAAAAAACACACACACTCATGAAAAAGAAAAACTTATCTTCTTCTATTGCTTGCACTTACAGGAAAGTTGTGCATTGAAGTTTCTCCTGCCTCAAAAATTGCCTTCATATCAGAGGAGCTTTGCATTGGTTGCGGTATTTGCGTTAAGGTAAAGAGATGTTTCTAAGTTATTTTTTGACTAGGAATGCTTATTGTTCTTGTTGCAATTGAGAGGTTATAGTAAGCAATGTGAACGGGTTGTCATTGCAGAAATGCCCATTTGAAGCTATTCAAATCATAAATTTGCCAAAGGACTTGGACAAAGATACCACACATCGCTATGGGGCGAATACTTTTAAGCTGCATAGGCAAGCAAATGATTTTTTTGCATGTTTCATGTTGATGAAGTTAAGTATGTTTTACTTCTAGGAGGTAGTAACACAGAATATGCTAGAAGGTATGTGAGATAGCAGGAGGGTCTCAGCATAGGGTTATCGAGTGGTCTAGGATGGAAGCTTTTGCAATACTCGAATGATTGGGCAGGTGAAGGCTCGTGCAAAGCCTAATTTACCACTGTTGGGTGCTTGGAGTTCCAACTCTCACCTTCATAAAGATTCAATGTGAGGTCAGTTGTGATTGTCCTCCCTCTTTAGAGAATGCTGTTGTACACGGGAGTTCATTTAGTCCTTCCATGGATCCCCTCCTAGCTGCATTCTGCTTAGAATCAGCTCACAAAGGGCTGGACTCCTCTCGAGATCCACAAAAAAGCTCTTTCTTATACAAAGGAAGAATGAGAGTGTTCCAGATCATTGTCGCTTTGACATTTGTTCTACCGGTTTTTGCTTGACCATGGTGTACTTGGGTCGATGCATGCTTGTGCAAGCAGCACTAGCAAAAAGTGATAAATTACTTGGTGGAAAGAGCTCACAGAGAAACAGGCTGTGTTCCAATTTAGGATCTTGTGCCGAATGATAACTATTAGAGGAGCAATTGCTTTTGAGACTACACATGCTGCCCATGCAACACACATTGGAATGCTTGGCAACCCTAGTCAGACCCACCTTGTAACCCCAAGGTGGTGGAAGACTGGAGGGGAGCCAGTGTATAATGTTTTGCCAATTGATGAGCATACCTTTGGCAGCCTGAAACAGCAGAAAATCTCCTCTTGACTATGCAATGAATTCAATGTCTAGAAGTTTATCAGCATTTTGACACGCTGTGAAGAGTGGAAATCCTACTGGTCCACCTCTGGAGAAAAGCCCATTTATAGCATAGTACATTACAAGGGGACCCAATTCTCATGATTGTAGGCCCCCTCAAAATCCAGCAATAGGGTGGTAAGGTCTTGAGATAGCCCTCTAGATATGGTTCATACTGTTAGAAAACTGGTCAGGGCACTATGCATGGTCTCTGGAATCAGGTGCCCAATTGGGGATTGATAGCTTCCTGCAAGTCTACTGTAGGCTGTAGTAAGTGCCAAGAAGCTTGTGGGCTGTCAATGTCAGATGAGTCCCATGTCCCTGCCCTCCTTGGGGATGAGGTGTATCAGCCTTTAACAGACCCAGTCATCCAATGTGTGTGCACAATCTTATCGAGGGTAGTGCCGAGGCCATTACACATGAGATCCCAAGAGCGCTCAAAGAAAGACAGTGTAAGGGGATTCCACACATGGAAGGGCATGGAGATATCAAAGCAGCTTCTCACCAATGCCACCCTCATCCTGTGTGCGACTCCTTGTTTTGGGTGGCTACCACCTTTGTAAAGTGGCCATTGGTACTAGTTTATGATGCAATAGTTTGGTGCTGTCTTGAAAGGTTTGCCAACCTCCTAGTGGGCTTTCATGGTGTACAACTTGTGTGTTCTAGAAATCTCTACGTGATGAAACTTGATTGTGCAAATGGTCTGTGCCTTTTTTCTCCACACTTGTTCGGTTATAGATCCAATGCTTACAGTGCATGCCAGTATCTACCTAATGCTGCTTGTTGCAATTGTACCAGTTAGATCCCCCCTTTGAGGGAAGGCAGTCGGTTATCATCCCCTTAACTCCATGTTTCTTAGTTCTTCTCCATGGCTTGAGGGGGTGATCAAGGGCAATGCAGGTTTTTTGTCATAAAGCAGGTACTCATGAGGTGTGTCACAAAAAACATGATAAAGTTAACTACAATGACCTGTGGCTGTCATGAAGGGTTTCTAACACCATCGTATAGAGGACCTTGTAGTTTGGTCATTTGCATGTTTAGAACGTAGACTGTCATCACTCAACTTGGGCCTCGGCCCTCCTCGATGGCTAATAATGATTATGGGTAGTTATAAAGAGTAGTGAAATATTGGGTCTCTTGTGCACAGCTGACCACAGCTTCATCCATGCAACTTGTAAGTATTTTCTCGAATAATGCAGGTCAAAATTCCATGTTCATGGTTTTTTTCCTGCATAAGTATGCTCATGGAGTTGCAGTTGTGTGTCATGTGCAGGTTGCCTGTGCCAAGGCCTGGTCAAGTCTTAGGTTTGGTTGGAACAAATGGCATCGGTAAATCCACGGCCTTGAAGGTCTTGGCAGGAAGATTAAAACCAAATCTTGGTAGATTCCATGTAAGCAGTTGTTTCTCAATTTTCTTTGTCCACATTTTTTGAACTGTCTACAAAAATCATCAAATTGAGACTGGTTGTGTTTGGCAAAAAAAAACCTTTGTGGGTTTGCAGAATCCTCCAGATTGGCAAGAAATTTTAACACACTTTAGAGGCTCAGAGCTTCAAAACTACTTTACCCGCATACTTGAAGACAACCTCAAGGTATGGACATAATCGCAGCCTGTTTTCTATGATTCTTGATAATCTTTGTGTGTTCCAACATCAGTTTCTGGTTCCTATTTGTCCTACTTGTCACCTCTGACAGGCCATTCTCAAGCCTCAGTATGTGGATCACATTCCAAAGGCAGTAAAAGGAAACGTGGGGGAAGTTCTTTCACAAAAGGATGAACGGAATGTGAAGGAAGATCTTGTCCGTGATCTTGACTTGAATCAAGTCTTGGACCGTGATGTCGGTGATCTGTCAGGTGGGGAGCTTCAGCGCTTTGCGATAGCAGTTGTTGCCATTCAATGTGCTGAAATATACATGTTTGATGAGCCATCAAGCTATCTTGATGTGAAGCAAAGGCTGAAAGCAGCTCAAGTTGTCAGATCCTTACTCCGGCCCAACAGGTCCTATACACCATTCAACCCCCCCCCACCACGCGCGTGCGCCACCCCCCCCCCCCCCCCCCCCCTTCACTCCCTCTTCTCTTTTCCTTCAGAGCCAATTTCTGCCTTCTACTCTCTGCTGGTGTCTTTGTATAATATGTGCCTACGTGTGCGAACCACATGTGTGCATGCTCGTGTGCTCACAGTGCCCCTAAGTTCTTCCTCTCTAAATCATGGGAATCAAAACATTTTTGGGGTTTTGAAAGGTCGGGTTGACTTCTTGGTTGAACATGCATTCAATATTCATGCGAATCAACATTCATACTCTTAAACCTCATGAGTCTGTTGTTTAATACAAAGGTTTGGCTTTAGACCATTCAAACTTCATTGGATTCTATAGGAACCATTGCAGGTTTTCTTTCTGCTGTTTATGATATGCACGTTTTATTGCACAAGATTATACTGTCTGAATTGTTGACTTGCTCTTTTTGCAGCTATGTGATCGTAGTGGAACATGACTTGAGTGTCCTTGATTACTTGTCTGACTTCATTTGCTGCTTATATGGAAAGCCTGGAGCTTACGGTGTGGTGACCCTTCCGTTTTCAGTCAGGGAAGGTATCAATATCTTTTTGGCTGGTTTTGTGCCCACAGAAAACCTTCGTTTTCGAGACGTGTCTCTCACCTTTAAGGTAACATTATGAAACGGAGTTGTTGTGTATGTTGAAGCGATGACTGCAGCTGTTGATCCAGTTGTTGAGATGCTAGCTTCATGTGGTAGCTGTAGTCGAATTCTGGCTAAAAGTGAAGTATTTCTCCTAGACTGTGTCTACTCATTTTCCAACTGTCTTACTTTTTCTTGCAGGTGGCAGAGACTCCTCAGGAGAGTGCCGAAGAGATCAGGACCTATGCTCGATATAAGTACCCGGCAATGTCCAAGACTCAAGGGAATTTCAAGCTGACTGTGAAAGAGGGGGAGTTTACAGACTCCCAGATTGTTGTCATGTTGGGTGAAAATGGGACAGGAAAGACAACATTTATACGAATGCTGGTGGGGATTTTTTTCATGTTCTTCGCTTCAGCAGTCCTATTTAAGTTTGTGGTATACATAATACCTGAATGGCATGCTTCTTTATGAGCTACAGGCTGGATTGCTGAAGCCGGATACTGTGGACGAGGGCGAGGTCGAGATTCCGGAATTTAATGTCTCATATAAGCCGCAGAAAATTAGCCCCAAGTTTCAGAGCACCGTGAGGCATCTTTTGCATTCGAGAATCCGGGATTCGTACATGCACCCACAATTCAACACGGATGTTATGAAGCCGCTGCAGATTGAGGCACTTATGGACCAAGAAGTCATCAATTTGTCTGGTGGAGAGCTTCAAAGAGTGGCTCTTTGCTTGTGTCTTGGCAAGGTGACCTTAATCATAAGGGTTATTGTTTCTTTTGTAATCGCGTTTTGCACCCACTATACGGCTTTATGATTTTGGTGGTGCTTGTACAGCCGGCAGATATATATCTGATTGATGAGCCTAGTGCTTACCTGGACTCCGAGCAGCGAATTGTTGCGTCAAAAGTGATCAAACGCTTTATCTTGCATGCAAAGAAGACTGCGTTTGTTGTGGAGCATGACTTCATCATGGCAACCTACTTGGCTGACAGGGTCATTGTATACGAGGGGAGATCATCAGTTGATTGCACAGCCAACACGCCGCAGAGTCTGTTGACGGGCATGAATTTGTTTCTCTCGGTAAGTGTTGCCATTACCTTTTACCCCTTTGCGTGGATATTTTTTCAAGTGATGTTGGGGCTAGAACTCAGGACTGCTTGGTTAAGGTGGGGGGTGAGCTAACCACTCCGGCAAGAAACTGCCTGCTGGCATTATACTAGTTTCAAACTGTTGCTCCTCAAAAAATCAGTCGTGGATGTGTTGGTGCATCATAAAATTTATGCGAAACGCCTTAACATCCTTGTGTAGGCAATTAGGGCCAACCCACATCCAGAGCCCTAAAGATGCACACATACACGTAGACAACACAAGGAAAGCAGTTGATGGACTCACCAACCTGACCATAGGTCTGACTGCTCTGGACCACCCCCAAGCGTAGAAGTGTTATGGCAAGGGAATACACGTGAGGATGACACCTCCAGACCATAGACCACCTTTCCCATGCATGACTACCACACGGGCAAACAAACCTTTACACAACATAAACTAAAATAAAAAGATCAAAGTTTCAAACATGGATGTGTGAGAGCATGCCATGCAATTGACACTGCACCAGAGACCAGAAGAATTAGGGTATTTCTCAGTCTCACTAAATAGGAACGTTGCTCAAATACCAAGTCAAAATCAAAGTTCAATCCCTGAGTCAAATTTAAATAGCAAGAATTTTGGCCTCGAGGAAGAGGTTCTTGCCTGCCTTCTTAGAAAGCATGCTTTCAGTTGGTCGAACAGCCACAAAGCATCAATAAGTCAATGCTCATGGTTTTTTTAAAAACAGTGTGAGGGTCTGATATAGAAGTGCTCAGGAAGCTAGCTCTGTCTTTGGTGTTTCTAGCGTTATTGTGCTTACTCTTTAAAAAAATATTCCTCAAACCAGTGAAAAAGTCCTTATTAGACACATTCAGGTCAAACACGGATAAAACACTGTTCAAGCATTAGTCAACCTAAGCCAAATACTGGTCAACACTAGCTATTAATGAGTCAAATGCTAGTCAAGTTATGTCAACGGTGAGCAGAATGGATAAAGTTTCTGCATTTCCTTTTTTATTTTTTATTTACTTGCGTTGCCTTTTGGGTTTCCAGCCATGAACATTAGGTTACACTCATCAAAATCAAGTGAGAGGATTCTTAAGCCTACTACAATTTGTGATTAACATCTATGTGACTTGCTGGTTCCATTAATGCAGTTAGTCTTTTAATAAGTCTGTAATCCATGCAGATCATTCTTTTTGCTGAATACAATGGTTTTTATAGCGGCCAGCCACTCTTTATTGCTATTTTTTCATTGCTTCAGCATTGGTAATTTTATTAACCTTGATCCACACCCCCGCTCCCGTCTCCCTTTTCTGCTTTGGTTCAGCATCTGGATATTACTTTTAGACGAGACCCAACAAACTTCAGACCTCGGATTAACAAGTTGGAATCCACCAAAGACAGGGAACAAAAGGCTGCAGGTTCTTATTACTACTTGGATGACTAAGCCATTGAGATTGTCAATTGGGTGGGTGTTCCTCTGCAAAAGGTGCTAAGAGGGCATGTGATTGAAGCTATCTCCTGAACATGGCAGCGTATACGCAACGTATATAAGTATAATGAGGTCAAGTTTTAGCAATACCTCATTAGTGGTGTAGCTGAAGCTTTAGAGGCTGGAGACTTCACAGCAAAGCAAGTGGTTTATGAACTGCATTGGTTACAGGTTATCTACTTGATGAAAGCCTCCGATCTAAGAAGTTATGTCATTTTTGCATGGCCCTCTGCAATCTTTGAAATTGTCTTGTATTTATTATCAAATTTTGTTGGGTTTGTGGTCAATTTATCATCAAATTTTGGATCTCTTTTTATTAATAATTTCAGTGTGTGTTTCGTTTTTTCTATTTTTAGCAATGTAACAAAGAATATCGTGGCCTTCGAGCTTCATTAGATTCAGAATCTCTCTGGTCATGGTCATGCCTTTTTTCACTTTGTTACAAGTTTAGAACTAACAAGGGGCAGCATATGGCACGAAGTATAACAGTTCGTAGTGTACTTGTTTATGTTACATTTTTTGCAATGGGCTATACATGCATGAGTCCATAAAGAAGCCTGATCAGTTTTAACTCGGCATTGTGAAGATGGTAGGTAGTTCAGAGAGGTAGGAACTGGCGTCGATAGAGAACTTTGACCTGGATGACTCAAAGAGTAAATGCTTTTTCAGATGTGTGCTATCTTTATATCCGGGGACAATATAGTTGACGTTGTAAGTATATGCCAGCCCTTGTGTAACAGGTAACTGTATTTAAATATAGATGTGCACATTATCACACTGGTAGGCCAAATCTTCCAAAGTAGATGTAGTACACATTAGTTGGTTGTTGACAAGCTATCATTTGAATGTTTGAGTTGTGGTTAAGCTCCTAGGTTTGTTGATAACGCCATTTTGTTAACCTTGAAGCTTCATTTGAACATATCAAAAGATCAAGGTATTGACAAGTAATAGACTTAGCAGACCCCACACTGATGCCTAGCTTTGCCAATAGTGATTAATTTTCGAGGATCCACTTTATCAAGGGAAAAAATTAAAGAGTTGCAGCAAAATCAGAACTCAGTGCTAGAAAAACTTGGTTTGTAGTGCATTTTTTCTGAATTTGAATTCAAAAATCCTGATCGAAATTTGTCTTTGTGTTTAAAAAAAAATTAAATTTAAGGGGACAGAAGAAGTGCATTATAGTTGCAATCTTGTCATTTGTCTAATTTTTAGAGCTTACTTTTAAAAATTGCCTTTGTTTCGATTAGTTGGTTTCCCTTTCTTTTTTTCAAGCATTGGAACAACTTTCCATTTGAATGTTCGTTAATTGGACTCGAGGTTTCCTTTCAACGCGCAATGCTAGGGGTGAAATTTGAGGGCCTACACTAACCTTCAATTTGAAGGCCATAAACTAGGTTGACCTTTTACATATACATGTTTATCTCTAAAATTTAGAGAGAAATAGTGGCCTTATTTGGCCTTCTTTGGCAACCCTATTTTCTAAGAGGCTTTCTCTAGAAGGATTGAAGGGATTTGATGCCCTCTGAAGGTTTATGGGCACTTTGCCCCTTGAAAAAGGGGGGGTGTATTTTTTACATGTATTTGATGGTCAAAATTCCCATAAACAGGCCACGAATCAAGCTTGATTGGACCTTGAGGCCATAAGCTTTTCCACCATTTGGATGGTTTATTGATTGGGCCTTGTGTAGTGGAGCTACCATGCTTGAAGGCTAAGAATCGTGGATTGGAGATCCTGATTGGTTTTTTCATGTCATGACAAGAGAGCAAATGTGGATTGCTTTTGGCAAGCTGCCTAAACCATGCAGCAAATCTTGTGAAGCTGATTGCTTGAGGGGAAGAGTTTCATCCATGAAATCCTCTACAACAACAGGCATGAATTGGCAAAACCAAGTTAGCATCCCTCTCAACATGGCGTAGTTCTTCTCAACCCATTTTAGCTTTCTGATAAGGACTACTATAAAAAATGCTTTTCAATTTCTAATTTCTGATATTTTCGTGACTTTCTGCAGAAATTATGAGCGCACTTGAGCTATAAAATGTGGTGGTATTATATATATATATACATACATATGTATGTATATATATATATATGTGTATATATATATATGTATGTATGTATATATGTATGTATGTATGTATGTATGTATGCATGCATGCATATATATATATATATATATATATATATGTATGTATGTATGTATGTATGTACATACATATACATATACATATATATATATATACATATATATATATATACATATATATATATATACATATATATATATATATATATATATAGAGAGAGAGAGAGAGAGAGAGAGAGAGAGAGAGAGAGAGAGAGAGAATTGTGCAACTAAGATGGTTAATGTATATATATATATATATGTAGACAGAGAGAGAGAGAGAGAGAGAGAGAGGGGTTAAATAGCCAAGCAACAATAGATTAGGAATTGTAGGGGGTAAAATAGCCAATTAGAGCAACAATAGATTACTAATTATATTTAATAATATGTTCCTTATATATTTGTAATAATAGTAACTGTAGTAGTGATAGACAAACCAAATGTTAGTAAAATGAATAATTAATTCATATGCATTCAAAATAGTAACTAGATAATTAAAGGTATATATTTAGTTTTTTATTTATTTGAGAGAAAAATCTACATAAGACTATAATAATATATGTGCTATATAAAAACAAAGTGTTGGGGATGTTGGCTTCTTTAAATACTATTTCTATGGTTGTCCTCCTATTTGCATTGCATAATGATGATGCACCATTATAGGGGAGGGACTATCACATAATGCAAAGGAGGATATGAAGGCCAAAGTAGTGGAGCACATTCAAGATGATGGGATTGGGAGCCCAAGGCAATGTAAAAGAAATTAGTTAAGAAAATAAATTTGGAAGTAGTAGTATCAAAGGAACTACATCACTGGGAAAGATGACGTACCAATAATTATGTGAGCTATTTGACAAACTTTTTCCAGGTCTAGGCAAGAGAAGATTGTTGAGGTGGAAGAGGATGTCCAAGTGGAATGTGGTAAATGAGCCAAGGAATTTGGTGTTATCCTTTAGCTAAAGAAGAGACTATCTATGATTACTTTCAGTGCATGGTGATTCTAGGGTAACAAAAGCTCTCTTCTTTTAACGATGCCACGTATTTGAAATGTCAAATCTTTGGCCATGAAATGGGTTTGATTTGATAAACATAATGAGACCAAGAAAAGACATTGGTAGTTCTTACGTGTGCTATGGCTTTGTAAAATGGATGCATGGCTAGACTATCATGGCTTGCCATGTGTATAATTCATTTTTTCAAGAGATGCATGCAATAGAAGTCGGGGAGTTCAAAGTGGAGACACATAGGCCTAGACAAAAAAAAGAATTCCTTGAAAGATAGGGTTTCATTGAGGCTAAGTTCAAAGGATGTATGGCAGTAGACAAGGCACAAGCTAGATTACGGGAATTGTGTTCAATAGTGGACTCAATAAGATAATGAAGGGTATAGAGAAAGATATTGCTTGTTTCACTAGTAGCATAGCATAGCCGTCACCAACATGGAAATATAAACCACCAGTTAGTCAAGAGGAGTTTCAGTTAAGATATGGGAGCATGTGAGAAGATAGAGATTCCAATGTTATAAACTTGGATAGTGTGGTGGCATGCTAGAGTAGCACAACCAGGATAATATATGATGGTGGTGTATCTTGAAGCATATTATGTTATCTAGCCTTAGGCAATGTATCAGCTCGTTACATGAATCATAACTTTGATATACGATGAGAAGAATGGGGGGGAGAGGGTGAGCTTGAGCTCCTTGCAAGCAAACTTCTTCACACACACACACACACACACACACACACAATAGTAGACAAGCACATAAGAGAGAAGAATGTGGGGTGGAGGGTGAGCTTGAGCTCCTTGCCCACAAAGAATAGCACACACGCACACAAGAGAGACTAATGTGGGGGAGAGGGTGAGCTTGAGCTCCTTGCATACAAACTTCTTCACACACACATTCACACAAGAGTAGACAAGCACACAAGACAGAAGAATGTGACGGAGAGGGTGAGCTTGAGCTCCTTGCATGCAAACTTCTTCACACACACACACACACGAGAGAGAGAGAGAGAGAGAGAGAGAGAGAGAGAGTGAGAGAGAGAGAGGTATGGATGGCTGAATTTTTTTATATTTTCTTCACTTCTCTACAACCATAACATAAAGATAAGAGTACATATACTATAAGGGAAAGTACTCTACTACTAGAACATAACAACCATAACATAAAGATAAGAGTACGTATACTATAAGGGAAAGTACTCTACTACTAGAACATATAGAAGATATAGGGTGCTATAACTATGTCATAACTCTAGTAACCATCATACAGCCTGGCAACATATCAACTATAATCTCACCAACCATGCCAATGGAATAAGTGACCAACCATACGGGGGTATCATCTTGGTGTGTCAATTCTTATCCGCACTAGTTGACCTAGATATCTTACCGAAGGACCAGCTCTATCCTACTGATGGAACTATGGATGTGCTCTTCTTGTAGGAGCACAAATTGGGCAAGGACTAGTGATTCTTTTTGGCTATTCTTATTGGTGTTGGGCATATGGGAGAACAAAGGGGGGTGTGTATGCATTTCAGTTGCATATGCTGGTGGAACTATGGATGTTCTCTTATTCTCTTGTTGTAGGAGAATTGGATATGCACTAGTGTGGTAAGACTAGTAAGATTCTTTTTGGCTACACTTATTAGTCCTTGGAAGAGGGAACAACGGGGGAGTGTATGCATTTCTGTTGCAACAACGGCACTTATGCCTCATATTATTGGATATAGTGTTATCATACCTACTAGAGAACATCGGATTATGGTCATGCATGAGGGCCAAAAATTGGGCATCTTCAATATTTATACACCTAATGTGAGAGGTGAGTGGGTGGCCTTTTGGGAAACCATCATAGAGCTCCTCCCCCAAGTAGCTCATTGGATAGTTGGAGGGGATTTCAACATGATTGGGCAGCCCTTTGGCAAAAAGGGTAGTCGTGAGGGTAGAACACACCCCTTGGAGAGACCCCCATGGGAGATATGCTCTCCTTTTCTATGGTAGGGGGCAATTGTTTGGGACAAAGTGTGACTTATAGAGAGGAGGCATAACTCTTTATCTTACTCTTGGCATAGCCGTAAAAGAAGGGTAGTCGTGAGGGTAGAATACACCCCTTGGAGAGACACCCATGGGAGATATGCTCTCCTTTTCTATGGTAGGGGACAATTGTTTGGGACAAAGTGTGACTTATAGAGAGGAGGCATAACTCTTTATCTTACTCTTGGCATAGCCGTAAAAGAAGGAATGAATGTATCTTTGCACGCTTTAGATAGGTTCTATGTGGATGATTTGGGCCTGGATTGGGGAGGCACCATTGCTATCATGCTTGACGCTACCAAGTTAGAACATTTCCTAGTTGTTTTATGTCTATTAGAGACAAGGAACTCAGATGGCATCCCCTTGTGTCTATATCCCTCATTCTCTCTATCTGGATGCAAAGATTTCACATGAGGTTAGAGAGATTTGGAGGCCATGTGACGATCCTGACCCTTGGCAGAGAATTGCATTGGCTCTGGAGAGGATCAACCATTATTATCATGGTGCTTCTCTGGCCAACATGAAGCCCTAGACAAGGAGAGCGCTATCAACCATAGGATTGATGTACTTTAGGCGGGATGCCCCTTTCTCAAAGGATGAGTTGAGAATGTATTGCAAGCTCTTCCAAAAGGAAAATATACCCAGGGGATGACGGTCCTATCCCCATCCTTATTTATACAATTTTGGGACCACATTGGGATGCCCCTTTCTTGAAGGATGATTTGAGACATGTATTGTAGTTTTGTGACCACATTGGGATGCCCCTAGATTGAGACATGTATTGTAGGCTCTTTCAAAAGTAAAATACCCAAGGGATGTTGGTCTATCCGCATCCTCCTTTATACAACTTTGGGACCACATTGGGATGAGATTGCTTTTGTTTTATGCCATACATGTACGATGCCCCCCTTTTTCATGGAGGATCTTATCCACCTTACCCAAAGGTGGGGATAAGACGACCACCATCAAGTAGTGGAGGCCCATCACTTTACTTGGATCTGTATATCAAATCTTACCTAAGGCATTGAGTATGAGATTACATCCAATTCTTCAAAGGATTACTCATTACACATATATAATGGTTTCCTCCAAGGAAGGAGTATATTTGATAACATCTTCTCATTTTGGGAAGGTTAGATCTAGTCAACGATCCTAGCCATCTTCTCATTTGGGAAGGTTAGATCTAGCCAACAACCCCTTGCCATCTTCCTCAACTTAAAAAATCATATGATAGAGTGAATTGGGAATTCTTGGAGGCATGATGGCACATATGAGGTTTTCCCAAGATTGGATCACAAGGGTATCATGATTGTACAGGGAGGCCCATAGCATAGTTTTGGCATGCGAGGGACGTGGTGATGAATGCTTTCAAATTTCTTACTCGGTGTGGTAGTGATGCCCCCTAGCTCCCTAACTATACCTCATAATAGTGGAGGCTATAGGAATTTTCATTTGGGCTAGCCTTGGAGTTTGGAGCCTCAGATTGCCTCTACGTACAAAGGAAACATACAGAGGAAGAGTTATTGAACTTAGAGGTAGCAGATGACACCACGATGCTTTTGGAGGCCTCACATGCATGTCTACATGCTCTAAAGATAGCCTTGGAGATGTTTAATTTGGCAACAAGTGACACTGTTAATTAGCACAAGTTAGTGGGATTTTGGATCAACGATTCTTTGCAAGTAAATTGGAGGGGGTAGCCTTAGAAGTCCCACTCCAATAGTTATCGGCCGTAGCACCAATATACCCCCAACAGACAAGGTCAAACCCTATAGATTGCTAAGATCATGTCTAAAATGAATGGGATAGGTGATACAATAGCCCATTTTTAGAGATGTTTAACCAAATGTGTGTGACCTGCGGTCTATGTCCCTCAAACTTTTGAAAATGATAAAGGCTTTTAGGCCTTCTATTTCCCTCGTGACATATTTGCACTCACTTAGCTCGTACTCACTTGGAGGTGGGCTTGGATGCATATGGGATTTGAATTAATCCTTCCCTAGGAGAGGCGGTGCCTCTATTGATGGGATCTAAATGATGGATGCATACGGGATTTGCATTAATCCTTCCCTAGGAGGCGGTGGCTCTATTGATGGAATCTAAATGAAGTCTTCACCTACCACATCATATTAAATATTTTGGTGGACTATAATGACCCATGAAAGGCCAACTTTCACCTCCCACTAAATCCTCCTTCATCATCACTACATCTAGCAAAGCAAAATTTGGTTAGCTTGGTTCCAAAGACAGAGGATCTAGAGCTAGATCTTTTTATATGGCTTCTTAAGAATGATCATGGGTGGGCTATGGCCTTTGACACACTCATAGATTCTCTTACTAGTCCTATGATTGACTTTGGAATAGGATCTAGGATATGCTTAGGCAAGGTTAGTGGTTTATACTCAACCACCTACTCAAATACTAGCCCTAGTTCAGCATGCTTTCTCCTTACAAGCACTTGGGCTTGTTTCAATCACTACTTCTCCCCAACACAGGATGGGCTTGTTGGAATTAGGGTTAGGGTTTCAACAATGCACACACACAAGATAGAGAAGCTTGAGAGCACACAAACTCACTAGAATAGAATGAACAAATGTGTGCCAGATACAAAAGATAAGTACACACCCCAAAATGAGTAGATGAGAGGAGGGTGTATATACGCACGGGGAAAAAAACCTCCTAGTGAGGGAAAAAGTACCCCGGAATTAGGGTTAGGGTTTTAACAATGCACACACACAAGACAGAGAAGCTTGAGAGCACACAAACTCACTAGAATAGAATGAACAAATGTGTGCCAGTAGATACAAAAGATAAGTACACACCCCAAAATGAGTAGATAAGAGGGTGTACATACGCACAGGGGAAAAAACCTCCTAGTGAGGGAAAAAATGCCCCGATGGTCCTAAGTGTGTTCACACACATCACTACTATATAATGCTACAAATCCCCCCTGGAGTGATGATATGAACATGTACATGGTATGGCCGATCAATCTTGAAAAGGCAGTAAGCCCAAAGCTTTACGAAAGGCTTCGAACTTTTCATGAGGAAGAGACTTCGTGAATAAATCTGCCATGGTGTCATGTGTAGGCACATAGACCAAGCTGATCTCTGCTCTGCAGAGAGTCTTTCCCTGACACCTCAATGTGCTTAGTGCGAGCATGAAATACTGGGTTCCTTGCAACTACTAACGTGCTCTGGCTGTGTCAGTGAAAATCGTAGTGCTAGACGACTGTCCCACACCCAAATCAGCCATAAGACGTCTGAGCCACACACACTCAACTATAGTTATAAAGTTGCCCTGTACTCAGTTTCACAGTTGGAAGTGGCCACTGTAGGCTGCTTCTTGCTGAGCCATGATATACATGAATCACCAATGCGAAAGCAAAACCCACTAGTGGACACTCGTGTGTCATAACATCGAGCCCAATTTGAATCACTAAAAGCATGCAACTGTGACTCACCCCCCTTTGGATAAAATAATACAAAATACTGAGTGCCCTGCAAATAGCAAAAAACCCGCTTGATAGTTTGCCAATGCTTCGTACCTGGGTTATGCATAAATCTTCTCAATTGTGAGACCGCATATTGTATATCTGGCTTCGTGTTGCATACATAAAGAAGGGATCCAACAACCTGCTGATACAAAATAGCATCAAAAGAGTCTCTTGCATCTTGAAGACTACGTCGAGTACATGTCTCCATAGGTGTAGCCACAGGTTTACAGTCTTCAAGATTAAAGCTCTTCAATAGCTTATGTATATATTTAGACTACAGCATAATAATGCCATCATTGCACTGCATAAACTGAATCCCCAAATAATAATGCAAGGGTACCAAATCTGACATCTCCAATGATGGCTGCAAATCAGCCTTAAAGGCTGAAATCTGATCTATATTGGGTCCCGTGAGCAGCATGTCATCAACGTATAGAACGATGACAAAAAATGTGTCCTTACGGTACTTTTTGTTGGACTGTTGCAAAAATCATTTACAACCAAGTATGCATGAATCTTCTCATACCATGCTCTAGGAGCCTGCTTTTAAGGCCATAAAGAGCCTTTTTCAACCTGCATACTTTAGACTCTTCCCCTTTCACATCAAAACCAAGAGGCTGCAATACATACACCTCCTCATGTAAATCACCATTCAAGAATGCAGTCTTAATGTCCAACTGATGTACATTCCACCCATGATGTGCTGCTAAAGCAATGAGACACCCTGATGGTAGTCATACATGTGGGTGCAAAGGTCTCATCATAATCAATGCCCTTTTGCTGGGCATACCCCTTTGCAACAAGTCTGGCCTTGTAGGCGATCAATGCTACCATTTGCTTTACGTCCTTGTAAACCCACTTAGTATCAATGGCCTTCTTGCCATGAGGTAGATCTGTCAAATACCAGGTGTCATTCTTGAGTATAGAGTTATACTCATCCTGCATAGCATGCATCTAATGATCATTATCATGTGCTTCCTCAAAGGAAACAGGTTCCTCCTCATTACATAAAGTAGAAATGAGAACATGATCCACATGAGAATAATCTGTATGATGAGAACCTGCACAAGTTTCGCTAGGTAAAGGAGTTGCTAACTTGCTATCCCTCAATGTCTGCATAAGCCATTTCGGCATACGCCTAGGTTCTTCTATGGTTGCTCTCTCCTCATCCACTACATCCTCAATAATTGCCTCATCAAAAGGTTGATTTGCAGGCTGAATTTCAGCACTTGGTTGAGCATTCAATTGCTCTACATATGGCTGCTCACCATTAACAAAGGTAGGAGCGAATCAAACATGTCTTGTGAGCATACATTCTGCTGTTTTTTACATGAAAGCATGGGCTGAACTGAGTTTTCGACAAAAACAACATGTCTACTTACCAAAATCCGCTTTGAGGATGGATGGTAGAGTCTATATCCCTTGCTTTCTGAACTGTATCCCACAAATATGCTTAACTACCTTATCATCAAGCTTACTGCATTGTTGCTCAGGCACAAGAGCATAAGCAAGACAACCAAAAACACATAAATGAGCCACAGAAGGCTTCTTGCCATGCCAAACTTCATAAGGAGTTTTAGACACTGCAAGGCCTTGGTAGGGCATTTGTTCAATACATAGTTTGCGCACATAGTTTCCTCTAACCAAAAACCATGAGGTAAATCTTGAGCTTTCACCATACATCGTGCCATCGCCATGAGAGACATGTTCTTCCTCTCAGCCACACCATTTTTTTGAGGTGTGTATGGCACTGTACATTGATGCCTTATGCCTTTTTCAGCCATATATGCATGAAATTCCTTAGACATATACTCCCCCCTCGATCTGAACGAAGGGTGCCAACTTTACATTCACATGCATTTTTCAGCCATGGATATGAAGTGCTTAAAGCACATAAAAACCTCTGACTTCTGCTTTAATGGATACACCCATCTATAACTGGAGTAATCATCAATAAAAGTGATGAAGTAGAGATATTCCCCAATAGATGGTGTCCTCATAGGACCACATACATCACTATGTATAAGCTGTAATTTCTTAACAGCACTCACAAATCCATCCTTTGGAAATGATGAAGTAGAGATATTCCCCAATAGATGGTGTCCTCATAGGACCACATACATCACTATGTATAAGCTGTAATTTCTTAACAGCACTCACAAATCCATCCTTTGGAAATGATGCCCGATGCATTTTACCAAGAATACACCCCTCACATACATGTCTAGTAGGGGTCTCAAGAGTTGGCAACTCATACACCATATCATGCCTTTGAAGGCATAACAAACTGCCATAATTCAGATGGCCAAATCGTGCATGCCATAATTTTGCATCACTCATAGCACTAGTCATAGAGACTGAGCAAGCATCATGCTGCAACTTCTCAAATACATTCATCTTATATAGGCCATGAAACAAGGTACCCGAGGTAATGATAGAATAACCCATCATTTCTATCCTTAACTTTACAACTGTCATCCACAAATTTCATATCGTTAAGCTTGACAAGGCTAAGGCTGAAACTGACAGCAAGTTCTTCTTAATGCCTGGTACATATAAAACTTTCGAAAGAGTAAATGCGCCCCCATTTGCAGTAGTGAGCAGCACAACTCTAACAACTCCTTTGATAGGATATGAGGAACCATTTGCACATGTGACAGTTCCTGCACTTGGGACAAATTCCAGAGATGAGAACAAACTTTTTTGTGAAGTAATGTGCTTACTAGCACCACTGTCAAAGTACCAAGCATCCGATTCTGCCACACTGACAGTGGTGCTAGTAATGTGCTTACTAGCACCACTGTCAAAGTACCAAGCATCCGATTCTGCCACACTGACATGCATACATCATGAACACAAGGGTCATAACTGCAATGTACAGTCCATGCCCAATCATCTTGAGCAAAACTTGCAGATTCCTTCTTCTCTGCACTTGGTGTAGATGCATCAGCCCCCCACAGCCATGCCCGATTCTTTCTTTTTCTCCTTCTCTAGCCTTTTCTTGCATTCATGTATATAATGCCCTGGCTTCCTACAGTAGTGACACTTGCCCTTCTTTTTAGGCTTATCACCTTCTTTCTTTGTATCCTTACCCGAGGATTCTGATTTTGGCTTATATCCACTATGCGAAGAAGATTTACCTTTGCCTTTCTGATTGGCAACAAAAGCTTGGTCACCAACTCGCATATTAGATCTATTTTGCCTAGACTGCTCTTCTTGCAAGAGTACTGAAACCAGCTCATCAAATGTAAGGGCATTTGGATTTCCCTTCATCGTGAGTCTAAGGGTAGAGGCAAAACTCTGATAAGAATCCGGCAATGCATTGAGAACTGTGGCACCAATGTACTATCAGGATATATCTCATCCACACTAGCAAGCTGCTCCTTAAAATCTTTGATCTTTTTCAAGAAGCTATCCATTGAGTCTCCCTCATTCATGTGCTCAGACTCCAACTGTTTGCACAGATATGCAACATGTGCTTCATTGCGCACTTGGTATAATGTAGCAAGTGCATCCCATTCCTATTTTGAAGTCTTACATGACCGAATATGAGGAATAATGCTTCGCTTCAGAGAAAGTGCAAGAAATGCCTGTGCTTGTGCATCTCTTCCATTCCATCTCGTTTGAGCAGTAGTGGGAGGTACTGGTGGTGCATGTGGAGGAGCCACATCTGTATTAGATTCTAGTTTAGATGTATCTATAGCACCTGGTTGCACTAGCAGTTGAAACAGGACAAGTTTCACGACCACTGACCACATTCCAAAGGCCTTTAGTAAAACCAGTACATGCCTCATCATATAGGACCACAATGGGTAGTTAGTCCCATCAAGTTTGTCCTCAACAAACAACATGTTGAATACATCACTACTGCCAGCCATGACTTTCTACCAAATGCAAAATCTTTCAACACACTGGCAAGTACTGTATTCATTGGATGCAACCCTGGATGGCTACCAACTGACTGAATCACCTGCAAAGTGTATGGAAAATAATACAGAGTAGAGAATAGAGTGTTAGAGCTATCGTTTCTGAACCACTTTTAATGGTCACGATGTCGTTGCTCTACCAACGGGGCACATTGCATTTCTATGCAGTCTTTCAGGTTTTCTTAATTTTGGACCTCTGGTTCTGGTCCTTTGGCTTTTTTAGGGGCTACTGGAACCTTTGGGACTTACACCTTAGGCTCTTTTGGCCATTGGCTTTGAGGTTAAAGCCAATTTTTTAAACTTCTTAGCTGCCTTGGATGTTTTTTTGGCAAAACTAACCTTGTCTTTTGGTCTGGATTCTTGTGATGGCATTAAGGGGGATTGTATAAATCATTCCTCCTTGTATTCTAAAAAAGTAAAGGCTTGTCAAAGTGGCTGTTGATGCTCCGGCTAATGCTCTGGCCACCACTGGGTGATTGACACTCTGTTGGAACAACACTTGTAACATGTGCCTATGTATGGAATGACATTGAGGTTTCACACTGGATTCGAGGATAGAGTTGGGGTACTTGGTGTGACAACTCTATGAGGACACTCAATACAACACGATGCAATCCCTAGTAATGGAAACATTGGATAGGTTTCCTACACGACATATTATTAAAGTCTCTTGCCTTTTGGTTACACCATAGCTTTGAACAAGGAGACATATACAATGGATGGGGGTTGCTCTAGATATCCATATGAATTATATTGCTCATATTATTAAAGTCTCCTTCCTTTTGGTGAACCATAGCTTCAAATAAGGAGACATATGCAATGGATGGGGGTTGCTCTAGATATCCATATGAGTTGTATTGCTCATATAACTCATAGCTCTCTTGTTCTTCTAGACTCTTGGAGTCCACTAACAAAGTCACTAGGTACTATTGTACTGCTACAGTTCCAAGAGGAACTAGTTGGGTGGTGATACCACTGGTGTGTACGACATTGGTTGTGATCTATACATACCTCTTAGTATAGGGTTGTGACAAATGAGCATTAGATTATGCACTAGTTTTTGTATGGGTGGGAGGGATAGCAGTTGCTTTGGCACTAGGAGCATAGGTTGTGATTCTGCAAGACGAGTTTCATTGGTACCAACAATAGGTTATATCATTGATGGGGCAATACGCATAATACAATTGTTTATTGTCTAGGCCTTAGCAGTGGGGGCACTATGTGCTTGTATGGTTTTGGCAATGAATTGCACACCAAACCATATATCTATGTGGAAATAAATGTGGGGTGTCTCGCTTGAGGAGCATCCTTGGGGTTTCCCTTAGGGGCTGGCCTTGCCACTACTAGCCTAACCAGTTGAGCAAATTTTCTTCCAACTTGTCCATGCTCATGTACTTGACTAGGACTCTAGTTGGTGCTGGTTGTGGGAACCCTTAGTGGTTGAGGATTTGGATGACGTACCCCCTGTCTCTTGTTAGTTTAGGTTAATGACTTCTACATCCTTATCTTGGAGATTTTCTATTAGAGTCTATTTCCTCGCACTCATAAACATGTAGAGATGGGTCATGAAATGGGCGATGAAGCCTCTACTCTTGAGATCGATCATAAATTGATCAATGAGCATGATAAGTCATCTAGTGCTTATTGCATCTCATATGTATATACTTGGTTTTAGAAATATAGTCTTGCATTGTTTCACCCTCCTCTTGCTTGAGAGTATCGATCTATGCAATGGGGCTCCATGTGGCTCTATTGGGTGAGAATCCCACAATCAATATGTGTCTCAATATCTCGTAACTGGCCTTTTCATGTGGGTTTAGAGACCTAAACCACTGGTGTGCTTTGCCTTCAAGGTAAATTTTGATTGAACAGATTTTGGTGGGATCATCATCCTTCTCATGGCCTCGTAAATTTTATCAAACATCTCTAGATATATGATGGGATCATCAATCCTTCCCATGGCCTCATAAGTTTGGTCAAACTTCTCTAGATTTATAATGGAATCACTAGTTCAATGAAATTTGGTCATCATCCATGAGATGTGGATTAGCTTTATTTTTCCCAGCTCTAGGCCTCTAGGTATTATGTTTGTGGCAACCCCCTTCCCATCATTTAAAAGATACCTAAGAACGTCTACTATAAGAGAACTTTGCCCCTACAAACAATTTAGTAAAGGGACATGATCGGAATCAAGGCTCTACAACCTAGAGGATAAGATTTTTATTTGCCATCAAAATTGCAGTTCCAACTCAAAAAAGATCACAAATGCTGCGATGTCAACAATCGGGATGACACATAATGAGTGATTGCTGAACTCTCTTGTTATTGTTACTTTTCCAACTCAAAGTGCCACAAGATCCTAATACCAGTAGAGACATGTAACTTTAGTGTAGGCCCTCCACCTTAAAACAAGAGAAATAGAGAAGATAATTATCTTCTCTATTTTCTCAATACAAGAGAAAACATAGAAGATAATTTCCAGCATAGTCAGTTGGCATCTAATGCTATTAAGAGAGTTGAGCAAGATTCATGTAGCCATTAAACATCAAGGTCAAAACCAATAGTTTTCATCAATAATTCAAACCCCAACCAATTACCATGGTAATAACTTTACGCAACTCACTCTATCATTTTGCTTGGATCGAATGCAACTGAATTGGGTAGTGGGAAGATCCTTTTCATGTGCCATGAGACGGTGGGGACATGATTTAGTTCTCTTTAGATGAGAACCTAACCGAGTATAAGTTTAGGATTTTTACCCTTAAGGTATAAAGACTGAATTCTTGGGATGGATTGGCATACCCAAAATTAGGTTGACATCCATGAGTGTGTTTTTTGGGGGAGCTTGGTGGAGGGAGCTTTTGCTGGCAACCCTTCTCTCTCAAAAATGTGGAGATTCTCCTCCACCAGTACCTCCTCCCATCTCCTCCAACTACCTCGACCACCAGCTCTCAACCCAACCCACTTTTTCCCCTCTAGCCCAGCTTAGCTCCTCCCTTCTCTCTCTCTCTCTCTCTTCTTCTCCCTCCCTCTCCCTGTCCCACCTCCAACCCACTTAGCTCCTCCCTTCTCTCTCTCTCTCTCTCTCTCTCTCTCTCTCACACACACACACACACCCTCTTCCCTTTCTCTCTCCTTCTCCCTCTCTCTCCCTCTCCCACCTCTCCCACCTCTCCCCCTCTCCCACCCTCTTCCTTTCTCTCTCCCTCTCCCTCTCCTCCC